>NC_072475.1:8307870-8612222 GCF_027574615.1 Eptesicus fuscus
GGGTGCTTGGCCACAAGGAGCTGCTGGGGAGCCCTTGACACCTCAAGGAAGCTCCCCAACTTCCAAGGTGCTCCCCAAAGCAACCAGTACCTCGCAGAGCCGGGAGTGAAGTGGTCGTCAGCACAACAGCTGAGCTTGTTTGTGGGGGTGAAGCCAAGTCCCACCGCCCTGCCCCCCGGAATGTGAAATTCCCTAGGAATGCTGGTGATTGTGGCCACTGGGGTGTAACTGTTAGCATCCCTGCTGCTTCACACAAGAAAACAGACCTCCCGCCATGGCCTGTGAAGCAGACAGGAAGATTCCACAGGCCTGAGGAAGAACGCGTTCCCAGCCCAGGTCTGGGCAGCTGGTTATTTTGTGTAAAAGTTGGGTTTCTGGCTTGAGAGCACCTACAGGACGGAAGGTGCCCCAGGACCAGGGTGAGCCCAGTGGGCACGCGCTAGGTCATGGCCATCAGAGCAGGTCCCAGCACCTCAACCCGCTGCCCTCCCCTGGTTCCTGCTCCACCCCACCCAGCACCCCCACCCTGCCTTGTTCCCTCCCAGACCCTGCTGGCTGTGTCCCCAGCGAGAGGGGACCCAGACATCACTCGCCCCAGGGCCAACCCAGATAGGGAGTGAGGCCAGCAGGTCTGCCCTTGAAATGGGCCTGGGATGGGGGACGAGGAGCAGCCACTTCTCCCCCGGGCTGGAGGAGCGAGGGCTCACCCCTCACCCATCCACAGGTGTCCTTTGCTGAGCATAGCGTGTTGGTGGTGATGGCTGTGGACAGCACTGGAGACACAGGGTGGAGAAGACAGGGTCCTGTGTGGAGGCCTGAGGCAAATGTGCGTGTGTGTGTGTGTGTGTGTGTGTGTGTGTGTGTGTGTTTCCCACTGTGAGGGGATAGAGGAGCCCCTCAGAGCAGAATCCAACTAGAGGGAGGAGGGTGTGCCCTCAGGTACCTGGGGAGGAGTGTTGGGAGAGGGATAGGCAGGTGCAAAGGCCCTGGGGCCACAGACCCTCTGCAAGTGAAGGCATGTGAAAGCGGGGAAGGAGAGGGCAGAGATGTGGGTTTCCTGGTGGTGGTTTGGCCTTTGCAGAAGGGTGAAGCCTGCAGTCTTAGGTGTTGGGGGACAGATGCAGGGAAGGGGGAGAAGAGCGGAGGATGGGAGAGAAGGAGTAACCAGAGAGGCCTGGGGTCTCAGTGCAGGTCCTTCCCAAGGTTCCATCCCACACCCCACCCCACCACACCCCACACACCGAGGCCGCCCAAATCCCAGCCCCCCATTCAGCCCCTGGCCTGTGGGTGCTGTGAACACCTCCTTGGTGTCCCATAGACCTCAGAACCCCAGTCCACTACACAGCGTACCAGGTCCCCCTGCCCCGGGCCTGCAGCGCTCAGGCCAGTGGGGGTAAAAGACCGGCTGTCACCCTGGAGTCGAGATGATTTCTGAGACCTCAGTGCACGGGAATTCGGAATAAGCAGCAAGGACTCAAAGATGACAGGGTGTTGGGTTCTAGCCTGGATTGCCTTTGGACGCTTCTTGCTCTGCGCATTATGGATAACTGACAGCGATACAGCTGTTCCTCGCCTGTAGGCCGTGGGATGAAGAGTGGCCCCAAGGAGACAGGTCCACGCCCTCGCCGCTCCTCCCCATGGGCGTGACCTTTGGAAATAAGAGTCTTTGCAGATGTCATTCCTTAAGGACCTCGGCGTGAAATTATTCTGGCTTTAGGGTGGGCCTGAAATTCAGTTACGCAATCACAAGAGAGAGGAGAGGAGATTCGAGCCATGTGACAGAGGAAAAGCCATGGAAGTGGAGGCCGAGATTGAGGGCTGGAGGCTGGCAGCACGGGGCTCCGGGAAGAGGCAGGCGGCCCCCCTCAGTGCCTCCGATGGACCCAGCCCGGGCACTCAGTCTCAGGGCAGTGAGAGCTCCCTCTTTTACTTTAAGCCGCTCTGTCCATCTGTGTACTGGGCCCCAGCAGCGCCAGGGAAGGACTAGGACCTGCAGATTCACCCTGCCCCTGGGGGTCGTCAGCCCCCGCCCCGGGAAGCCAGCTCCCCCTGTGTTTGAATCCGAGTCCCCATTTTTTTACTCCGTGTGCATCTGTGCCTTCTGCTCCGCTCCTTTGAACCGGCTGGGACACCTCGCTGTCCCCTCACTAGAAACGAGCTAACGCGTTCATGTGCATGAATCCCCTGTATGTCCGTCTGAGTCCTGCTTTCTTCTTGGCAAAGGCTATCTTTGCACACGAATAGTTTAGGGATTGCGAACAGAAACGTCTGGATAGTCAGTCTCTCTGGGCTGGTCCAAGTGCTCACAGCAGCTGTGATTCACTCACGCCTTAAGAAAATCAATAAGTTTGAATGTTCCTGGGGAAATGGTTTTAACCCCACGAGACGCACCAGCCTGAAGCCGGGAGGAAGTGACCCTGCGGGCGGTCTGCTCAGGCCTGGCGAGGCCCCGGATGTGGCCCCGAGGAGGAGACACGCACGGGAGCCTCAGGAAGCACGGGGGACCAGCTCGTCCGGGGTGCCGGTGGCAGGAGATGGGGGCTTTCCTAATGTGACAGCCACCAGCTGAGGTCACGGGGCAGGGCCCAGCCCCCTCCAGGACCTCCATACCAGGGCGATGCGGGGCCGATGGCCAGTCTGCGTCCCCGGCCTGAACACGGTGGGGCGGTTCCCCTGCTCCCCCGGGACCCCTTGGGGGGGGGGGGGGGCAGTGCAGGGAAGTCAGAGCTGGGGCCCTGGGCCTACACCTGACGGCTGGGCCCTCTCCAGGCAGCTGGAGGCGAGCAGCCTGCAGCCCTGTCCCCGCACGGCCACCAGCCACCCCCCTTCCTGCATCCCACCCGGCTCCTTCCCTCTCCCCACACTCAACGGCCAGCGCCCAGCCCAAGCTGCTGAAATCAGTGATGGCCCTGACAACAACAGCAAAGGCAATAATAGTAATTCTAGAGGGCGTCAGTGGGAGCGCGGCTCAGCATCGCTCTGTGGGCCTCACAGGGACCCCGGGCAGCAACCTGTGTCCTCTGCGGAGGCTCGCTCTGTCCTGTCCCTCCCCACTCACCCCCAGCTCAGGCCTGGGGGTCCATGCCCACCACACAGACGGTCACCTGAGGCCAGGAGCAGAGTCCCTGATGCTGCCAGCACTTCCCGTGGGACACTGAGGCCCAGCAGGCGCCCGGGGCCGCGGGGGACCAGCCCCACCCCCTCGGCCCCCGTCTGTGCTGAGGGGTCCTGTCTCCCAGGGCCTGCAGGTGGCTGCCCGCTGGGCACTCATGTAGCACCTGTTTTCTATTTCCTGCCCTCAAACTGCACACCTGCTCTTTCTCTAGACGTTTCTGCAGGGGTTTTCCAAAGTGAATTCAGCTCCAGGGCTCGGATGGGCATCGGTGGTTAGGGACGGCACGCAGGCGCAGCCTTGCCGCTCGCCCGGGGAGCGCTCCCTCCCTCCCTCCGTCGTTCCTTCACGTGCTGGTGGGCCCGCTCCTCCTTTCCTTCATGTGTCCATTCCCCGGTGTGTTCGTCTCTGACACTGTCTCAGGCGTCAAGAACCACCAGAACCACGACCCGTGGCCTGGCCGGTGACTCGGACCCTCGGGGGCAGGCAGAGTGGACACGGCCTTTACCTGGGGACGCAGCGGGATGTGCACCAGGCTCCTCACCTGAGATGATTTTGATCTGCGAAGTCCGGAGACATGTGGGTTGTCACTCTGGGCAGGTGCTGCTGGCCCGTGGAGAGCGGAGGCCAGCACACTGTGCAGCCAGGACAGAGGTCCGTGTGCTGGGAGAAGCCCTGCTTAGACCCTCCGGCTGCGTCCTGAGCCTGCGTTAGGCTGTGGGCGGACGGCGCTGGTGGCGCTGCTGCTGCCGGTCTGTGAAGTGGCCCCGATCTCCCGCCGTCGATGACCCGCTCCCTCTAGCAGGGCCCCCACGAGCCCACCTTTCTCCCTGTAGCCCGCACCGTGGTCCCTCCATCCACGCCCGCATCCTCCCGGAGAAGCTGCTCTTGGCTGGACCCCATCTTCCTGGCTCCTCGAATGTCCTTCTGGCCTCTCTCCTGGGACACAATGTGTCAGAATGAACCTCAGAGGGTCAGGGTGGCGACGCCCATGTCACTGGTGCAGGCGGAGCGTGGTCAGGACCTCATCTGCTCCTCACACCCCGCCGCCGTGAAGGACGGCCGTGCTGGGGACCCATTGGGGCCCAGACTGTCACTCTCTGACTCTTGTGCAGGTGGAGGGGGGGGGGTCCTGTCATATCATTGCCACTGGAGCCACGGAGAAGGCTTTGTCGGGGAGATGGGGCTTCTGGGGATCCCGAGGCACTGGGGAGCTGGGTGGGTGCAGGAGGGAGAGGCAGGGCAGGCGAGGGGACACCTCGGTGGGAAGGCGCGGTGGGTGAGATCAGGCCCCTCGGAGGGCCAGGGAGGCCCAGGCCCGTGGAGTGGGGTGGAAAGAGCAGTGGGCACGGGCGGCCACGTGGGGCTAAAAGGCAGGAGGCATGGGACCCTACAAGTTTGGGGGGCCCATAACACCCCACGTGGCTGGAAGATTCATGAGGCCTGAGGCTGGGCCCGGGAGGCAGGGTGAGGCCCAGCCTTGGGAGGCTGACCTGGAGGGTACCCCTCCTGTGTCCACCTGCATGGCTCTGGGTTATCCTGAGCAAGTTATTCAAAATCTTGCTTTTTTTAAATGTGTCCAGGTCAGAAGATAAGGGTCTAGTTTGTTCCATCACCAGAGAGGGCCCGTGGGGTCAGGAGTACAGAGCAGGGCCCGTGGGGTCAGGAGCACAGAGCAGGGCCCGTGGGGTCAGGAGCTCAGAGCAGGGCCTGTGGGGTCAGCACAGAGCAGGGCCCCGTGGGGTCAGGAGCACAGAGCAGGGCCCGTGGGGTCAGCACAGAGCGGGGCCCGTGGGGTCAGGAGTACAGAGCGGGGCCCGTGGGGTCAGGAGCACAGAGCGGGGCCCGTGGGGTCAGCACAGAGCAGGGCCCGTGGGGCCAGGAGTACAGAGCAGGGCCCGTGGGGTCAGGAGCACAGAGCGGGGCCCGTGGGGTCAGCACAGAGCGGGGCCCGTGGGGTCAGGAGCACAGAGCGGGGCCCGTGGGGTCAGGAGTACAGAGCGGGGCCCGTGGGGTCAGGAGCACAGAGCGGGGCCCGTGGGGTCAGCACAGAGCAGGGCCCGTGGGGTCAGCACAGAGCGGGGCCCGTGGGGTCAGGAGCACAGAGCACGGCCCGTGGGGTCAGCACAGAGCGGGGCCCGTGGGGTCAGGAGCACAGAGCGGGGCCCGTGGGGTCAGCACAGAGCGGGGCCCGTGGGGTCAGGAACACAGAGCGGGGCCCGTGGGGTCAGGAGCACAGAGCGGGGCCCGTGGGGTCAGCACAGAGCGGGGCCCGTGGGGTCAGCACAGAGCTGGGCCCGTGGGGTCAGGAGCACAGAGCGGGGCCCGTGGGGTCAGCACAGAGCAGGGCCCGTGGGGTCAGGAGCACAGAGCGGGGCCCGTGGGGTCAGCACAGAGCGGGGCCCGTGGGGTCAGGAGCACAGAGCGGGGCCCGTGGGGTCAGCACAGAGCAGGGCCCGTGGGGTCAGGAGCACAGAGCGGGGCCCGTGGGGTCAGGAGTACAGAGCGGGGCCCGTGGGGTCAGGAGCACAGAGCGGGGCCCGTGGGGTCAGGAGCACAGAGCGGGGCCCGTGGGGTCAGGAGCACAGAGCGGGGCCCGTGGGGTCAGGAGCACAGAGCGGGGCCCGTGGGGTCAGCACAGAGCGGGGCCCGTGGGGTCAGGAGCACAGAGCGGGGCCCGTGGGGTCAGGAGCACAGAGCAGGGCCCGTGGGGTCAGGAGTACAGAGCGGGGCCCGTGGGGTCAACACAGAGCGGGGCCCGTGGGGTCAGGAGCACAGAGCGGGGCCCGTGGGGTCAGCGCAGAGCAGGGCCCGTGGGGTCAGGAGCACAGAGCGGGGCCCGTGGGGTCAGGAGCACAGAGCGGGGCCCGTGGGGTCAGCACAGAGCAGGGCCCGTGGGGTCAGGAGCACAGAGCGGGGCCCGTGGGGTCAGCACAGAGCGGGGCCCGTGGGGTCAGGAGCACAGAGCGGGGCCCGTGGGGTCAGGAGCACAGAGCGGGGCCCGTGGGGTCAGGAGCACAGAGCGGGGCCCGTGGGGTCAGGAGCACAGAGCAGGGCCCGTGGGGTCAGCACAGAGCAGGGCCCGTGGGGTCAGGAGCACAGAGCGGGGCACGTGGGGTCAGCACAGAGCGGGGCCCGTGGGGTCAGGAGCACAGAGCGGGGCCCGTGGGGTCAGGAGTACAGAGCGGGGTCCGTGGGGTCAGCACAGAGCACGGCCCGTGGGGTCAGGAACACAGAGCAGGGCCCGTGGGGTCAGGAACACAGAGCAGGGCCCGTGGGGTCAGGAGCACAGAGCGGGGCCCGTGGGGTCAGGAGCACAGAGCACGGCCCGTGGGGCCAGGAGCACAGAGCGGGGCCCGTGGGGTCAGGAGCACAGAGCAGGGCCCGTGGGGTCAGCACAGAGCGGGGCCCGTGGGGTCAGGAGCACAGAGCGGGGCCCGTGGGGTCAGGAGCACAGAGCGGGGCCCGTGGGGTCAGGAGCACAGAGCAGGGCCCGTGGGGTCAGCACAGAGCGGGGCCCGTGGGGTCAGGAGCACAGAGCAGGGCCCGTGGGGTCAGCACAGAGCAGGGCCCGTGGGGTCAGGAGCACAGAGCGGGGCCCGTGGGGTCAGCACAGAGCAGGGCCCGTGGGGTCAGGAGCACAGAGCGGGGCCCGTGGGGTCAGCACAGAGCTGGGCCCGTGGGGTCAGGAGCACAGAGCGGGGCCCGTGGTGTCAGCACAGAGCTGGGCCCGTGGGGTCAGGAGCACAGAGCGGGGCCCGTGGGGTCAGGAGCACAGAGCGGGGCCCGTGGGGTCAGGAGCACAGAGCAGGGCCCGTGGGGTCAGGAGCACAGAGCAGGGCCCGTGGGGTCAGGAGCACAGAGCGGGGCCCGTGGGGTCAGGAGCACAGAGCAGGGCCCGTGGGGTCAGCACAGAGCGGGGCCCGTGGGGTCAGGAGCACAGAGCGGGGCCCGTGGGGTCAGGAGCACAGAGCTGGGCCCGTGGGGTCAGGAGCACAGAGCGGGGCCCGTGGGGTCAGGAGTACAGAGCGGGGCCCGTGGGGTCAACACAGAGCGGGGCCCGTGGGGTCAGGAGTACAGAGCGGGGCCCGTGGGGTCAGCACAGAGCACGGCCCGTGGGGTCAGGAGCACAGAGCGGGGCCCGTGGGGTCAGGAGCACAGAGCGGGGCCCGTGGGGTCAGGAGCACAGAGCGGGGCCCGTGGGGTCAGGAGCACAGAGCTGGGCCCGTGGGGTCAGGAGCACAGAGCGGGGCCCGTGGGGTCAGGAGCACAGAGCAGGGCCCGTGGGGTCAGCACAGAGCGGGGCCCGTGGGGTCAGGAGCACAGAGCAGGGCCCGTGGGGTCAGCACAGAGCGGGGCCCGTGGGGTCAGGAGTACAGAGCGGGGCCCGTGGGGTCAGGAGCACAGAGCGGGGCCCCGTGGGGTCAGGAGCACAGAGCGGGGCCCGTGGGGTCAGGAGCACAGAGCGGGGCCTGTGGGGTCAGGAGCACAGAGCGGGGCCTGTGGGGTCAGGAACACAGAGCAGGGCCCGTGGGGTCAGCACAGAGCAGGGCCCGTGGGGTCAGCACAGAGCAGGGCCCGTGGGGTCAGGAGCACAGAGCAGGGCCCGTGGGGTCAGGAGCACAGAGCGGGGCCCGTGGGGTCAGGAGCACAGAGCGGGGCCCGTGGGGTCAGGAGCACAGAGCGGGGCCCGTGGGGTCAGCACAGAGCAGGGCCCGTGGGGTCAGGAGCACAGAGCGGGGCCCGTGGGGTCAGGAGCACAGAGCGGGGCCCGTGGGGTCAGGAGCACAGAGCGGGGCCCGTGGGGTCAGGAGCACAGAGCGGGGCCTGTGGGGTCAGGAACACAGAGCAGGGCCCGTGGGGTCAGGAGCACAGAGCGGGGCCCGTGGGGTCAGGAGCACAGAGCGGGGCCCGTGGGGTCAGGAGCACAGAGCACGGCCCGTGGGGCCAGGAGCAGCCTTCCTGTTGATGGAGCCCAGGAGCAACCATCCGGTCAGATGATGTCAGGAGTCGTCGAGGAGCAGATTCTGGAAGAAGTTCCTCAAACTCCTGTCCAGCCTGAGAACGAGGCTCAGGCCTCCTCTTCCCTCCTCCCTTCGCCCACCAGGGAAATCAGGTTGTTGACTCAGAGCCATGCAAACCACCCCCCACCCACAGCCCTTACCCTGCCTCCTGGGAGGCAGGCCCTTCAATGCTAAGACCCTGAGGCTGTGGACCTTTCCAATACCTTGTAGTGGGGGCACCTCCCACCCTGCTCACCGGGCAGCACCCTTCTTGGCCCAGCTCAGTGCCAGGACATCCAGGGGCCCGGAGCCTGAGTAGACAGGCCACGCTTTGGGTAGCAAACCCCACGGGGGACGGTCGAGCACGCTCGATGCGCCAGCCCAGGACCCTGTGGCAGGAAGAGCCTTCTTGGATAGTAGCTGAGGATTTGGGCAAAATAACACACGGCGGGGAGTGGGACGAGGAGGGGACGCAGGGAACATTCGCCGTGTCAGCGAGTGAACGTCCTTATTGACTCACAATATGTTCTAACTTTTCAAAGAAACCCGACAACCTCGAGACCACCCCAGCCATCCTCCATCATGGGGAATGGGCCAGGGGCCTCCAGTCCTGCTCCCCACTGGGCAAGACCAGCCCCAGAGGGCCCCTCTTCCGCAGGCCTCCCCACCCACCGTGGAGAATGATCTGGTCTCTCGGTCAGCCCGGTCGTCAGCGAGTCCACCCCGGGACACAGCGATGACTGGACTGTGTTGAGTCTTCAGTGGGTCACTGCTGTTCAGTGGGAGGCCTGGATGTCCTGTGCCCAGAGTGAATGAATGAATGAGTGAATGGTACTGGGGGATAGGTTTGGACCCATGTCACCTCCTCAGGAACCTCTACAGAAAGAACAGAAAAGGTCTGCCCCATCACCCCTTTCATCCTCTTCCGGAACCCTGGCCGCTCTGACATTGTCTGGTTTCCCTGTCTTCTGTGAAGTCCGCCAACATCCCTGTGCCTGGGACAGTTCCTGCCACGGCCCCAGCACTTGGCTTTCGGGGAACAATCCTGCCCTCCTGGGGGTGCATACTGGAAGAGGGAATGAATGACTGAGTGAACGCTGGGGGAATGAATGAGTGGCAGATGAGTGCTGGGTGAGTGCAGGATGGAGGCATGCTGGATGAAGGAATGAATGACTGAGTGAACGCTGGGGGAATGAATGAGTGGCAGATGAGTGCTGGGTGAGTGTCAGATGGAGGCATGCTGGATGAAGGAATGAATGACTGAGTGAACGCTGGAGGAATGAATGAGTGGCAGATGAGTGCTGGGTGAGTGCTGGATGGAGGCATGCTGGATGAAGGAATGAATGACTGAGTGAACGCTGGAGGAATGAATGAGTGGCAGATGAGTGCTGGGTGAGTGCTGGATGGAGGCATGCTGGATGAAGGAATGAATGACTGAACGATGGGGAATGAATGATCGGCAGATAAGTGCTGGGTGAGTGCTGGATGAAGGAATGAATGACTGAACGATGGGGAATGAATGAGTGGCAGATGAGTGCTGGGTGAGTGCTGGATGGAGGCATGCTGGATGAAGGAATGAATGACTGAGTGAACGCTGGAGGAATGAATGAGTGGCAGATGAGTGCTGGGTGAGCGCTGGATGGAGGCATGAATGACTGAGTGAACGCTGGGGGAATGAGTGAGTGGCAGATGAGTGCTGGATGGAGGCATGCTGGATGGAGGAATGAATGACTGAGTGAACGCTGGAGGAATGAATGAGTGGCAGATGAGTGCTGGGTGAGCGCTGGATGGAGGCATGAATGACTGAACAGGAAGCCACTCTGGCGCAGCGCTGAGTGCTGTGACGGAACCGATTCGTGAGAAGGGGCATCTCTTGGATCTCGGACCTCACAAAGGCAAGCTGGGGGCCTCAGCCGAGAGTGTGAAAAATAGAAGCCGTTAACAAAAATGTTTTAAACGAACCGATGGAAATTCCCCTTGTCAAAAGGAACTGCTGTCAGTCAAGCCACACAACCGCATGTCCAGGAGCTGAGGACTGTTTCTTGAGCTAATAATGAGCTGGGGGAGGGGGCAGTCAGCTTCCCTGGGGGGAGCGTGTGAGAGAGGCCCCCAGACCCACCCGGGGGTCTGCGTTCCGATGCTGTCCTATTGAAATTAATCATTCAACCGTCATTTAAGAACAGACACTGCCGGTGCCTTCCTGACAGGTTTGCAGGTAAAGGACGGCCGTGGAGAGGATTGTTATTTAGGGAAAAGGCCTCTGAGGACTGAGGACTTTCTGGATAGACACACTTCAGCAGGTAGGATTTTACAGGAAAGGCGAAGGTCCAGGTAAATAATTGGGGGGCAGAGGGGTCCTGGGCTAAGAGTTGGGTGTCAGAGACCACGGTGGAGTGTTGCTGGTACCCTGGTTCTCTGGGTCGGGACTGAGCCGTGTGCCCAGCCCGCCCACCTGCGTGCCAACTCCTGTCGGGTGGATGCCCCTGACTCCCCCCACGGCCTGTGCAAGCTGCCAGCCCTTTCACAACTGCCTGCAAATTCCCAAACTTTTAAACAATTGACTTTTAATTATAGCTGACATATAATATTTGTTCGTTTCAGGCGTACAACAGAGTGATTAGGCACTTATATGCCTTACAGAGTGATCACCCGATACCCTGGTACCCACCCTATCACTGGCTGTGTTAGTTACCCTATCACTGGCTGTGTTCCCTGTGGTGTGACGGTGCCTCCCGTGACGGCTTTATAACTGGCGATTCGTACTTCTCCGTCCCTTCCCATTCCCCTCAGCCCCCTCAGCCCCTCTGTCTGACAACCATCGATGGTTCTCTGTATCTCTGAGTTTGCTTCTATTTTGTTTTGTTTGCCCATTTATTTTGCTTTTGTTTTTTTGAGCCCGCACGTAAGTAAGATCATACAGCATTTGTCTTTCTCTGACTTACTTCACATGAGACGACACGTTTCTCCAAAGAGGACGCAGAGATGGCCAGCAGACACAGGAGAAGATGCTCAACATCACTCATCGTCAGGGAAATGCAAATCAAAACCGCAATGAGGTGTCACCTCACACCTGTTCGAGTGACTATCATCAGAAAGGCAACACGGGGCAAGCACTGGGGAGGGTGTGGAGGAAGGGGAACCCTCGTGTAAATTGGCGCAGCTACCATGGAAAACAGCACGGAGGTTCCTCAAAAAGTTAAAACGAGAGCTGCCGTACCACTCAGGAGTGCCATTCTGGGTGTACGCCCAAAGAAAAGGAAAACAGACGTGAAAACATAAATGCACCCCATGTCCATCGCAGCACTATTTACAATAGCCACGGTATGGCAACAACCTAGATGCCCACCGATAGACGAATGGATCAAGATGTGGTATATATACAAAATGGAATATTACTCAGCCATAAAAAATGAAATCTTGCCATTTTCAACAACACGGATGAACCTAGAGGGTATTATGCAAAATTCCTGAATATGTAATCACTGTTTCCCATGGCCTCAGACGGGCAGGGCCAGACCAAAGGTGAAGGGAGTGAGGTGCCCGAGAGCCGGCGGACGGAGGACCACGCTGGCAGGTTCAAGTGCAGACTCCGCCCCTGGAGGGAGCGTTGCCCTGGGCTTTGCGCCCCGGGTGTCTTGCTTGTCTCAGCCAGGTTCGCCCGGTCACAAAGCCCTGAGCCTTGTCTTCTCTCAGTCAGTCACTGGGACCTCATTCTGTGGCCGTGAAAGGCAGCCCTTCTATGGGGTCAGGAAAGGCTGCCATCCACAGCGGGTGGGCTGGAAGGTTCTGCTCAGCTCCCAGGCCCCTGGGAAGGGGCAGTGGTGCCCGTCTGACTGCATGACAATGTTATTGTGGACGCCCGGTGAGCTGTGACTGCTGCTGTGCATGCAAATGCAGGCCATTCATGGTGCGGCTGCAGGAAGACACACAGGCTAAATGCAGGGGCTGGTTTTCAAGGCCGGGGGTGTCGGTCCCACACGTGACAGAGCGTGACAGGCTCAGGGGTGAGCACCTGCAGCGCGGCCACCTTGTCGATGGAGACCTTCACCGGGCACAGCCTGGCCTCTCGCCAGGGAGCTGGGGGAGACCCATCCTCTCTGCCCGTCCCACTGGCTGGAACCACTAGGGAAGGGCAGGGCTGGGAGTGGCCCCGGAACAGAGGCCCTGGTTTGGGTGCAGCCCCTAAGCTGTGCTTGTCGGGGTGAAGAAGCCCAACCTCCACTTCATGGAGATGAGCCAGAGAGTCTAGAGCAGGGAGTCTGGAGTTTTTCCAGGGAAAATATTGCGGGCTTTTTGGAATTTGATGCAAAGAGTTTAAAAACTAGCTTATGTATTTACCTAATCATACTCTTTGGTTCACCATGATTTCCTGTGTAAAACTCAACCTACATGGCTGCTTCGTCCCTCCCTCCCTCACCTGTGGCCCTACTAAACCTCACCTGCTGACATGGGCGGGGCTCGGGCGCCCCTGTGGCCTGATGGGGACCGGCCCTGGAGCATGGCTGCCCGTCCTGACCTGCTGGTGGCCCTGGACAGCCCCCCTTGGGCCAGGCACACTTCCTGTGCAGGACCACAGCGGGGCCCAGGAGGGACCTGGCGCCGCTGCCCCGCCCTCAATGGCTTCGCCTTCTATGGGACACCTTGCAGCCTCCCTGGAAGCCCAGGAGCGCGGTCAGAGGAGCCTGGTGCCTTAGGGCGGGAACAATGCATGAACTGCGTGTGCCACACCCATGGGGTTGATTCCACTGAGCCCCACTCCAAGGAGAGAGTGGCTTCTGCCTCCCAGGCCCTTCCCCCACCATTCCCTGCCCCGGGTGGGGCTCTCATGCCCAGCCCAAGGACAGCCAGAGATTTGGTTGGGACAGGGTCCCGCCCCCTCCTGAAGCACAATTCAGCATCTGAAAATTCTGCACCCTCCAGAGCTGGCCGGTCCACCCCCGCAGAGGAAGCTCTTGGTTAAAGAGGAAAAGGAGGGGGAGGAGGAGAAGGAGGAGAGGAGGAGGAGGGGGAGAGGGGGAGGAGGGGGAGGAGGAAAGGAGGAGGAGGGGGAGGAGGGGGAGGAGGGGGAAGAGGAGAAGGAGAGGAGGAGGAAGGGGAGGAGGAGAAGGAGGGAAAGAGGAGAAGGAGGAGGAGGAGGGGGAGGAGAGGGGGAGGAGGAGGAGGAGAGGAGGGGAGGAGGAGAGGAGGAGGAGGAGAGAGGAAGAAGAGGGGAGGAGGAAGAGGGGAGGGGGAGGAGGAGAAGGAGGGGAGGAGAGGAGGAGGAGGAGAAGGAGGAGGAGGAAGAGGGGAAGAGAAGGAAGAAGAGGAGGGGGGAGGGGAGGAGGAGGGGAAGAGGAAGGAGGAAGAGGAGGGGGGAGGGGAAGGAGGAGGGGAAGGAAGAGGAAGGGAGGAGGAGGAGGAGGAAGAGAAGAAGCAGGAGGAGGAGGAGAAGGAGGGGAAGAGGAGGGGGAAGAGGAGGAGGGGGAGAAGAGGAGGAGGAGAGGAGGAGAAGGGAAGGAGGAGGAGGGGGAGAAGGAGGAGGAGGAGGAAAGAAGAGGAGATGAGAAGGAGGAAGAGGAGAAGTGGAGGAAGAAGAGGAGGAGGGGAGGAGGAGAAGGAGGGGAGGAGGAGGGGAAGAGGAAGGAGGAGAAGGAGGGGAAGAGGAGGGGGGAGGGGAAGGAGGAGGAGGAGGGGAAGGAAGAGGAAGGGAGGAGGAGGAGGGGAAGAGAAGAAGCAGAAGGAGGAGGAGAAGGAGGGGAAGAGGAGGGGGAAGAGGAGGAGGGGGAGGAAGAGGAGGAGGAGGAGAAGAGGAGAAGGAGAGGAGGAGAAGGAGAGGAGGAGGAGGGGGAGGAGGAGGAGGAGGAGGAGGAAAGAAGAGGAGATGAGAAGGAGGAAGAGGAGAAGTGGAGGAGGAAGAGGAGGAGGGGAGGAGGAGAAGGAGGGGAGGAGGAGAGGAGGAGGAGAAGGAGGAGGAGGAGGAGGAAGAGGGGAAGAGAAGAAAGAAGAGGAAGGGGGAGGGGAAGGGGAAGAGGAAGAGGAGGGGAAGGAGGGGAAGAGAAAAAGGAGAAGGGGGAGGAGGAGGAGGTGAAGGAAAAGGAGGAAGAGGAGGAGGAGGAGGAGAGGAGGATGGAGAGGAGGAGGGGGAGGAGGAGGAGGGGAGGAGGGGGAGAAGGAGAGTGGTGATGATGCCTACCTAGCATCCTAGCGCACCTATCCTTTTCCCACACACGGCACGCCCCTTCTCATTGTCCTCACAGGGCCCCCTCCCCCTCCCCACCCCACTGGCATTGCTTGCGTTTTGCACAGAGGGGGTTTAGTCACTTGGCCAAGCACATAGCAAGGTGGACGGGCCTGGCTGGTACCCCTCTCTCAGGCCCTGGCCCCAAGCGTGGCCGCCAGGATGCCCTCCTCCTTGGTGGTGGAAGACTGCCAGGGCAGCTTTGGGAAACCTGGGTGCTTAAAGAGGGTCTTTTCCGACTTGGTTCTTGGGCCACCAAAGTGTCACTTCCTCTTTTAGGCCCTGAAGGCAGACAGGAAGTTCATTTGGGGAGGTAATTTTAACTAAAAGTTTGTTGGGTTTTATTGCAATTCTCCCCAAGGCTGTTGGCCCATGCGCTGGCCACGCAGAAAGTGCATGATGCTTAAAGCCTATTGTCGAGCAACCCCCATGACCCCCCACATCTGTCCTGGGGCTCAGACAGTGGTCCCCAAAACCCAGAACCCTCCCGGAAACGACCACTCACACAGCACTCACTCCCCGGGGGGCAGGCCCAGGTCTCCCCAGGAGGGCTCACTCTGGGGCCAGGACACCAGCCGGCAGGGACCTTGAGGAAGCCCTGGGCCCGAAGCCCGGGAGCCGATTCACGAATGCTGACTCGCGCCATGATTCTTCGCGATGGAGCGATTCCAGGACCATCTCCTCCTCCATGCACCGCAGGTCACCCTCTGACTGTGGGTCTCCCGAATATGGTGTCCCCCTCTGTGGGTCCCCTCTTGCTGTGGGGTCTCCCTCTGACTATGGGGCCCCTTCTGTTCATGGGTCTCTTGTCTACAGCCAGTAGCCTGCCCCATACCTGGGCCCTCAAATTCACCATTCTTTCAATGTCCTTGATTGTTGCCTGTTACCACTAGTTTTTACTTGGTGCTTGATTGATTGCAGAGGGTAAGGGATTCCTAGATGTGTCCCACCAAGAAGTAATGTTTATAAACGACCGCTCCCACGCTGTGAGATTTCATGGCCCTTTACAACACAAAGTGCAGGCTCTCCCACGGTCCCTGATCCCCAGACACTGACCCCACTGACTCAGGCCCTTCCCCTCCGGCATCCCATCCCCCCCTGACCCCGCCGAGGACACATTAAATTTAGATGGTGAGCCCTGACTGGTTTGGCTCAGTGGATAGTGCATCGGCCTGCAGACTGAAGGGTCCCAGGTTCGATTCCGGTCAAGGGCATGTACCTTGGTTGCGGGCACATCCCCAGTAGGGGGTGTGCAGGAAGCAGCTGATCAATGTTTCTCTCTCATCGATGTTTCTAACTATCCCTCTCCCTTCCTCTCTGTAAAAAATCAATAAAATATATTTTAAAACATTTAGATGGTGACATGAACTCTCTTCCTTCCCAAATGGGTCTGCTCAGCCTCACAGTAAGTTTTTTCTTTTTCAGATTTGGAGGGTGTATTGGAAGGTGAACAGAGAACCCCATCAGTTATAAAAACAAAAGTCAGGTTTATGATGCAGGCACGGGGACAAACGGAACGTTTCCGGACGTGTGAGACGCTGGACACCTTTTTGCAAAGAGCCCTGCATGTTCAGCGCTGAGGGCAGCGTGGAAAGTCCCCGACGGGCTCAGACGCCAGGTTCCCGGGCAGCTGAGCAGCATCGGAGAACCCCCACGCCCCTGGGTGATGGCAGTGCCGTCCTCCGGCCTGTGCCTCGCCCTGGCCTGCCGCCCTCCAACAGGGGTGCCTCCAGCCTTCCCCAGTTGTTGCCAAGGCCTGGGGTCCCCTCCACAAATCACACCACTGTCAGGGCAGGAATGGCTGTATCTTAGGGTCTGGACACACCAGGCCTTACATGCCCACTTCATGGCCAGGCCTGTTCCCTGAGACACTGGGCCCCTCGGATTGCTGCACATCACCCCCAGGTTCGAGCCTCTACAATGTCTCCACACCCCTCCCACCTTCTTTTCGGAAAATTATTTTTTTTAATTTTAATGTTTTACTTTTCAATTACAGTTGATGTGCAATATTATATTCATTTCATGTGTGCAACCTAGTGGTTAGACATTTATGTAACTTACAAAGTGATCGCCCCCGATAAGTCTAGTACCCACCTGGCACCAGACAGAGTTGTCCCAGTATTACTGACTCTACTCCCTACGCTGTCCATGACTTCTGTAACTACCGGTTTGTGCTACTTAATCCCTGCACCTTCTTTCCCCACCCTCAACCCCCCTCCCATCTGGCAACTGTCAAAATGTTCTCTGTATCTGAGTCTGCTTCTGGTCTGCTGGTTTATTTTGTTTTTTTGGATCCCACATGTCAGTGAAATCACATGACACTTGTCTTCCCCGGTCTGTCTTATTTCACTCAGCACAATACCTTTTAGGTCCATCCGTGTGGTTGCAGATGGTAAGATTTCATTCTTCTTTATGGCTGAGTCATTCCATTGTGTAGATGCACCACATCTTTTTAAAAAATATATATTTTTATTGATTTCACAGAGGGAGAAATAGAAGCATCAATGATGAGAATTATCAATTGGCTGCCTCCTGCACGCCCCCCATCGGGGATCGAGCCCACAATTGGGCATGTGCCCCTGACTGGAATCGAACCCAGGACCCTTCAGTCCGCAGGCCGGCCCTCTATCCACTGAGCCAAACCAGCTAGGACTGCACCCCGCACGTCTTTGTCCATTCGGCACTTAGGTTGCTTCCATGCTTGGCTCCTGTAAATAACGCTGCAGTGAACATAGGATTGTCTGTGTCTCTTTATTTAGGGTTTGGGCTTTTTGGATTAAATACCCAGACCTGGAATTGCTGGGTCTTTGTCTCTTATTATAGCCGTCGTTTCAAAGTCTGTTTTGTCCAGCACGAGGATTGCTACCAGCTTCGTTTCTGCTTTCACCTCTTTCCCCGGCCCTTTGCTCTTGGTCTGTGTGTGACTGTGATCTGAAGTGAGTCTCTCACAGACAGAGTATGTAAGGAGATTGCTTGATTATCCGTTCAGCCACAGCCTGTCTTCTGACGGGAGCACTTACTCCATTTGCATTTGATTAAGAACCACTGGATCCTCGGACCGGGGTCCGCCCTGCACACGGGGGAGCTGCCTGGCCCCACCCTCCTCACAGAAGTCACTGGCTGGTCCCTTCCCCCTGATTCAGCAGGACCGGCATGGATTCGAGGAGAGCGTTGGCCGTCCCCAAGGAGACTCGCCACTGGGGACCTGGGATATTGGAGTCCAAGGGGAGGCCGTCCTGGTCAGGATGCAGCAGGGGCCTGGTGCCGACTGGGATGGGGGGAGGCCGACAGCCCTGACCTGGACCCTCCAGGCCTAACCCTCTAACCCTGCTAACCATACGCCTCCTCCGAGACCCAGTGTGGACGGGGATGGGAGGCAGGGCTCCCCTTGCCCTGTCCCCCCCGCCCCCCCCCCGGGAAAGTGGCCTCGGAGGGCAGGGACTCACCCTTGCACCGGCCTTCAGGGGGGACACTTCTCTGCGATGGGCCATCTGTGTTTTTGGACTTGGAGCAGCGCCCCTGCCTTCTACACCCCGGAGGCCAGTAGCAATCCCCCAGTGAGACAACTAGAATGTCTCCAGACCTTGCCCAGCGTCCCCTGGGGGGGTGGGGGCAGAAACCCCCAGAGCGAGAGCCGATGGCGAGGCAGGGGTCCAGACCTGCAGTGAGGACGAGCGGAGCTGACCAAAATCACGACACAGCTTATCTTGCATTCCCTCCAACTGGGTTTGTGGGAACAGGTGTCAAGCACGGGCATTCAGTGGGTCTACAGCACCAGCAGCAAATGGCGATTGCGGGTGGGGGTGGACAGTACAAGCCTGGAGGACTCGGACGTGTGCTGCGTCCCAAGGCCAGTCCGCCTTCCCCAGGCCCAGGTCGGGGGCTGCCGGGCTGTGGCTGAGGGTTGTCAGGGACCAGTGGCGAGATGAGGAATCAGGGCACGGAGTCTGGAGAGCATGCTCGTGGCATCGGGAGCCCGGGTCAGGTCCACACCTGCTGGGAAAAGGCTGAGGGTGGCCTCCCCTGCTGCCGCCTTCGAGAAGGAAACCAGCTTCTCTTCGTGGCTGCCCCATCCCCGGGACACCGGCTCCAGCACCTCCCGGGACCCCAGGGCCTGGACGGAGGGCGGGCACCACATCCAGTGCTTTGCTCCAAATGCTAGTTCGTGGCCCTTCGGCCACTCCTCAGGGATGACACGTGTCTTCTAATGCTTCCGTGTTAAAAGTCTGGGGGCCCTGTCGCCCTCATGTAGAAGCCACACGAGGGCTTCTTGCCACAAGGACACACCACGGGTTTCTTGTGACAAGTGTGGAACTCGGCTTCACCATGGAGTCCAGTCCTCACTTCTGCTCCAAGTCTGGGTCAGGGGCCCATCCGTGCTGCAGGGCCACGGGCGGAACCTCAGGCCCCGTCTTTGGGGGTGCGCACACCTGGGTTACCTGGCAGACTCCTTCGCAGAACGTCCTGGAAACTTCAAACTGCAAGATTCATTCCAGGCCACAGCGTGGACACTGCCCAGGGAGGGCCAGGACACCGCCGCCTCCCATCACCTGGGGGGCCGTGGGCTCGGAGGAGCCGGTGTTGGAGTTGGGGTCTCCATCACCCCCTGCAGGTTCTCAGGGGCGACTGGGCGAGAGGCTACGGCAACAGTGCAGGGAGCGGCCCAGACCGCACTCGGAGGAAATGACTGATCTGAAGGCTGCCAGCGACTGGGGAGCCCTCTTCATGCCGCCGTGCCCACTCTCAAGGACCGGCGGTCGCACGTCTGTGTCCGTGTCCGCGTGTCCTCAATCCCCCCGGAGCCCGGCTCTCCTGCCGTGGGCCCGGGCGGTGGGCGCCTGCAGCACCCTTCTTCGTGTGGGTTCGGTTGTGCTTTTAGAGGAGGGCAACACAGCTTTTCACCCAAACACCCAAGGTTGTTTCTCCTCAGTGCGGGTCCCCGAGGACAGCGAATCCCGGGGTCTCCGTGTTGACCGTTCCCTGAACGCGGGACACGCACACGTGCACAGACAGTCACGGGAGCCCCGCAAACACCCTCCGCGCCTCTCCCAGCAGGGCCGCCCCGAGGAGAGCGGGCGCCTCCCCTCTTCCGTCCACACGGGCTCCGGTCCTCCGGTCCCTCTCAGACCCCTCGCCCCACAGCGTGCGTCGGGGACACGGAGCAGGGCTGGAGGCGGGGAGGAGCCGTGTCTGGCAGCGAAGCCGGGGCGCCCGCTCACGTGGGGTGAAGTGCGGTCTTTCCAGGGGAAGGGCCCCCGGGCCAGAGGCTCCGTGTCCGTGAAGCTCCTGGTTGAGGGCGCGGCTGAGCTCCCTCTGCCACCAGCCTGCCCGTGGCAAGCCGCCTTCCGACGGCCCTCTGGGTGGCGTCTCCCGGAAGCCTGGTCCACGTCCCGGGTGGTGGGTTCTTGTCAAACGTGGTCTTGGAAGGGAGAGAAGGGAGAGGGAGGTGAAACACTCTGCGGGTCTCGGGCAGGCAGCCCCCCACTGTCTGAGAGACGTGTCCCAGAGTTATCCCAAACTGGCTGCGGGCCCTGCACCTCCTGCAGCCACAGTCCCCGGCGTGGCCCAGGCCCCTGGGCAGAGGAATGGGGCCCAGACAGGCGCAGGGATTTGCCTACAGTGTTGAGCGAGGGCTGGTCTGACTGCAAAGCTACGCACAGCCCCAGGCAGCTGCTGGGGAACGAGAATGTGGGTGAATATGGTCCCCGAATTGGGATGGGAGCCACATCGACCTTTGCTCCCGGGACTGTGGGGTGCTCGGTTCCCCGGGAAACACCAGTTAACTGTTCTATTAGGAAGGGCTCAGTGTCTGAACCCACTTCAGCCCCCCGCAGGGGTGGGTGGGAGGGGAGGGCATCTGCACAGAGGCAGTTAGGAAGGAGAAGGGAGGCTGGGTGGAGGTGCGGGGCCCTCATCCTGCTCGCTCTCCCCGCCCCGTGTGCGCGCGGAAAATTCCATAACCTGACGTCGGCAAGCGGCCCCGCGGGCAGGACTGTGGGGGCAGGGGCCAGAGGAACGTGCCTTCGCTGGGGGTTCCCTGTCTCCGAAAACGGAGGCCCCTGTGCATGTCCCAGTCACCAGGTAATGCTCGTGCCACGTGGCGAACATGGAGGCAGCGGCGGCCACGCCGCCCAGGCCCACGGAACCTGCCCGCTTTCTCCCCGAGCCTCTGGCAAACTCACCGGGGAGCCCCAGCTCTGGCCTCGCAGCCTCGGCACCTGTTGGAACAAACCAGGAATGCTCAGGGCCGGCCGTGGAGGGTGGGGAGGGGCCGGTCTAGAGACCCCCGTGGCTCAAGGGCTTGGGCCGAGAACAGACTCCCAGGGCCACCCGCCTCAGGGCAGACGCTCTGCAGGAGGGAGCGTGGGAAGCACATTGAGGGGCTCCGGGCCTGGACTCGGGGCGCCCTCTGCGGCCTGGCGGACGGGCAGCTCGGCTTCCGCGGAAATGAACTCCACCCTGACCTCTAGATTCGGAGTCCATCCTCTCCCCGACCCCCAACCTGGGAGGCGGCGGCAGGAACGTGGGGCCTCAGACGCGGGCTTCACATCCACGTGCGGGATCTTTGGCGGAGCTGTGCTCGCTCAGGAGGCTAACGCCACTAAAGCTGCACTTAGAGGGAAACCACCTCCTTGCAGAGTTTGTAAACGTCTTGAGAAAGGCAAAAACACCGCTTCCCACCAAATAAACAACGCCAACCAGCTGCACGCGCGCCCCGCCTGGTACCTGCGTAGCCCCGGCGAGGACGGCGAGGACACCGGCTCCGGCACCACCAGCCTGCAGCCGCCGCCACGACCACCGTCAGCAGCAGCGCGATGGCGGCCACCACGGTCCTGGATCTCCCCGCCTCGGCGTCGCCTGGGGTCTCTGGGTTGCTGCCTGTGGGTCCCGGGATTGGCTCTGCAAGAAACAGGAAATCAGCCCGAGGCTTTCAGGGAGAGGGGAAAGAGGAAGGCACCCGGGCGCATTGCATCCGGAGCACTTCCCCGGCCTCACGGAAAGCTGGTGGACGGAAGGGCTTTCCCTCCCAGGAGCCACGCCCCCCACCTGCCCCGGGACGTGCCACGCCAGCCCTGGGTGGTGGCAGGTGGCACAGCTTCTTCCTGGCTCTTTACACGTCACGTCATTTACTCTTTGTCCAGCTTTAATGCTGACTTTAAAAAAAAATCCAAGTGGCTCTTTTCCTCCCTGGCTGCTTGAAGATCAGCCTTCATCAAGAACGACACGGGAACCATCCGGACCGGGAAGCTCACGACCGACCGACCGCTTCAGCGGGAGCAAACGGTCATTGATGTCCTTCCCCCTGGGAAGGCAACAGCACCCGAGACAGAAATTCGGGGAAAGCGAGCCAAAATGTACAAGACCACACCTGCTGCCCTCTCTGTGTTTGGATTCAGGACCCACTTTGGTGGTGGCACGAAATCACTGGCTTTGGCATGATCTGATTCCTTGGATTGCGCGGAGAAAAAGGAACCCAAACATAGACTTGCAAGACATAGACTTGCAAAACATAGACTTGCAAGAGCAGAAGAAGACCTCAAGAAAACAGAGGAAGGAACGCAAGAACAGAAGGAAGGAAGTCAGGGGGACATGCTTCACCCCCACTGCAGGTCAGGGCCAGCTTCAAGGCCTGCGACCCCTGCCAGCTCCCGGGGCCGCGCCAGAGGCCCTGTGCGTGGGGCAGTGCTGTGTCCCCATCGCGGTGCTTGTAAGTCCTGAACAAGGAGCTCTGTGCTTCCCACTGTGCACCGAGCCCCCCAGGTCCTGCAGCGGCACGGCCCACGGGCGCACCCCCCCTTCCGCCTCTCATCTCAGCGCTGTGACAGGGACACAGACGGAGAGAGCCCGCGGCCTCTACGAAGGAGTCACCTGTCTGTGCCCCTTCCACGGGAGGCCTCAGGCCAGCACAGGCCCAGCTGGACCCCTAGCACGGGGGGAGGGGGGAGGGGGCAGTCTTCTCAGGGGGCACACACCCAAAAGCAAAACGCTTGGTGGGGGCAGCGCAGGTGTGCGCTTCAATCCTGACGCTGTGCTGCCGCCTAGTCCTGGCGCTTCTGATCTGTTACACAGCCGTTCAGAGCCTCAGTCCCTCCCCTGTGAAATGCGTCACCAAACTGGCCCGTGACTGAAGATGAAGCCAAGCAGGGTGCATTGGGCACCCAGCCCCGGGCCCATCGCCACCGACGTGGTGATCCCGTCACCGCGCACCGGACTCTCCCCTCCTCGTCCTTCCCACCACCTTTCCGATGCCGCTGCCGGGTCACCTGGGAGGGGCTTAGTCTTCTGAGAGGATCCCCCATCACCCCCGGCCGGAGCCGCGGTTGGGGCAGGCCTGCAGATCCTTACCGCCCCCTTTCTGGCTGCTGACAGTCAGGTTCTGGTGCAGCAGCACGTTCTCGATGCAGCAGCCCACGTTCACGTGGGGGGTGCGCCGGATCCGCAGGACGCTGACCACGTCGTACAAGCCCCGCGCGTTCAGGGAGACGGTGCTGTTCTGCAGGGCCTCGTCCAGCAGGCTGTTGTCCGTCCTGTTGATCCAGTACACGTTGGGCCGGGGGTAGCCATCCTTGGACGTGCACGTGAAGGTGAGCTCCTCGTCCTGGGCGGCGGCCGTGGGGGCGCTGACCACGGGCATGCTGTAATTTGCTGCCGGGGAAGAAACGGAGGTGAGGGGTGCCAGGTTCTGAAGGTCAGAAATGGAGGGGTACCCAGGGCTCGGGGCCCCGGGCCGGGTTCGAGGGGAGGCGGCCCGTCGTGCCCCTGACCCTGGTAGAGAGACAGGACCAGAGCTCTGGTCTGGGCAGCGGGCACTGGCCCTGCTCTGCCCAAGAGTCACTCCTCCGACTCCGATAGGGGAGTTACTGAGCCTGAGGGCAGGGACCGTCACCCACCCCCCGCTCCAAAGAGGCCGGTCATTTGCACCTAGGGACACGGAGAGCTTGCCGTCATAGCCCATCTCTGAACTAGCGGTGCCCTGAGCATCTTGATTGATTTTCCTTTTCTTCCTAAATTCTGACCTCAAATCTGCCTTATAGCACTCCTTCCTAATTTTATTTTTAAAATCTAATTTGAGCCCTGCCCGGTTTGGCTCAGTGGGTAGAGGGTCAGCCTGAAGGGTCCCAGGTTCGATTTTGGTCAGGGGCACATGCCCGGGTTTTGGGCTCGGACCCCAGTAGGTGGTGTGGGGGAGGCAGCTGATCAATGATTCTCTCTCATCATTGATGTTTCTATCTCTCTCTCCCTCTCTCTAACTCTCTGAAATCAATATATATATATATAATCTAGTTCGAGTTGAGTTGGCGCGTTAAAGTAGAGATGGCAAGATTAGGAGTATTTCTGTGAAACCAGGGAGCCTCAGGTTATGAAAACTTCCTTACGAGTTGATGTTTCAACCAACTCAGCTTCATCCACAGTTAAGCAGAAGGCTGCTCATAGAGATTGGGATTTTTTCAATCGAAAGAACCAGGTGAATGAGCCAGAAAATGGGTCTCCTTAATGCTTTCTCCAGGCCAGGGGCTGGGATGAAGTCCGCTGTCGGCGCCGACGCCCTTACCTGCCACGTGCAACATGACCTCAACATTCAAAATCTGCTCTGTAAACTTCCTAAACACCAGGCAGTAATACTTCTGTTCGTCTTGGGGGGTGATGTTGTACAGATGCAGAGAGAAGTTGCCCTGCTTCATGCTGTCCAGTGACATCTGGGCCCGGTCCTTGTACCGGTTGTTGTGATGGCCCACGGAGCTGTTTCCGGGCAGGTAGTAAGTCACAGTTTCTGGCTTGCTGCTAGTATCAGTGATTTGCCAGTAAACATAAAGTTCATTTAAATCAAAACTCTTTTCTTCGGTGTGAATGCAGCTGAGCTCCACGTCACTGCCCACCATTGCTCTTACTTCTTTTTCTTGACCATCTGCAGTGATTCAAAAAGTACGTTTATTTTTGGGGTTGAGTCTTACCCAACCTGCGAAGTTACTCTGGGGGGCGGTGGGGGGGGGGGGTTTGAGGGAACTCTCTCAAACACCAATTCTGACTCATTTCAGTAGAAAAGGAATGTATTCATAAGATACACATAGGAATGCGATATTTTAAAAATTCGGAATTTGCGGTAAGCTCCTGCGATGTGTTGTCTAATGTGGACTTCCTGTCAGTACGGGAGAGGCCAGTGTTGGGAGAAGCGGGGGTGGCCACTGGGACCAGGCTGCACGCTGTCTGCTCCTTCTTGGGAGTTTATAATTAATTCAACTGAAAAGGGTTTTGTAAAAATTTAGACATTTAATAGGAAACATCAGTTTCTCAACAACAGACTTACAATGCTGCTCGCACTGTGCCCAGGCAGGCCACGTGACGTGTGCAGACTGGCTCTCCCATCCGCACAAACACTTGGAGGGCTGAGGAAAGTGGCCGTGTCTGCCCTCCCTTGCTCTGAGCTGGGTGCATCCCTGTTCCTTGCTCCCAGCTCATCGGGAAAGCAGAGGCCTGATGCATGCGGGAGGAAGTGCATTCCATCTACACCTAACTAACACATGATAAAACAAGAGCTACAGGGTCTAGACAAGCGACCCCTTTGTGCTTGGGGCCCAGCGACCTCACAGGAGTCCCCTGGAAAAACAAGAAGGGCTGTGGCAAGGCTCCCGCTGTCCCCTGCATCCCGTGGTCCCACTCTCCACACTGAAGGGCTGGGAACGGGCCTCCGGACCATGAGGGCTGTCGGACTCACCGGCTTGCAGGCCGCTGAGCAGCAGTAGGAGCAGGCCAGCACTGGAAAGGAACCAGAAAGGCAGGTGAGTCCCCTTTCCTCCAGAAGGTGAAGACTCCTTCTCACGGGCAGGAGCGGGTCACACCCATCGCAGAAAAGTGAACTCATCCACTGACAGCCAGCCCATCAGCCAGGCCCCTGCAGCAGGAGGCGCCCACCTCCCTGCCCAGCACAGCAAGTCCCGAGGGGCTGGCACACCCGAAGCAGCCAGCTCCCGTGTTGACCCCCCAACACAAGGATGAACGTGCGATAAAGTAGTGAAAGACACGCCCAAGGCATAGCTTTCGACACCCTGGTGACGTAGCCATAGAGGAGCAGATTCCAAGAAACTGTATGAAATCAGAAAAAAAAAAAAACACGTCCACAGAATCCATGGCAGGAGCTGCATTTAATTTGGGGGAGAAAGACAAGATCTAAGATGCCCAGTGGCAGTCGGTGAGCGGCAGGACAACCCTCTGAGGAAGGAGCTCATTCTGAAACCAATTGGGAGGCTCCTCCCAGCCGGCGGGCAGCTGGGCTGCGGGGGTGAGAGCTCCCCAACTTCCAGGCTCCTGGTGCCCTCAACCAGCCACCCCCTCCTGCCGGCCTCCCAGGATGCTGTGTGCCCTAAGCTCTGGACAGAGACCCCTGACAGCTGTCATCGGACTCTGTCTAGAGGCATGTCCCTTGCCACCAGGGGCTCCCCATACCCCACGGAGGCCACAGCCTGCAGATGGGGCTGTCCTCTCTCACTGTCCCTGTTGGGGCCTCCATTCCTGTTTGTGGGGACAGCTGTGATGACCACCTCCAGTCTTGACCCCTCCAGCCATCTACCCCTGAGCCAGAGCAGCCTTCTAAAATACAAAGCTACGAGGACGCCTCTGTGGCCCCCATTTCTCTCCCATGGAGCCCGCCTGTGGGTGCTCACGAGACTCGCCCTGTCTGTGCGCAGGGTCCGAGGCACCTGTCAGGGCCTCTTCGGGGCCTCTGGGCTCCCGTAGCGGGTACAGTGAGCCCTGTCCTGGGTGCTGCCTGCATGTGGGCCTCTCTGTACCTCTCCCTGCATGGTTCTCTGGTGCCTGCTGTCAAACACTACCCCCGCCCCCCCCCAAGGCCCACCACCCTTGCCTGCACCCCGTCACCACCCTGCCTCCGGCTCCAGCCCACCCTCCTTGAGTCAGAAAGACAGGGCCAGGGTTCCCAGGTGAGGGTGGCTGTGACAGTCTAGCACATTCTTTCTCTTTTGAGCAAACAGAACCCTAAAACTACCCACATGTCTGACTGGGGAGGCTGGGCTGCGGGACCCACCCGGTGTGGGCAGCCTTGTGGGCTGTGTGGCTGGAAACCTGGGGACCAGGTGCCTCACCAGTTTATCCAGGGAGTCAAAGGCTGACGCGCCCTGAAGGTGGTGTTTTTGCAAAGGTGCCCACCCCCGGGCTGGCAGGAGCCCTGGGGTGATGGCTGGACCCAGGCAGGCCCACCTTCCCAGTTTGGCTCTGCGGAGAGGGGAGGGGGAATCCCTGGGCTGTGGGAGTCAGGGCGGCACCGCTGGCCTGGAGGTATCACATCCTTCATTCTTCCCCTCTGGGGCCAGGAGGGGAGGGAGAAGGAGTGAGGGAGGTGGGGGGAGCGAGCGCTTTCCCTTCCCTTCCCAGGGACCCGCCTCCTAGCACACCCACACACAGCGTGGGTCCCACGCACTGCCCTCCGTCCCCACGCACTGCCCTCCGTCCCCACGCACTGCCGTCCGCCCCCACACACAGCGTGGGTCCCACGCACTGCCCTCCGTCCCCACGCACTGCCCTCCGTCCCCACACACTGCCGTCCGCCCCCCCACACAGCGTGGGTCCCACGCACTGCCCTCCGTCCCCACGCCACCCCTTGGCGGATGCCACGGACTAGCAGGTAACCGCACCCGCCGGCCCTGCCCGATGCCCGCCCTGCCCGATGCCGCCCGGGTCCGGGCTGCCCACCCTCCGCGCGGACCCCGCCGCTCTGCCGCCAGGTGAGTGCGTCCCCGGCCGGGCGCCCTGGGTCGGTCCCTCCTGGGCACCCAGCTCTCTACGGTGGCGCCCCCGCTTCTTCCCCGGCTCCCGCAGGGCCCGGCCGATGGCCTCTCACCTTCTTAGCTTCATGGTGGAAGCGAAGACCTCGGGGCGCGGGAGACCTCGGAGCGCAGGGACCTCGCGCCGCCGCCTCCGCCGAGCCGAGCTCTAACTGCGCTGCGCGCCCGCCGCCTGGACACCAGCTTCTGAGAAACCCGGGCGGGCGGACTGGGGCTCGGTCCCGCCCCGCCCCGCCCCCCCCCGGTCCCGCCCCCGCCACCCCAGCCTTAGGCGGAGCTCCTCGGAACGGAAGCTCGGCCACCCGTCTTCAGGCGGGTTCAGGTGGGCCCCAGGGCGCCGGGCCACGGGCGTGGGTGCTGGAGGTGCCCGGGAAGTTGGGGGGAGTGTGGCACCAGGGGGGCGGCGGCCGTGGGCGCTGTGGAAGGGCTGGCCCGTGTGGAAGGGCCTTGGAAGGCTAAGGGCTGCCCCCCAAAGTTCGCGCAGACCGTCCCTTCGGCCCAAGGTCCCTGCCCTAGGCCCCCTCCCTCCCTCCCTCCCCCGGTACCTGCAGCTCTCAGGTGAAGTGAGCTCCACATCTGGGATGGATGGATGGATGGATGGATGGATGGATGGATGGATGGAAGGAAGGAGGGAAGGCCGCAGGCTCTACCGTCCAGCCCGGCCCTGGGTGTACCCCTCCTGCCCCCCAGCTTTGCTCTCCGATCCTGCGTGGCTCCTGGGCCACGTGCCACAACATGCGTGCGCATCGAAGGCTCTGGGAGGCGCGCCGCGCGGAAACCATGTCATCTTCGCTCTCCCACGGTGGTGAGACCTGGCCCTGTGGTTTTTTGCTGGGTCCCCGCCCAGCCCTCTGGGCCCCCTGGCCAGTGCCCCCCACTTCCGCCCTCACGGTCCAGGTGCCACTGAGGTGAGGGAGGTGGGGCCACGAGGGAACAGGGTGCCCTCCCTGCAGAGACCCCCAGGAAGGGCCAGGGACCCAAGGCCCGCAGCTCAGGTCTGGGGCCCAGGTCCCCGTGGAGCAGGCAGGAGGGGCGTGTCTGGGCACAGGAGAGGCCAGGTGTAAGGTGAGGGCGGAGCCAAGCTTCTGCAAGTTGTCACTCATCCAGCAAAGATTCCGTGGGCCACTGCTGGGAGGCGGGACCGGGCCGCAGAAGACAGGCCTGGACGGGGCAATGGGGGGGTGGGGAGGCTGGCTGCCAGGAGGGGTGGATTGGCGGTTCTCAAACCTGGGCTCCACCGGTCCGGGTGAGGCTGGGAGATTGGTGTGGAGGCGGGGCCACCTTCCCTCTTAGCGGTGGAGAATAGTGATGGGGGGGCAGGAAGGGCAGATACAATCTGAACTGGGGGTGGGGGGAGGGAATATAAGATTTGGCTAGGAGCGCAGGGCGTGGGCATACATCAAATGGCGGGGGGCGGGGGTGAGTATCGGACTCACCCCATTCCTGGAGCCAGAGATCCAATCTGTCCAGGGCCGCAGCTGGGACAAATGCAGGCGGGGGCGAGGGACGGGGACACCTCATCAGTCCCCGTGGAGCTGGGGGGGACCTGATTCCTGTGGCCTTGGTTCTTCTCCCCATGGATCGGCAGCTGCTGGCAAAGGAAGATCCAGTGTGGGGAGGGCCAGCCTCAAGTTCTCCCGCAGATGGGGCAGGAGGGCGGGGCTGGGTGCGCCTCCCCTCCCCCACCTGGCCGAGATCAGCCTGGCCCTCAAACCTGGGAAGCTTTCCGATTGGTTAGGCTTCACTGACAGGCTGTGGCTTTACTTCCGGCTCCCAGAGGAATCCCTACTTTGCCCTCAGGGATGCTGAGCGGGAAGGGGTGGGCCCCATAAGCAATCTCTGGGGCTGTTGAAGAGGAGCGGGTCTTCGGGGAGGGAGAACCCCCCTGTGGAGCTAAGAAGGGAAAGTGCCCCCAATGCAGCCTGGGCACTGCCCCAAGGCAGGTGGGAGGCAGGTGGGAGGCCTTTACAGCCCACAAGGTAGAGCTGGCAGGAGCTGAGGCTGGTGAGGGAGGAGCGAGCTCTGCTTCCTGGGCAGCCCCAGACCCAGGCCAGGCGCACTCTGGATGGAGAAAAAGACTGTGCATTGAGCAGGCAGTGAAGTGGCAGGGAGTGCAGCTGGGCTGGAAGGACATCGGGGGGACTGGGCCATGGAGGGAGGGGCACCGCCAGGAGTGAGACCAAGGCCAGCCCCAGAGCCCCCCACCTGAGAAGTGCATGCTGGCTTCCTCTCCCAGCTCTGCAATTCAGGAGCTGTGTGACCTCAGAAAGTCACATGACCCTCTGTGCCTGCGTTTTCCCCTTGTGAAGTGGGGGGTTATAAGCTGTCCCTCAGAAAGCAGCTGAGCTAATGCGTGGATCACAGAGTTTTGAGACAAATGGGTAAAGACCACCGTGGGGGGTGTGGGGAGAGAATCGGCCTGGAGGAACATCTGGGCAGACCTGGGGACCCAGGAGTTGTATTCATGCCAGGGACTTGAAGCTCTGGGTGTAGATGGGGAAGCCAGAGGGGTCACTTTCAGCCAAAGTCAGAGGGTCCCAGAAAGGGGCTCTGTGGATGGGGTTTAAATAGTTAGAGGGGGATCTCCAGGTATTTGTGAGCGAGCGGAGTGCATAAAGCTGTTCCGAGTGGCTCTGGGCCTTCTTGGGAGCACCCTGATGGGAAGTGGACAGGAGTTAGGTTGGACCCTGTGACGGCGGTCACTGGAGTGGAAGCAGCCTGGAGTCAGCCCTCCAGGGCACAGCCATCGCCACGCTCTGTTGCTGCCACAGCTTGGATCCAGAGCTTGAGCCCCAGGAAGGTCTTATGTGTGCCTGGATGCTCCCGTCCCCTCATCCCCTCTGCGTTTCTGGGGCTGCCGTGCCCTTGGTTTCATTGCAGATTTTGCTAAATAAGCCCCTGGACATAGGACCTGCCTCAGAGCCCAGGAGTGTCCTCCTGTCCACTGCCGAGAGAAGGTTCACATTGATCAATGAAGATGTCTGTAGCTGCGGCCCTGGGCTCTCCAGAGAAACAAAACCAAAGGACTATATATAAATTCTCTCTAACAGGAAAACATATATCTACACTAATGAAAGAGAGAAATGCTAATTGACCGTACCTCTGCTACGCCCACAGCCAATCAGAGCGAGTATGCAAATTAACCCAACAAAGATGGCGGTTAATTTGCATACGCTGAGGGAGGGAGGAGTGAAGACTGAAGACAGCATAGAAGGAAGAGGGAGGGAAAGCAGAAAGCAAGGCGGCTGCGGGAGGGAAAGCGTGGGCAGGGTTGGCGGCGGGCGGCGGCAGAAAAGTGCAAGGTGGCAGTGGAAGGGAAAGCACGGGGCAGTGGTGGCGGGAGGGAAAGCGTGGGGTGGGGGGCAGAGACGGCAGGAGGGAAGGGAAAGCACCAGGCGGCGGTGGGAGGGAAAGTGCGGGGGGGGGGGGCAGCGGCGGCGGGAGGGAAAGCGCAGAGGGTGGGGGGTGGGGGGCAGAGGCGGTGGCAGGGAAAGCGTGGGGGGCGGGCGGGAGAGGTGGCAGTGGCGGGAGGGAAGCCCGCGGGAAGCCCTATTCTTGCAGGAATCTTCCTGCAACTGGCCTCTAGTGTGTGTGTGTATATATATATATATATATATATATATATATATATATTCTCTAATATATATATATATTCTCTCTAATAGGACTATATATATATATAAATTCTCTCTCTCTAACAGAAATATATATATATATATTCTCTCTCTCTCTCTCTCTCTCTCTCTCTCTATATATATATATATATATATATATATATATATATATATATTCTCTTCCTACTCTTCCCCTGGCTTCCCTGAATTTCCTCTCCTCCTTCTCAGAGGCCAGATTCCCTCTTGATCTCAGGCAGAGCTGTCTGCACCTTATCTTGAGTGCATGGCCTACAGAAACACCCAGTTCTCCGGCTCCTACTCCCAAGCCTTCAGCTTATCAAAATATTTTCCCAAACAAGGACTGCTTCCTGCCTGAGAATTCTACCACCCACAAAAAAAGATCAAAACATTTCCCCGCCTGTTAGCATCCTGCCTGTGCTGGAGACAATGCCTGGGTTAGAGAAGTGTCCCCGAGATCCTCCTGGAGACCCTCAGGAGAAATGTTTTTGTGACAAACCAGGAAGATATCAGGAGCAAGAACTCGTTAAAGCAGGAAAGTTTCCGATAAATCCTATTGTTTAGGAAATAATCTAGTAAAGAGCTTCTAAATCAAAGGAAGGAAAAGGAGGGACAGGAAGAGGAGGGAAAAAGGAGGCTTCATCCCCAGGGGCCTTAGGAGAGCATCTGGATCCTCCCCTCAGTATCATCCTATCTAATAAAGAGGGAATATGCTAATTGACCATCACTCCATCACAAAGATGGCTGCACCCACAGCTGAGGCCAAGTTCCCGTAAGGAGCCTTAATGAGCAATCAGCAGGGACCTGAAGCTTCGCCCTCCCCTGCCCCCATGGGGCTTGACAGGAGACCTCAGGCCGTGTCCCCCACCCAGCAGGGCTTGACAGGGGATCTCAAGGTGCGATTCCCATCCTGGTGCTGGGCTAGGAGACCTCAGGCTGCTCCCCCCTCCCTGCCCCAGCGCCAGGCCGGGGGACCTCAGGCCACACCCCCTGCCCCAGCACTAAGCCAGGGGACCTGAGGCTGCGACCCCTGCCTGGCTGGGCTTGACAGGGGACCTCAGGCTGTGCCCCCCACCCAGTGGGGCTTGACAGGGGACCTCAAGGTGCACCCCCCAGTGCTCGGTTGGGGGAACTCAGGCCACGCCCCCGCACAGCGGGGCTTGATGGGGGACCTGAGGCTGTGCCCCCCTCCCAGTGCTGGGCTGGGTGACCTGAGGCTGCACCCCCCCCACCCCCTGCCTGGTGGGGCTTGACGGGGGACCTCAGGCCATGCCTCCCATCCTGGTGCCAGGCCAGGGGACCTGAGACTACACCCCCTGCCTGGCAGGGCTTGACAAGGGTGAGACTGGCCCGGTCTGGATCTAGCCCAACCAGGGAGGGTGGGGGTCTGGGTCTCATGTGATTTTGAGGTGCATGTGGGTGAGTGGGGACTTGACTCTGGGTCCCGCAGTGTGCCCCAGACTCTGACAGGAGGAAGGTTTTCATATACATTTTACTAATTTTCTTTCATCTGACACTTCTATTATAGAGAAAAGGCAAATAGCAATTTTAAAATATTTCCTCTAATTAAGCCCCTTTTATTGTGCACAAATTTTGTGCACTGAGCCACTAGTGTATATATATATTTTTTATTTTAAGGACACCAAAGACGAGTTGTAATTGGAGCGCACAGGTGGTGTGCAGAACTCCCAGATCAGCCTTGGTTCCTTCAGTGGCTTGGATGGGGCCGTGTCCCGGTCCCATCAGGCTGCTAGAACAGAGTACACACGGGGCGCTGGAGGCTGGAAGTGAGGGGTCGGGGTGCCAGCAGTCAAGTAGGACCCCTTTTCATGGTTCCTCACATGGTGGAAGGGGCAGGACGCTCGCTGGTGCCTCTTTGATTCGGGCACTAATCTCATTTTGGAGTCAGCTCCAAAGACCTCACCTTCTCACACCTTCATGTTGGGGTTAGGAACTCAACATATGAACATGGTGAAGGAACCCACACATTCAGACCACAGCACCCACCCATCTTAAGGAGGTTGGTCTGCTTTAATCAGAGTCCACCGGTTAAATGTTAATCTCACCCAGAATCATGAGCACCTGGACCAGCCAAGTTGACAGAGAAAATTAACCATAAAAAGGCTAATCTTAACAATGTATTTTTTCAAAATCCTCAACAAAAGATCCAATTTTAGCCCAACCTTTCTCCCACCAAGTGTCTTACATCCCACTAACAGTACCAAGCCTTGGCCATCATGCCCAGGACAAGCTGAGTGGTTAATGACCTCAGCCTTGGGCCCTTTGTGGGGGGTTCCTGGCTAAGCTGGAAAGATCCCTTTAGGATTCACCACAGGATTCAAATCCAGCTCGAACCAGTGCTCTGCAAGGGTCTCCCCTCCCCGGAGCCCAGCGAGACCGGGAGGGCTGCACACTTCATGGCGTATCTGGCCTCCGCCTGGTGCTGTCTCCTCATCCCTTCTCGCTTTGCTCCCTGTGCTCACCACGCTCGGAATTCTGCACTTTGCTGAGGTCCGGGCTGCTGTGTGGCTGTCGGGGTGTGTGTGTGTTTGTGTGTGGTCGTGTGACAGCATCGCTCCTGCACCTGGGAGCACCTGCAACAGCTGCCTGAGAAACGGGTCATGCCCCTCTTTCTCGCCCCAGCCCCATGTCCTGCAGCATCAAGACCGTGCGTGTACTTCAAAACACCCAAAATGACCACTAACCCGCGTCAGAAGTGTATTTTTAATTCCACAAACAGCACACAGAAACAGTTTCAGCAGCACACATGCACTTGAACATCAGGATGTCGTCTCTGGTGAGACGCCAGGCACTTCGCCCCCTCCCTTGTGAAGACGTGGGGGGGCAGGGGGGAGCGCCATGGCTACATCTCCAGACCCAAAGCGTAGGGGTCTGAGGCCACCATGGAAATCCAAAGTCAAGCAAATAAAATAATCATTTGAAGAGGGAAATGGAGACAATATCAGGAAAGTTATCTTAGTTCTAAGAAAAGTCTTTTTTTTTTTTTTCACGGTATAATGACTCACTTATAAAGAGGAAAGTGAGTTCGATTGAAAATACTTGAAATATTCTCTCAGGGGGAGGAAACACTTGTTCACCAGGGTGGCCGGCCCGGCGGCGGCGGCCCGTGCTCTCTGCCTGTCCTGAGCCAGCAGGGACAACTCCTCGCGGGGAACCTGGGCCGAATGCCTGCTGCGGAGAGAGGGCAGCCCATCACCCACCCGCTCCACGGCTCCCAGGCCAGGGCTGCCGGTGATGGGCGGGGGGCTGGCTAGTGCCAGTCACTCCAGATTCTTCAGAGTCTCTCACATAAACACTCCGTCCCGCGTGCATGTCCTGGGCATCAGGGGACGATGGCCCCACCCCTCCCACCTCCCTCCGTCCTGTGAGAAGCTGGTGAAAGGCAGAGGGTCCCCAAGGACAGATCTTGGCCCACCTAGGAGTCCCCCTTTCAGTGAGAAGAAGCATCATGGAGAGACCCCACAGAGAGGAATATCATTCCCAAGGGGTTCTGATCTATCCAAGACAGGGAGACCTGAGCAGGTCCCGGGGTCCTGTGGCAGCCTGAGCTGCAGACCCTGCATGAGGGGCAGGTGGGTGGGGAGAGCACAGGACCCCAACTTGCAATGTGATGCAACAGCCCATGGGACTCGGGCTTCGTGAACACGGCGCCCAGCACGTGTGTCTCATGCTCCCAGGCACCACTGCAGTCAGACAGACACATTCCCTGTTTCACTTTGGAAGGCCAGGGATGAGGCGCCAGAAACATGCAGGGCTCCTCCTGGTAACCCCTCCTCCCCCCACCTACACACTCCCCAGGCAGCTTGACTGTCAGGTGACATGGCCGCCCAGGGCAGCCGCCCACCCTCTCAGCAGGATGAAGTCTGCTTTCGGTGAGGGGCCCCTCCTCGCTGTCAGGACAGCAGGAGGCTGAGGGGACCTGCCCTTCACAGCAGGGGCTCCCAGCCCGTTTCCGGGAACCACGTGGGGAGGGAGCCAGCTGCTGGGCAGGGCAGGGGGAAGAGGCGTAAGCACCACCCACAGAAAGGCCGTCCAGGCTTCGGGGAAAACACATCCCGGAAAGCCGCCTCAGGTTCGCTGCACCTAAAACTGATCCTGGACGTGGGCCTGGCGAGGGGAGCGTCTGGGACCGGGGTGGGTGGGAAAGGCTGAAGCAGCCACTGTGAGGAGGGAGGACCCGGCTGCCCCTGAAGATGCATCAGCGTGGCTCACACGGGCTGCCCAGGGCGGGGTTCGACGGAGGAGCCAGCTGTCCCCTCCAGGGCAGGACATGTGGGGTGAGACGGAGCCAGGGCAGGTGTCCCGGAGCAGGCTGCCGAGGAGCAGGCCGACACAGGGCCCAGGGGGAGGGGTGATGGGGGAGGAGATGGAGCAGGGAGAATATTCACGAGCAGGAATAGTCAGGAGAGTGCTTGGTGGGTGCGGAGGGGTGTACGTGAGCTTGTGTGAGTGTGTGATTGTGTGTCCATGAGTGGGGGTGGGTGAGTGAGCGGGGCTGTGAGGGTGTGAGTGTCCAGTGAGTAGGGGGGGCTGTGCTGCCGAAGGCTGGGGAGGGGTACCAGGCCTGAGCGCTGTGGCCGTGGGCAGGTGGCCAGGGGTGTGGACTTTCTTCTCTGGATGCAGGGAAGCCCTGCGAAGTCCTGAGGTGAGAACCTCAGGAGCATTCGTGCAACAGCTTTTGGGGAGAAGGTCCCCAAAGTGGAAGGGGTGTGCCCCCGACCTTGAGCATGCCCAGAGTTTTTGGGGTTGCCTCAGAGATCCACCAGACATAGGTCCCGCCCTGGGCAGAGGCTGCTGGGCATGGCTGGCTCCCTGTCCCCTCAGACTCCCGTCTCCTCGATGGCCAGTGTCCCTCCTCGCTCCCAAAGGGCTCGAGTGCACAGGAAATACCTCCTCACGGCCGGGATGTTGCTCCACACGTGCACGGCGTTCCGGACGGCTCTGCCGCAGGTGTCCAGGATGGTCACGGGTTCTGTCTGGGGTGGAAACATGGGCTGTGGATCAGGGTGACCTGGACAATAGCCTGTCCCCTGGGCGGCCCACAGGCCTCGGCCGCCATGGCAACCATGGGTGGCCCTCAGAATTCGGTCAACAGTGTCCCCAGACTTGTCTACGTTACACAGTCCACACTGCTGCACATCACACACACACCAAGTGTCCACGCGAGAGTTCGACCGGGAGTTCTGCTGCTCGCTATGATGTGCGCTGACCACCAGGGGGCAGCTCCCGAGTTGAGCGTCTGTCCTCTGGTGGTCAGTGCGTGTCATGGCGACGGGTCGTTCCGCTGTTCAGTCAATTTGCATATTACCCTTTTATTATATAGGACCTTATTCGTAGCTTTTTTTGTTTTGTTTTGTTTTGTTTTTCTTTATCTTTATCTTTGTTCTTTTTTTTCTCATTTTTTATTAAGCTATTATATGTGTACTTTATTCGTGGCTTGAAAGAGGAAAATTATCTCCATTGACATTAAAAAGAACATCTGACAAAATCCAACAGCTATTCCTGATAAAGTTTCCATTGACATTAAAAAGAACATCTGACAAAATCCAACAGCTATTCCTGATAAAGTTAAAATCACTCAAAAAAAAAAATAGAAATCGATGGAAATCTACCACCCTCACCCTCAGGCAGCATCACCTCAGTAAGGAAACCCTGGATGCATTTCCATGAAAGTCAGGGACAAGAGAGACAGCTGTGTGCCGTCACTGCTGCTGTCCAATGTTGTCCCAGAGGCAGCAGCAGGAGACAAGAGAAAGGTAGCCGAGGTGTAAAATCCCAAGGAAAGAACCGCTACCGGTTGCAGGTGATCTGCTCAAATACCTAGGAAGTCTAATGGAACCTGCTGAAAACTACGGTAAATTAGAAGGTCATTTGATGAGGCAGCAGAAGCGGAATTAAGGCACAGCAATCAATAGTTTCCTGTAGACAAGGCAAAACCAGTTAGAAGACGAGAGAAAGATCCCCGCTGCCACAGGGCACTTCGGACTAAAGTAACAAGAGCTGCCCCGGAGAGCTGGTGTCACCTGGGCAGGCCTGGGAAAGCGGGCGGGGGGCGGGGGTCAGGACAGCCTCTGCCCCTGCCGCCCCGAGGCCACCGGGCCCACAGGGAGCAGGTTAATCCATTTTTATGTCCAACGGAGCAGGGCAAAACGAAACAAAACACAAATAAAACAAGGAAAGGGGAGGTCCTCTGTACGGGGAGGATCTGGTTCCGGGAAAACCGGCCCCGGAGGAGCAGCGTGGGCAGAGCCGCTGTGTTTGCATCAAGAACCCTGGAGGTGCCGAAACCGGTTTGGCTCAGTGGATAGAGCGTCGGCCTGCGGACTGGAAGGTCCCAGGTTCAATTCCGGTCAAGGGCATCTACCTTGGTTGCGGGCACATCCCCAGTAGGGGGTGTGCAGGAGGCAGCTGGTCGATGTTTCTCTCTCATCGACATTTCTAGCTTTCTATCCCTCTCCCTTCCTCCCTTTAAAAAAAAAAAAAAAAAAAAAATGAATGAATGGGTGATATGGGATTTCTTAAAAAAAAAAAAGAACCCTGGAGGTGACCAGGAGACTGGAGATGGGACAGCTGGGGGCCCGGACGGCAAGGACACTGTTGGCCTGAAGTTCGGATGTGAGGAGTGGGCACCAGGCTCACCCCGGGGCTGCCCTGGGCGTGGGGAGGGAGTCCTGGCTGCTCTAAGGGTCAGGATTCAGACACACAGAGAGAAAAACCAGCTGTCGGTGCCCCAGAAGGTATGTGTGAGTGCGTGGGATTCTGTGTGTGGTGTGTGCCAGTCGTTTGTGCACTGCATACGGTGTTGCACGTGGTGTGTGCGTGTGCGCGTGTGCACAGGTGGAGAGGCCGGTGGTGTACCCTGAGCGTAGTGTGAAGGGGGCACCCTCTGAGGCCCCGATGGCACAAGGCGACCCTCAGGGTCCCTGTGAACTCTGAAACCCGAGGCCTCGGGGGTGGGGGTCAGACCCTAAACCGCCACCCCTAGACCAAGGCCGAGTGTTTCGGGGGAGGCGTGGCCTGGCTGGCATCCCGAGACCGCCCGCCCCCGGCACGCACCTCCAGGAAGCGTGTGGCAATGGCGAGGTCGTCCTCAGTGAACAGCAGGTTGTCCACGAACATCCAGAAGAAGGGCTGGGAGCTGCTGGCCTGGGGCCGCGAGTACTGCAGGATGCGGTGGAAGTGGAACAGGTACCACCCTGGGGGACATCCGGGCACATCTGGCTCTGCCCGGTGCAGGGGCCTGGGCGCGGGGGCAGGGTGGGGTGGAGACTGCGGAAGGGCCCGTTCCATGGGGCCGGTCTGGGCCCCGGCACCACTACCGCCCAGGATAGTTGTGTCGCCCTAGGGCTCGCTGTCGCCCGGTGTGCCGACCCAGCCTCACCCAGTGCCCGGGGTTAAGGCGCAGAGGCGGTTAAAACGAGGCAGGGCTTGCAGGTGGAAGGGGCAGGACAGGGTCAGAGGGCACAGGGGTCTGGGATGTAGCGATGGCCTTGTACTTGCTGAAGGGGACATTTCATGGATGCCAGTGATCCCTCAGTAAAGCTGTTTTTATAAAATGTAGACAATTTGCAATTTCCGGCCTCCCGGAGGGGGGTTGGTGGGCCATGGGGGGGGGGGAAGGGCGGGGATGAGAGGGCCCAGGTATTGGGATAAAGGGTGCTCTTTTACCCGGAGAATGGTCAGCGGCCTGGCGGAGGGGAGGCGTGCAGCCGTACACGAGGTCGAATGGGCCCCACTTTTCCACCTGCAGGACACGGGACACGGGACACGGGAGGATGCATGGAGTGGGCGGGCCCTCCCCAGGTCACTGGGGGCCCGAGTGATGGCCCGTGGCAGGCGTCACCCTGCAGATCGCTCCCGAGAACCAGTGCGCTGACCCCGGACTCAGGGCCGCGCTGGATGCTGCTGGGCACTTCGCCCAGGACCACAGTCCAGGACGTCGGAGATAGCCCTCCAGGAGCCAGGACATTTCATGGTGATGTTCGGGGGATGTTTTCAACCGGCCGTGTTCGTTTTAGAGGGAGGGTGGGGATTCGCACCCCCTCTGGGCAGCACCATCTCCGGTGGAGGGATGGCCCCTGGGGTTTCAGCAAGTTGAACAGGAGGCTTGGCCGACCGCTCTGCTCTGGGCTGTGGCCAGTGTGGGGGCCACGGAAATGCCCCTCTCATCTCTCCCGCTGCAGGGCGAGCCGCCAGCAGCTGTGCGGACGAGTGCCAATTCCTGGGAGACCCTCACGTCGGCCAGGCTGGAGCCAGAGCCGGGCAGCATCGGGGCTGTCCGCACCCCCACTGCCCACACCCCACCCGGGACCACGTGCACACCCGCTCCCATCTTGGCGCTTGGACGGACACGCTGTACTCACGCTCTTCCTCACTACGTTGGTCACATCGGCCAGGTATTTCAGTCTTCCTGAGCCAGCACCGCTCTCCAGAAAGCCCAAACTCGTCAGCTCTGGGTGGGAAACAGAAGGACGCAGAACACGCTGACTCTGAGCCCAACCGGGACCAAAAGGCCCACAAGTGACCAGAAAAGCAAGCTTTCTCTCTTGAAGGACACGATGGGGACGAAGGGAGAAGGTGTGTTGACTTGAGAAAGCCAAGCGGTTTGTTGTGGAGCCGCCTTCCGGGGCTGCGAAGTCGGCCGCACTCTGGGGTAGGAAATCGATGTCACCCGGCCAGGCTGTGTGACAAGGTGGGGGGCTGCTGGAGCCCCGTCACGGCTTTGGAGGGTCTGTGGCCGGGGGTGGGGGACAGGAAGAGCCCAGAAAGGACCTGACAAAGGGCCTCAGGGGTGCGTCCTTGGCGGGAGACGAAGGCAGGGCAGCCATGGCCTGCCTCCCGGGTGCCTTCAGCTGTGAGCTGTGCCCACTGTGGGTCTCGGCCCCTGGTCCGTGACACAGTGCCCGAGGCTGCAGTGACCACTGCTTAGGGCGGGAGGCACATGCCAGAAGTGGGGCGGGTTCCCCATGCCATGTGGTCTGGGACTAGGATGTATTTCCATGCCTTCTCCTCATGGCTGCAGAGCCCAGAAGAATCCGTTATATGCAAAGGCACCAGCAGGGGGCGGTCAGCTTGGGGTCCAGGGAGGCAGGACATCCAGGCAAGGCTGGAGCGCAGCAGTGCTGGGCCAGCGGGGCTCACGGCGAGTGAGGGCGCTGGAGCCCCAGGAGGGGCGGGCGGCCCTGCAAGGTGGCCAGGGGTGTGGCGGTATCTGAAGTGGACTTGGTGCGGTGGCCGCGGGCAGAGACCCTGGCCGCACGGCCCTCATGGGCACTTTACACCCACCGTCTGCATTTTCTTTCCAAGGCACGACTTCTGAGGGAGTGAGCACCAGGGCTCCCGCACCCTCTCCCAGCCCCCAAAGTGAGTCTCAGCCCCTGGAGTTGCCCCGGACACACACACACACACACATACACACACACACGCACACACACACACACACACGCACACCTAGGATAGGCAGGCGCATCTTCCGGTGAGTCCTCTGGGCGTCACCACTCACCTTTCCTGATGTCCCCAAAAAGAGACAGCACTCGGACTGGCTCTCTCTTCCACACAGGCACCGTTTTATACATCTCGAGGGGATTCTCCTATTTATTAAAAAAAAAAAAAAAAACTCAGGAAAAAAGACCACGCTCTGGGCCGACGTGATTAGAGCCACAGGGAGGCTCCTTTCTGGCCAGCAGAGGGGTCCCCCCGAGCAGAGGCTCACCTGGGGCACCCTGCCCAGGCGCTGGCCCGCCCTGACCTCACTGTGCACCCCCAGGCCGGGCCTCCTGCCCTGAACCCTCCCCAGGCCATCGCTAGCAATGGACGTCAGGAAGACAGTCCCGTGGGGGGGGGGAGGGGGCACTCGCTGTGCATTGCTTGGGGAGAGCCTCACCTCGGGGGCTTCTGAATACACACAGCGGTGGGATCCACCCCATTCCTCTCCTTCCCTGTGTGGGCTCCGAGTGCAGCTCAAGCCCCCTAGCACCCCTGAACGTCACTAACGGGGGGCCCTCCCAGGCCGAGGGCGAGACCTATGCCCTGCGCTCAGCCACGAAGAAGCCACACCGAGACAAAGGATGATGTCGCCCTTCCCTTTCCCATTCCCTTTCCCTTTCCCATTCCCTTTCCCTTTCCCTTTCCCTTCCCCTTCCCCTTCCAGGACCCCATTTGGAGAACGGCCCCCACTCCAGAGGGGAACCTGGCCTCCTGCACACAAGGAATCAAGCTGCCCACTGTCGAGACCAGGCCTGAGCGGGGAGGGGGGGCGGGGAAGGAGTCTGCCTGTGTGGGAGGCTTGCAGGGGACCCCGAGCCACACGAGGAAGGGCCTGCCTGGGCGCAAGCAGACAGGACAGCACCCACACAGGCAGCGAGTGAATGCGCAGGGGAGTCTGGGAGGGCAGGTGTGCCCAGGCCGAGGAGTGTGGGCGTTTTCTTACAAAGTGGAAGTCCTCTGCCGCTAGGTGGGCCATCGGGCACAGGGGCAGCTGTGACCGACGGACACTGTGGGACGCGTGTCCTGGTGCCCCCTGCGCCTGGCACTGGGCTGGCGTAAGGACATTTCCAAACGTCAGCTTCATGTTCTTACAAAGTGGAAGTCCTCCTGCAACTCGCCAGCCTGGCCGTCCCACCCTGAGATGGACGGTTCCTGCCGCTAGGTGGCCCCGGAGGGAGGGTCTATGAGGAGTACAGGTGCCTGTTCTCCCAAAAGCACCATCTAGACACCTGCCAAAGTGGTTGTAAATGCCCACATGCCCCCAGCCCGTGCCAGGGAGAGGTGGGACGGCACGCCCGCCTGTGCGCCCTGTGGGTGGGCCCAGCGGTTCTGTGTGCAAGTCCCCAGAACCGGCTCTGGCTGTGGGCCCCTCCTGCCCATGGCTGCATCGCCAAGCACCCTCCCTCTCCCTCCGTAGTTTTCCAGGACAACCTTAGCACATGGGAATAAACTGTGTGGCCACGAATTTGCTCAGGAGGCCGAAGCCTTTAATCACCGTGTCCGCAGCACTGGTTCCCGCTGGGAGTCTGAGGGGGGCTCTGACCCAGGCCTCTCCCCAGCGTCTTCAGGGGCTGGAAGTCCTTGGGGCCTGGGCGTGTAGACCACACTCCAACCTCCCTCCCCTAAGTCACATGGCCGTCCTCCCTCTGTGACCTCCCCTTCCTCTATAGGACACCAGTCACTGCATTCCAGACCCACCCTAATCCCCCGGAGACACAGAGATCCTTAACTCAATTGCATTTGCAAGGACCCTATTTGCAAAACAAGTCACCTTCACAGGTACCGGGGTCAGCACTTGGACGTGTTTCTTTTGAGGTCACGGTTCATCCCATTGTGAGGAGCCCACGGCTCCTGCCTAGATCCTGGCCCCTGACTGTGACCTTCAGTCCTCAAGAGGCCCCGGTCCAGCCGGCTGCCCAGGCGTTTGTGCTCCTCTCCTGCCTGCTACAAACCCCTCATTCCCAGGCCCGGCACAAGCCCACCCGCCTGCCAAAGTCATTGGAAAGCAGACCAGCGCGGGGAACCTGCTGTCAAAGAGAAAGCACGTTTGCTCCAACGCCTCTCGCTTCGCCTCGTACCAGAGCAGGCGGGCGTTCTGCAACTGGTGGCCAGAGGAAGCCAGCAAAGCGGGGGCCCCCGGCACCGGTCCGTCCCGTCCGGTGAGCGGCTCCTTACCGAATCCTGGTCATAGAAGGCCTTCAGCCGCTCCCGCCACTTCCTCCGGCGCTGCAGCAGCCCGTTGCGGGGGGAGGGCAGGCACAGGAAGCACACCCAGTTACTCATGGCCTGAATTTTCCCCGAGGTCTTGGGCCCCACCAGGGTGTCCACGCACTCAAAGCAGTAGCACCTAGAGTCAAACAGAAAGCCACAGCGACCGAGATGACACCGCTTTGGCCACCGACTGAAACCACGGGCCGTCTGCAGGCCGGGGAGAGCCCGCCCCTCGCTTTGGAGGGAGCTCTCGGAGCCCTGTACACCCGGGCTCCTGCGGAAAGACTAAGTTGGCCCTGTTCGTCTGCACCCCACACAGGGGGAAGGCGAGACTGTGGACCAGAGGGAGGGGGGCTGTCCCTCTTAGGGACCTAGAGGGACGGGAACCAAGCCATCTGCAGAAGACGGCTTTATGGGCAAGGACAGATTTCAGAGAACCCCCTAAGCCACCTGTCTTCCCCCAACCCTAGAGCCAGGGACACAGTTAAGGTTTTCCAACACCAGTGCGGTGGGGGCGGGGGGGGGGGATGCAAGGATAGCCCCGGGGACTGAAGGGGAGGGGACTATGAATGGAGCTCATGTTGGCATGTAACTGGCATGTCACGAGGAATGGACGTGTCCCTGCCTGTCTCCCTCTTCCTCCCGCCGTGACCAGCAGCCCCCAAGGGTGCAGGGTGCCCACCCTCCGTGATGATGGGGGGAGCAGCTCCGTCTCGGCGATAATAATAAAAAGAATGGAAAACACACATCTTTTGACACCCCACCTCCCATATGTCAAGGCTCGACATCAAATGAAATACGTGAGGTGGGAATTAAGAGCGTTGGAGAAAGTCATCCTTTGTGGGGGCAGCCCCCCCCCCCCCGCCAGCCCACACCCTCAGATGCGTGGCTGCGGAGGGTGGGCCTTTCCCGGGTCCTTGGCCTTCACCCGGGCCGCCCGGGGCGCCCCTCGCCTCACCGGGTGCAGTCGGGGTTTTCGCAGATGAGCAGCGTGCGTCCGGCGCAGCAGATGGAGCAGTAGGACTGGTACCCGTCGTCGTCGTACAGGAAGAAGTAGTCCCGGAACTTGTCCTTGGAGAGGGCAAAGCAGCCAGTGCCCCCGCTGCTCCCACAGGCCTCCCCCGCCGCCCCGCGGCCCCCCGCTTACCTTGCAGGGGAAGCACATCCCGCCCTCGAACAGGGGGTGCTGCCGGTGCACCCGGAAGCTTCCGCAGCAGATGCACAGCTCTGAGGGGACAGTCAAGGCGTAAACGGGGTCACGACACCATCAGACAGAGCCCCAGACTTGGGAACATGTTCAACAAGAGGTACAAGACCCCGCACTGAAACCCACAAAACGCTGCTGAAAGGAAGATCCAGCCCTGGCCGGTGTGGCTCAGTGGGTAGAGCGTCGGCCTGCGGACTGAAGGGTCCCAGGTTCGATTCCGGTCAAGGGCATGTACCTTGGGTTGCGGGCACATCCCCAGTAGGGGGTGTGCAGGAGGCAGCTGATGGATGTGTCTCTCTCTCCGATGTTTCTAACTCCCTATCCCTCTCCCTTCCTCTCTGTAAAAAAAAAAAAAAAATCAATAAAAATATATTTTAAAAAAAGAAATAAAAAAGAAAAAGAAAAATCTAGATAACTGGGAACCGCGCCCCAGGTTCATGGTGTGAAGTCTGATCAAATAATTGAGTGGACACGCCCTCCCCTGGGATCTGGCCTTAAGGCCACGTCACGAGGACATTCCCTTTTTGCTCAGACCACATTCCCCTGGTGAAGACCACATTCCACGTGCTAAGACCATTATCTCCCCCCCCCGCCCCCCGCACCTTCCTGGGATCTGGACCCGCCCAGGAAAGGCCGGCCTACAGTCCTTAAAAATCCCTGACGCCCCGTCCCGTCCCTGGGTGCTGGCGCCATTTTGGGGCTCAGCCCACCTGGTATCCCAAGGACCCAACACATTCATAATCCCTCACCACTTTGGCCTCATGCGTTCCTCCTTCAGTGACCCTAACGCAGGGGTCAGACGGAATATCGTTAAAATGACGTGCCCCTAACGCATGGGTCAGACGGAATGCTGTTCAAGTTCACAAGCTGATCCTGAACTGCACACGGAAATGCAAGGACTCCAGAATAGGCAAAGCCATAGAGAAAACCAGTAGATCTGTGCTTGCCTAACGTGGAAGGGGGAAGTGAGAAGGAATGGGGAATGGCTTGGGGCTGGGTTTTTTTTTTTGGGGGGGGGGGGGGGGTGGAGGTGATAAAATGTCCTAAAATTAGATAGCGGTGATGGTTGCACAATTCTGGGAATGTAAGACACTGAACTGTGTGCCTTCAACGGAGCCATGGGGGCTGGGCCCGTGGAGGGAGAGGAGCAGCAGGGCACCAGCTACGCAGCCAGAGGGTCCCTTTCCCTGGGGGTGTGGGCACGCGTGCGACCACTCACCTTCTATGGCTCGCCGGTTGGCCTTGACTTTATTGTAAATCCGATCTAGGAAACGAAAAGGAAGTTAAGTGGGCCTTCCTTCTACCTGTCTGCCGGTTAAACACAGCCTAAGCGCGTGTCACAGGTTGATTGTCTGAAGCCACAGGAGCCAGAGGACCCCACCCCCACCCCCACCCCAGCCTCTCCCTATCTTTCCCGGAATGTTACCCACCCAAGCTTGAGGGTGGGGAGAGCCTCTGGGTGGGGCCCTCCTGCCCCTGCATCTGATTTAGGGGTGAATATCCGAGAAGCCTGGAACCCAGGCCTGGGCTCGGCATCCCAAGCGATGGGTCCAGCCCCCAAAGGAGCCCTCACCTCTGCGGGACTGGGGCGAAGGGGTGGACGCCTGCGCACTGGAGCCCACCACGATGATGTCCATGCTGCACTCCGCCTCTGGGTCCATGGCTGGGGCAGCTGCCGTCGGACACCGCCCAGGAGACAGGACAGGCACAAGCGGGGGGGAGGAAATGGCCCCTCAGTCTCTGCCTTGGAGCCCCTGGCCCCCAGCAAGGGCGACGGGGCCCAGCACTCAGCTCAGCAGCCCCCACCCCCTTTCCACAGTGACACCCACCCCTCCCAACCCCGGGAAAGGCCTTCCTGGCAGGAAGGCTGGTGGAGAGTGCCCACCTTGAGAGGGAGCTTGGTGTGGCCCCTGGGCCAGGTCCCTCCCCACCTCGGCCCCAGCCACAGCGTGAGGTCAGGCGGTCTTCTCCCCACAAAGGGAGAGGCCAGGCCTTGGAGGGGTCCAGAGCTAAGACCCATGCAGCCCCCGCCTCCATCTGCACCCACCAGCAGCTATGGGCCCCACGGCCGCTCCCGTGCTCCCTCCCGCAAGGGTCCCCCAGATCTGCTGGACCCTCGAGGCAGGAGGCGAGGGAGAAGGAGAAAGGGCCTCACGGATTTCACAGGGCGGCTGCCACGGCTCCTCTTCCAGCTGCCCCGCGGGGTCAGGGTCCGGGCTGTCCAGGCGCTCCAGGCTCAGGGTCCCAGGCGAGGAGAGGGCCATGGGACCAGGGGAAGGGGCCTCCCAGGAGCCCGCAGGAAGCAGGTCAGGTGGGAGGCCTGGGGGTCATTGGGTGTGGGGGCTGAGGAGCACCAGGGGAGCAGGCGCAGGGTCCCCCAGACGTGCGGAGGGGCGTTGGGTGAAAGGGTGAGGAGCTCCTGCAGGCAGCTTATATGGGTGGGTGGGATAGAACGTTCCGGAAGGGAGGAGGGGAGGAGAGGTGGGGTGGGGCTAAGTGCTCAGTGGGAGGGAAGGGGCTTGGGGGCAGGGGGAGGGGGTTCTGTAAAGGGATGCTAAGCGGAGTATGGAGTTGGGTGGCGGGTTCAGGACTGGAGCCCAGTGGGGGGAGGGGCGTGGCACTCCGGGGCGGGGCTTAGGGGGCTCAGTGCTGCGGGCGTGGGTGGGGGCAGGGCTGGAGGAGGAGGGGAAGGGAGAGAGGGAGGAGGAGGAGGAGGGGCAGGGGGAGGGAGTTTCTTGGGGGGTAGAGGTGAGAGGTGAGGAAGAAGGAGCGAGGAGGCATTTACTTCGGTGGGATGGGCCAAATGGCACGTAGTGGGGGCGGGGGAAGGGGTTGGGGGTCTCAGGTCCCCATTGGGTGCCGGCTGGCCAAGCCTCGTGACTTCCCCTGACAAACACCTCTGCCAGGTGATCAAGGTCAACATCCACCGTGACAAGCAGGGTTGACAGTGTGCACCCAGGATGGGGTGTGATGCGAGGGCACTTCAGCTCTGTGGTTTTCCTGCCTCCGCCCACGAGAAAAGCAGGAAAAGTCCCGGAGAGGGGCACTGGGCACAATACCCGCCAGCATTCCTTGAAACTGCCAAGGCCTTCGACAGCCAAGAAGGGGACAAACCCTCACTGTCAACGAAGCTAAGGCGGTGGGACAACTAATGTCCAGGAGGGTCCTGGGGGGGTGGGGAAAGGGACATTAGGAGAAAACGTTAGTCAACGAGGGCTGATCCATTTAGTTAATGATAATGTATCAGTGTTGGTTCATTCATTGGAACAGATGGATCATGCTAATGCAAGATGTCAGCAGGGGAACCTGTGAGGTTCGTGGTAACTGTACGGCTTTGCAAATTTTCTGTGAATATAAGACTTCTAGAATTGTTTTTTCATGATCTCACTCATCTAGGGGAAATGATGAACAACATAGACTGATGAACAAGAACAGACCCAGAAACAAGGAGGCATGGATCAGACTGTCTCAGAGGGAAGGTAGGGGAGGGTGGGGGTAAAGGGGAGAGATCGACCAAAGGACTTGGGTGCAAGCATATGCGCCTCACCAGCGGTTGGGGACAACAGGGGGGTGGGGGCATGTGTGGGGAGGGGTGTGGGATGGGAATGGGGGCATGAGGACAAATATGTGATACCTTAATCAATAAAGAAATTTAAAAAAATGTACAGCATTATTAACTAAAGTCACCATGCTGTACATGACAGCCCCATGACTTATTTTATACTCGGAAGTTTGCACCTTTTGACCTCCTCCATCCATTTAACCTACCCCCCCTTATCTGTGCTTCATATCTACTGAGGCCAGGGTTGTGTGTGTTTGTTTGTTTCGTTTTTTGAAGGTTCCACCTATAAGTGAGATCTGACTCATTTCACTTAGCATAGTGCCCTTAAGGCCCATACGTGTTGCAAATGGCAAGATTTCCCTTTTTTTTTTTTTTTTTTTATGGTTGAGCAATATTTCATTGTATCCATATATACCATACTTTCTTTATCCATTCACCCATCTGTGGACACTTCGGTTGTTTCCATCTCTTGGAGGCTGTACGTGAATAAGGGGGTGCAGATATCTTTTCCCGTGAGTGCTTTTGTTTTCTTTGGGTAATCATCCAGAAGTGGAATGCTGGGTCATCTGGTAATTCCATTTTTCAGTGTTTGAGGAATCTCCGTACCATTGTCCACGGTGACTGCACCAATTTATAGTCTCAGCAGCAGTGCATGAGGGTTCCTTTTCTCCACATCCTTGCCAACACTTATTTCTTGACTTTCTTGGGTAATAGCCCTTCTGATAGGTGTGAGATGATAGCTCCTTGTGGTTTTGATTTGCATTTCCCTGACGAGGAGTGATGTTGAGCATCTTTTCATGTGCCTGTTGGCCATCTGTATGTCTTCTTTGGAAAAACGTCTATTTACATTTTTCGGCTTATTTTTAATTGGATTTCCCCCATGAGTTCTTGATGTATTTTGGATATTAGCTTCTTATCACATATATTATTTGTAAACATCTTCTCTCACTCATTTTGTTTCATATGTGTGTGTGTTCATTTCTGGGTTCTCTGGTCTGTCCCACTAATCTGTATCTGTGTTTATGCCAATATCACGCTGTTGTAACTACCAAAGCTTTGAAATGCAGTTTGAAATGAGGGAGCATGATGTCTCCAGCTTTGTTCTCCTTTCTTAAGATCGCTGTGGCTGTTTGGGTTTTTTTGTGGTTCCATACAAATTTCAGGATGGTTTTTCCTATTTCTGTGAAAAATGTCATTGGAATTTTGATAGAGGTTGCATTGAACTTGCAGATTGTTTTGGATAGTATGGATGCTTATAACAATATTAACTCTTTCAACCCATAAATATATTTAAATATATACTATATTTATATAGTACATATTAAATACATACTGTACTTAATGTATGATATAATATATATATAAATTATTTAGAATGTATAGTCAAGCTAATTCATTATTTTTTAAAAGTGGAGAGAAGAGATTTTTTTTTTTAAAGTGGAAGGAAGAGATTTTTTTTTTTTTTTGTAAGAGTTTATTTGAGCCAAACAGGACATATGCCAGGGAGCAATATCCCAAATGCTCTGGAGAATACGTTTTGCAGGTTTCTTTTTTCTTGATCAACTTTTTTATTCATTATTTTTTGAATTGTTTTTAATGTTTTTAATGTTTTGAAATGTTTTTAATTTTTCAATTACAGTTGACATACATTATTATATTAGTTTCAGGTGTACACCCCAGCGAATAGACATGATGTACATAACTTACTAAGTGGTCATTCTGATAAATCTCACACCCACCTGGCACCATGCATAGTTATTACAATATTATTGACTATATTCCCTGTGCTGTACTTTAACATCCCCATGACTATTCTGTAACCACCAATTTGTATTTCTTAATCCCTTCAGCTTGTACACTTACCCCCCCGCCCCCGCAACCCCCCTGCCCTCTGGCAACTGTCAAAATGCTCTCGATGAGTCTGTTTCAGCTCTGCTTGTTTATGTGTTTTGCTTTTTAGATTCAATTGTTGATAGATATGTATGTATTGCCATTTTAATGCTCATATTCCGTCATCTTCTTCCCTTCTTCTTCTTCTTCTTCTAGACCCTCTAACATTTCATATGATATTGGTTTGGTGGTAATGATCTCCTTTAGTTTTTCCTTGTCTGGGAAGGTTTTTATCTGTCCTTTGATTCTGAATGATAGCTTTGCTGGGTGGAGTAATCTAGTTTGTAGCTCCTTGCTTTTCATCACTTTGAATATTTTGTGTCACTCCCTCTGACCTGCAAGGTTTCTGTTGAGAAATCAGCTGACAGTCTGATGGGAGCTCCCTTGTAGGTAAACTAACTGCTTTTCTGTTACTGCTTTTAAGATGTCTTTAACTTTTTGCATTTTAAGTAGGATGTGTCTTGGTGTGGGCCTCTGAGTTCATCTTGTTTGGGACTCTGTGCTTCCTAGACTTGTATATCTATTTCTTTCACCAGGTTAGGGAATTTTTCTGTCATTTTTTTTTTCAAATAGGTTTTCAATTTCTTGCTCTCTCTCTCTTCTTCCAGCACCCCCATGATGCAAATATTGGTACACTTGAAGTTGTCCCAGAGGCTCTTTACACTATTCTTGTTTTCTTTTATTTTTATATTTTTTATTCTTTTTGCTGTTCTGATTGAGTGGTTTTTTTTTTGTGTTGTTTTTTTTTTTTTGCTTCCTTATATTCCAAATTGCTGATTTGGATCCCAGCTTCATCTACTTGACTGTTGATTCCCTGTAGATTATGCTTCATTTCAGTTAGTGTATCCTTTATTTCTAACTGATCCTTCTTATGCTGTTGAGGTTCTCACTAAGTTCAGTGAGCATCCTTATAACCAGTGTTTGAACTCTGCATCTCGGAGATTGCTTGCTCCATTTTGTTTAGTTGGTTTTCTAGAGTTTTATTCTCTTCTTTCATTTGGGACATATTTCTTTGTTTCCTCCTTTTGGCAGCCTCCCTGTGTTTGTTTCTGTGTATGAGGTAGAGCTGCTAGGTCTCCCAGGCTTGGTAGAGTGGCCTAATAGGGTCCAGTGGCACAGCCTTTCTAATCACCCAAGCTGGGCCCTCAATGTGCACACACACACCCCACCCCACCCCCGTGTGGAATTAGTCCTCCTCTTGTAGTTGAAATTTGATTGCTGTTGGCATATCAATGGGAGGGACTTACCTGTAGGCTAGTCAGCTGCAAGGACTGGCTGTGACCACCGACCACTGTGGAGGATCAGCTGTGTAGGGGCCCACCCCACAGAGCAGGACTTACTTCAGTGGGGCTCTGGTGTCCTCTGAGGCCACCCCTTGAGTGTGTCATTTGTAGAGGAGGTTGGGTGGTGACACTCGGACATGGTCTGAAGCTGCCCACTGGGTGCGCTGGCTCTGGGCAAGCCCCAGCCAGACCCCAGCTGCTCTGTGATTCTGCTCTTTGTTCAGTGTCCTGTGTTTCTGCTCCAGGCTTTTCTGGGTGCCAACTATTTGTGGCTTGTTTTGTTTTTAGCCCCCTTGGCAGTGGGAGCTCCTGCTACAATCCTGGTGCTGACTGAACCACATGGTGAAGGAGAGATGGGTGTCCTCCCAGTGCCCTATTGGCTGACCCCTGGGCTCTGGGTGAAGGGCCTGGTAGTGAGGCCACTGAGGGCCAAGGCTGGATGGGAAAGCTCCATGCTGGATGCTGACCTGGTAGAAGGAGGAGGTGGACTGATGGGTTGCTGGTTCAATTCTTGGTCAGGGCACATGCCTGGGTTTTGGGCTCATCCCAAGTGGGGGGTGTGCAGGAGGCAGCCGATCAATGTTTAGCTCTCATATCGATGTTTCTCTCTTCTCCCTTCCTCTCTCTCTAAAAATCAATAAACTATTTAAAAAAAATAAGTAGAATTTAAGAACTAATTAATTTAACAGATGATTTCTTAAATTAATTAATTTTATTGTGGTAATATACGCATAACACAAAATTTGCCATTTTGACCATTTGAAAGTTTAAAATTCAGCCCAAACCGGTTTGGCTCAGTGGATAGAGTGTCGGCCTGCGGACTCAAGGGTTCCAGGTTCGATTCCGGTCAAGGGCATGTACCTTGGTTGCAGGCACATCTCCAGTAGGGGTTGTGCAGGAGGCAGCTGATCGATGTTTCTAACTCTCTATCCCTCTCTCTTCCTCTCTGTAAAAAATCAATAAAATATATATTTTTTAAAAAAGTTTAAAATTCGCCAAAACCGGTTTGGCTTAATGGATAGAGCGTCGGCCTGCAGACTCAAGGGTCCCAGGTTCGATTCCGGTCAAGGGCATGTACCTTGGTTGCGGGCACATCCCCAGTAGGGGGTGTGCAGGAGGCAGCTGATCGATGTTTCTCTCTCATCAATGTTTCTAACTCTCTATCCCTCTCTCTTCCTCTCTGTAAAAAAAATATATTTTTTTAAAAATAAAATATATTTTTTAAAAAAGTTTAAAATTCAGTAACAATACAGACTGATTCATTTGCCTGTCAGCATAACTATTATTGCTCGTCTCACATTCGGTTCTTATAAGTATATTTCTAGTAACACGTGATCTCACTCATCTAGGGGAAATGATGAACAACATAGACTGATGAACAAAAACAGACCCAGAAACAAGGAGGCATCGATCGGACTGTCAGGCCTCAGAGGGAGGGTAGGGGTGGGTAGGGGTAGGGGGGAGAGATCAACCAAGGGACTTGTGTGCATGCATACGAGCCTAACCAATGGTTAAGGACAACAGGGGGGTGGGGGCATCCGTGGGGAGTGGTGGGGGATGGGAATTGGGGGATGAGGACAAATATGTGACACCTTAATCAATAAAGAAATTAAAAAAACAAAACAAAAAATAAATAAATAAAATTCAGTAACAATTGGTACTCCACAATGTTGTGCAACCATCACTACTATTTCCAAAATGTTTTCATCACCCCAATGGAAACCCCATACTTATTAAGCAGCCCCCCTCTTTTCCCCACCCCCCAGCTCTTGGAAACCAATAATCTGCTTTCTCTCTCTATGGATTTGCCTCTTCTGGGCATTTCATAAGAATGGAATCATATACTAGGTTACCTTTCATGTCCGACTTGTTTCACTTAGCATGTGTCAGGGCTCACCCATGTTGTAGCATGTATTAGGATTTCGTCTCTTCTTTGGCTGAATGTATTCTATTGCATGGTTGGACCACATTCTACTTATCCGTTCTCCTGGTGATGGACATTTGGGTTGTTTCCCCCCTCCGCACACGCACACGCACACGCACACACACACACACACACACAGATATCCTTTTGGCTGTTGTGATAGTGTTGCTGTGAACATGCATATACATGTTTTTACATGCTTTCAATTCTTTGGGGTGTACACTTGGGAGTGGAATTGCTGGGCCATAGGGTAGCTCTATGCTAACTTACTGAGGAACTTGCAGGGGAGGACAGAGGCCTAGAGGTGGCCTACCAAGCAGCAGGCATGTCGCTGCACCCAGTGCCTCCTGGAGAAACTGAGGCTCAGCCCCACAAGGCAGTGACCCAGTCCCTGGCCAGGCTCCTCTCCCCTCTGTGGGTCACCCAGGCCACCCTCACGCTTGCAGGCAGCTCCAGGCCACCTGCAGGAAGGGGCTGTCAGGGAACCCCCCACGTGGCGGAAAGTCCAGAATTCTACAAGAGTCTCTTTGCTAATCTCCAACCAAGTGGCTGGGTGACGCCCGCATGGGGCAGGCTCGGCTGGAGGGCACAGGTGCACCTGCAAGGGGTTCATGGCTTTAAAAAAGTGAAGTGAGGACATTTTTTAATTCCCCTGGAACCATTGTGTTGCGGCTAAGGGTCCCTCAGCCAATTGGGGTGGGGTGCAGGGTGACCTTGGAGGAGGAGGATGCTCAGACGAGAGGGGCGCTGAGCTGCTGGAGGCAATGCTCAAGGGTCACCCTGAAAGCCTCAGTTCCGGGCACCCTGGCAGTGCCATTAGATGTGACATGAGTGGCTTTGCTTTCCTGAGAACAGGGGCCCACGTGAGTGAGGGGACTGGGGCCTGGGAGCGCTGATCTAGAAGCTTCCTTTGCCAAGAAAAGAAAGGCCAACCGACTGCGGGCAGGTGCAGAGCGGGGCTGGGGGGCGCGTCTGACTCGGTTACAGGGAAGTTTCCAGGCCTGCCCCCCCCCTCCCCCCGAAGCTCCCGGGCCCTGATTGGCTTCGGGGCAGCACAGCCTTTGCTCTTTCCTCGGGGCGTCGGTCGGTATAACAGGGGCCCGGCGGCCGCAGCGCTCAGCCCCGCGGAGGGAGGTGCCCGCCCAGGTGTCCGGCGAGGCTGGGAGAGCGGGAGGCAGACACGGCCCAGACGCCCCACAAGCCCGGCGGCACCCCGTGGCCGCGGGACCCCAGACGGGGAGAGGGGGTCCCCAGGTCCGCGCGCCCGGACGACAGGATGGCCGGCGAGGCCCGCGGCGGCGGGGACGCTGCGCTGCGCCGCCTCCTGAGGCTGCACCGCACCGAGATCGCCGTGGCCGTGGACAGCGCCTTCCCGCTGCTGCACGCGCTGGCCGACCACGACGTGGTCCCCGAGGACAAGTTCCAGGTGAGCCCCAACTCCGACCCCACACCCCCCCAGACTTCCCAAGCCCCGCCCAGGAGCCTGTAAGTGCGGGGGGGGGGAGGAGGGGGAAGGGGCGAGGGGGAGGGGGGAGTCCCAGATGGATCCGCCCGGCCCCTCCCGCTTCTAAGCGCCACTCTCAAGGCCCCCAACCATCCCCACGCCCCGCCCACGAGCCAGATGGACAGCCCCCAGGACCAGTTAGAGGTTGGCCCCTGCCCCCCATGCCCTGGCCCTCTCCAAGCCCCAGCCACCTGCCTGGGGGACGGTCTCCAGGGCAAATTCCAGATGTGCCCCCAACGCAGATCCCCAGTCCCCTCCCAACCCTCCCCGAGCCTATGTCCAAGCCAGGGGCAGGGTCCCCTAAGATGACTGCCAAGTAGCCCCCCCTCACACCAGCATCCCATGCCATCCTCAAGCCCGCCCCCAGCCAGGGAACCAGCTGGTGCCCAGGCCTCCCGCAGACTCCTCTGGGTTGGCATCCGCCCTCTAGGCCCACAGTGGAGGCGGGAGGAGCGGGGACTGGGGGAGCACAGAAGGGCCCCCACTCCCCGCTCTCGCCTCAGGAGACACTGCGTCTGAAGGAGAAGGAGGGCTGCCCGCAGGCCTTCCACGCGCTCCTCTCCTGGCTCCTGACCCAAGACGCCGCCGTCATCCTGGACTTCTGGAGGGTCCTCTTCAAGGACTACAACCTGGAGAGATACGCCCGGCTGCAGCCAGTCCTGGACAGCTTCCCCAAAGGTGGGGCCTGGCTGGGGGCCGGGGGGCCTGCGGGCCAGCCTCCCTGGCTGGGGGGCTGAGGTGCCTGGAGTCATGTTGCTGAGCCCCAGTGGGACTGTAAGTGGGAAGAAGTTGGGCGGGGGGGTGTTAGGGAGACTCTGGACATCACCCAGAACAGCCCTGAGTTCCAGGAGGCAAAGGCCCAGGCCTCGCCCACCTTGCCCAGAGGTCAGTTCTGGGCTTGAGGCCTGGCCCCGCCTCTGCCCGTGCCCTGCAGATGTGGACCTCAGCCAGCCCCGGAAGGGGAGGAAGCCCCCGGCCGGCCCCAAGGCCCCAGCGCCGCTGCCCAGACCCCCCACCAAGAGGAGGGCCCTGGAGGAGCCGAGGATCGCCCTGCCGGCAGCCCTGTCTCCCAGGCGCACCTCCAGCCCAGGTACGCAGTCCGCAGAGCTGTTCTGGCCATAGATCCCCTGAGAGGCCGGCACCCCAGCCCCCACCACACCTTCTCCCCAGCTGCTCTGGGAGCATCTGTCCCACCCGATCAGCAGAAGCCAGCCTGGGGGGCAGCAGGGTCCCTCTAGGTGCAGTGGGCACATTGGAGGTGGCCCAGTGCCCATGAAGTGGGCAGGCGGGTGGCACGTCCTTCTCACTGATGTGAACACCAGAGCCCTGTAAAGCCAGGGGACCCCTGGGAGCCGGAAGACCACCCCCGCTCACCGGAGCGCTCCACCCTGCCCGCCCACCGGCCCCTGAGTGGAGAGCAGGGCCGGCTGCCGCCGCTCCCCCCACAGGCTCCCAGGTGAAGGCCAAGCACCTGAAGAAGCAGGAGAGCAGCGCAGAGCCACAGTGCCTCCCGCTGGGCAATGGTGAGCAGGCCCAAGGCCCCCCCTGCTCCTGGGCCAGGGTGTGGGGGTCCAGCAGGTGGACTGGGGAGGGGGCAGTCCTCTAGGACCCGTCCTGGGACCTGGAACCATGGCATCTCACCCCAAAGCCGCACCCAGAAAAGAGGGCACGCCTCGGGCTACCCCTCCTGTGCCCATCCTGCAGGGCAGCTCTCCTCTGCTTCCTCCAGAGAAGCGTACTTGGTCCTTTGGCTGGATTCAGCTGGCCTTTTTCTGTCCCATCTGCCCCAAGACACAGGGCCCCGAGACCCTCTGTGGTCACCTGATGCCTTCCTCCCAGCACCACCCAGGGCCATGTTCCGGGGGAACCTGATCATTCCTGCCTGCCTGCCATGTCCAGTTGGCACACACACACACCCACACCCCACACACACACACACACACACAGTCTCTGCTCTGACACATGGGCTGTGTGTGTGTGTGGAGGGGCTGGGCCCCCTCCAAGGCCTGCCCTGAGCGGAAGGAGAGAAGGATTCTGCCGCCCGGGTGCCTCTTGCTCCCGACTGCCCGCATGGAGGCGGTGCTCAGGGGCCATCTTCCCAATGGGTGACCCCCGCCTGGTGCTCCCTTCCCCAGGAATTCAGACTATGTCCGCTTCGGTCCAGAGAGCCGTGGCTGTGTCGTCTGGGGATGTCCCAGGAGCCTGCGGGGCTGTGGAGGGGATCCTCATCCAGCAGGTGTTTGAGTCAGGTAGACGGTGCTGGCCCCTGAGATCCACGTCCCCCCTTAACTCTCCGGTGGCCCCAGAGCAGGCAGGACCGTGGACAAGGCAGCCAGCGTCCCCCGAGTGGTTCTGGCTTTGGAAGGGTGGGAGGCACGAGGGCTCCCCGAGATAGGGGGAAGGGGAGGAACTCCTGAACAAGCAGGCCAGGGAACTTCTGCGAGGCCAGCGGTCCAGGGCCACACCCTGGATCACCTCCCTCCACTCGGACGGGCCTCTTCAGGATCACGGGCTCACGTCCTTGAACGTCCTCAGCTTGTAAGTCTGAGGTCTGTGGGAGGCCTGTGCTGCTCAGACCTCCGGGGAGGGGCTGCTCTCTTGCAGGACAGCCTGCAGCACCCCCTCTCTGCACCTCCTTACTCCGTCCGCTGTGCTGGGCACCAGCTGAGGACACAGAGGACAGCCAGGCGCAGCTGGCCCCTCGGGGCTGCTGGAGGCCCTGGTCTCTCACCGGGGAGGACCCAGGACCCGGCAGTAGTTTCTCGGGGCTGTTATGCCGCATTACCGCTAACTGGGTGGCGTCAAGCAACAGAAATTCCAAACTTTCCTGTCTGCAAAGCCACTCTCGAGGAGGCTCGAGGGCAGAAGCCGTCCTGCCTCTCCCAGATCCTCGTTCCCTGGTTCCCTGGTTCCCTGGTTCCCTGGTTCCCTGGTTCCCTGGTTCCCTGGCTTGGCGTCTAGTCACTCTAGCCTCCGCCTCCATGGTCATGGGCCCTCCTCCCTGTCTCTCTGCGTCCTCTCCTCTTCTCACAAGGACACCAGTCACTGGACACAGGATCCAGTGCAAGCCCATTTTAACTAATTACATCTGCGAAGACCCTACATTCAAATAAGGTCCCATACCCACATTCCCAGGACATGGATTTGGGGGACACACAATACAGTTCCCAGCAGAGAACCCTCCCGACTGGGGCAGGTGGGGGAGAAGGAGCATCCGGCTGCAGAGCTCCCGGCCTCTCTGCCACCTGCTGGCCGCTGGCCGGGGCCTGCATGCCGCTGAGCGGGGCCACCTGGGCAGGCAGCCGGGCCAGTCAGCATCTCCTCCCAGGTGGCACCCAGAAGTGCATCCAGGTTGGCGGTGTTTACACTCCCAGCAAGTTTGAAGACCCCGGCGGGGGGAAGAGCAAAGCCCGCAGCGGCAGCGGCCTGAAGACCCTGGTCCGAGCAAAGGGTCCCCAGGTTGCTGCCCCTGTAAGCGCTGCCCGACAGCCACTTGGTTCCCACCTCCAGTACACACAGTGGCTGCGGGGGCTCCCCGCCCTGACTGTCTCCCCTGTTGGTGACCCTGTCTTCTCCCTGGCAGGCTGGAGAGGACCCTAGAGCAGGCCAGCAGGACAGGGTCCCGGCCCCCCTTCCCCTCCCCAGTGAGCCCCAGCTCCACCAGGTAACTCCCAGACGTGGGGGGGGGGGGGGGGGGGGGGTGCCCTCATCCCCATGACGCCAGGGCTTGCCACTTGTCCAGGGCAACTCACTCAGTGACTGCAGGACAGGCTAATGCCCCTGTTCACAGGGGGAACTCTTTTTTTCAATAGTATCTTTTTTCTGATAACACACAATTATAAAAATTCAAGTAAGTCAGAGAAAGTGAGACCTGCCGGGCTTTTAAAATGTTTGGTCCAGATGCCAGCTGCCCCTCGCCTCAAAACGGGCCCGTGGATGGTGGTTGCCCCTACTGGGAGCCAGGAGCCCTAGTGCCAAGCACACATTTGGGCTCCCGGCAGCGTTTCTTACTGAGGCAGAACGAGTCCCAGATCCCGACCCCTCCACACCAGGCCCTGTCTGGGCCCCAGGATCCAGCAGGACCCATGCCCGCTCTTGGCTGGCAGGTCTGGGAGGATTGTTACAATGAGTGTGCACATTGCTGTGCATGGCTGCCAGCCTGGAATTCAGGGGGCTTTTGGAGGAGGTGGCATCCAGGAGGGCATCATGGGTACATGCAGGCAAGGGCACAAGCAGACTGGAGGCCTCAGGTAGAGGGGACATCAGGTGCCCGGGGCGAACAGGAACACCTCTGGGCCTACCCCTCCTTGCCCTGTGAGGAAGGGGCAGCATGGGGGTGGGCGTGCAGGCTGGGACCACCTAGAGCACAGGTGCCTGGGAGAAACCCGCTTTCTAAAGGTTCTTCCCAAGAGAGATGGACGTGGCGGGTGTGCAGGGACTAGAGTCTCAGAGATGGAAGGGGTCGTGAGCAGGCCCGGGGAGCAGGCACTGGCCAGCAGCGGAGCGGGCCAGGGGACCGGGGTGCCCCTGGGGAACCTGCAGTGCAGCCGTTCTGGGGGAGGCTGGGCCCACCCCCTGTCCACCAGAGGATGTGGTCTCTTTCTGGTCAGAAGAACGAGGATGAGTGTGCCGTGTGCCGGGACGGCGGGGAGCTCATCTGCTGTGACGGCTGCCCCCGAGCCTTCCACCTGGCCTGCCTGTCCCCACCGCTCCAGGAGATCCCCAGGTGAGCCCGGCATGCTGGTCACCTCCGCAGCACCCGTCCACCCCCACCTGACTTCACAGCCACCTCCACCCACTGCCCCTGAGTGGGAGGCCTCCCAGATGTCTCTCGGTTCCACGGGTGGGGAGTGAGGCCCCCCTTCAGGGTGGCCTTGGCTCAGGTCACTGGGCAGTGGGGGCTGGGCCCTGGGCTGCTCCCCCTCCCCCTCCCTCACACTGTCCCCAGTCTGGCCAGCCTGGCCAGCAGGGCGCTGAGGGTGGTGAAGCAGAATGGATGCCGGAAGCAAAGAGTGGCCAGCCTGTCCCATCTCACTCCACACTCCCGGGCAAACCCCCACAAGCAGCTGACCCCTCCACCCCCAGGTGAAGTCGGGCCACAAAGCTGCACCCCAAGGGCTGGTCTACCTCCTGGTGCACCCTCCCCAGCCACCAGGAGAGCCTTGCCCTCTACCACCCGTGATCACAGGTCATGGTGGTCTGCGGGGAGGGCCTAGGAGGAGTTGTAGCCCCCGCTCTGCCCCTGCTCGCCATGTGACCTTGACCAGGTCACATCTCTCTGAGCTTCAGCTGCCTCTGCACTAAAACAAGGGGGCTCAGCCCAGGTCACTGTCCAGCTGCCCCACCCCGGACACTGACTGTCCGTCATTCTTCCATTCTCTTCCTTCCTGCCCTTAACCACGTGGTGGGGCCAGCGTATAAACACCAGCCCCGGGAGGCCCCACCTGCAGGCCAAGCCCCTGAGAGCAGGCACAGGCGGCTGCAGGTGTGGGTGCTGGGCATCTTGGGGCTCATTCGAGAAGCACCACGGGGACACTGATCTTGTTGGGGAGGTCCATCCCACCAGAGGCAAATATTGGGCATCCTTGGCTCTCGTGATGACTGGCTGGGCGGGCCCTTCCACTGTGGCTCTGCCCACTTCCTGCCTCGGTTTCCCCATCTGTGAAAGGGAAGGGTGACTTGGAGGAGCCCCCAGGCCTCCCTGAGTTTTGGGGTTGGGAAGCTGCCAAGCCTCTGCCTTGCTCTGCACGCCTCCGGCCGGTGACAACGCGAACAGTGGTACTTGGAGGTGCTCCAGCTGCCTCCAGGGAGGAGCCCAGCCAGACCTGCCAGGGGCCAAGGAGCCGCCTGCGGAGACCCCGGTAAGCACAGGCCCTTGTCCTCCTGGAGGCCCTGCCCGCGGGCCACTCCTGGGGTCGGGCCTGCCCAGCCGCTGAACCACGTGCCCCCACCCTGGCCTGGCCACATCCATTCAACTGTCTATAGCAGGGCCTGAGGGGTGCCAGCTACTGGGCCGCTGCCCTTACAGTGGCCCCATTTCTCAGTGCTTGAACTGGGGTGCCTCGGCTCTGTCAGCCCAACACAAGGGATGTGCTTTGACCCCTGATAATGTTCACCCCAAAATGGTTTCGTGTCTGATGCAGCAAAGACATGAAGGATATGACACAGGCCTGGATGTAGATGGAGTGTTTACCTCGACAGTCCCCGAGGCCTCTGGGCACCCCATCTTCAGATGGGGCAAGGGTGAAGGGTAGAGGACCACAGAGCTGGGACCGCGCCCCGGCCTTTCTGACCCACGTGGCATTGCTTCCACACCAGCCCCAGTTCCCAGCAGTCACTGACGCCCTGGGTGGTGCTGGGCAGGTCCCTGCAGCCCCTCTGAGCCCCGAGCCCCTGGTTCCAGGTCATCCTGGGACTGCGGTCCTCAGGAGAGGAGGTGAAGGGACCGCTCAGGGAGCCCCCCGCTGGTATGGACACTGCTGTTGCCTACAAGCACCTGCTGAACCCACCGTCGGGCCCCCCGCTGCCCATCCTGGACCCCTCCGCACTTCGCCCCCTACTCAGTGTGGGCCCTGAGGGGCAGCAGGTGAGGGGGCGAGGGCCCTGGGGTCTGGTGTTGCCTTGAGGGTGCTCAGGGCCGCAGGAAAGTGACTCACAGGGGAAAGTGGAGGGGAAAGTGGGCAGGAGTCTAAGGGGGTTAGGAGTCAGGGCTGGGGAGGGGGGGTGAGGGGCTCTGCCAGGAGCAGCCTGATTGACCATGGGGAGGGCGGGTGGGATGAAGCTGGAAGGAGGCATAGGAGGTGGGTGCTGTGGGAGAGCACCCAGAACTGGGGGTGGGGCTCTGGAGGGGCTAGGGGAGAGGATTCCCGGAGGGATTCCTTCCGGGGCGAGGCATCCTTATTGTTCCTGAAACACCCAGCCCTAAAAGAGGCTGGACAATAAAAGGGGCTGGGATGGCATTTTGGGGAGTCCCCATGTACCCCAGCTCTTCATGCCTCTTTTGGAGAGTGCCATTTCGGAGACCCCTGCAGCCCGGAAGGGGGCCCAGGCCCACCAAGGAGGAGCGAGGTGGGGGCGCCTGGTTTCTCCGGGCTGCAGCCCAAAGGTGCAAGGCACCCTCCCTCGGGGGCTGGGACCCCAAACCACCCCTCCCCTGCGCGCGCCCCACCCGCGGTGCAGCCCCGGCGGGGTCCCTGGGATTGGGGGGGGGGGGTGCAGGATCGGTAGCGTGCCTTCCCGGCCGCCGTCACGGCGCCGTCCGCCCCGCAGGGCCCGGCGTCCGGCGCGCGGTGCGGAGTGTGCGGGGACGGCACGGACGCGCTGCGGTGCGCGCACTGCGCCGCCGCCTTCCACTGGCTCTGCCACTTCCCCGCCGGCGCCCGGCCAGGGTGAGTGCGATGGCCCGGGGGTGGGGGCGCACCCAGCGGCTCCGCGAGGGTCCCTCCTACACCCCACAACCCCCGGCCGAGCCCGGGCAGCCCCGCAGCCTGTCCTCCGCTCTGCGCAGAGCCGTCCTGCGCTGCAGGTCCTGCTCCGGAGACCCCGGCCCGGCCCCCGGGGAGGGGGCGCCCGCCCCGAGCCCTGCCCGCCCGGCTCCCGGGCCTGCCAAGGTGAGTGCCCCCCGTGGGGGGAGGGGGCCCCGCGGGGTTGAGAGGTGAAGGAAGCGCATCTGGGGAAGCTCTGGCGCCAATTTCGCGGGTTTTCATCACACCCCTCAACACGGGTTCCTTATTTCTATGCAATGGTTTTGTTTCAAGAGACTCCTTTTGGTAATTTAAATCTATTTGAAAAGGAAGCCCGCCTAAGCAATGGTCCCAGGTTGGATCACGTCTGTGCCCAGAGCTCCCCTGGCCCCCGTGCCCTTCCCCCAGCCCGGGAGTGCCCGGTGGGATGGGGTGAGGGGCGGGATGGGTGAAGGGCGAGCGGAAAGGAGACCCCACGGTGGGGTGAGCATGCACACGGGATGATGTAGGATGAACCACCCCCGCCTCCACAAAGGAAGTCCAAACTTGTTGAGCATTTTTTAAAAATATATATTTTTATTGATTGCAGAGAGGAAGGGAGAGGGAGAGAGAGAAAACATCAATGATAAGAGAGAACCACTGATTGGCTGCCTCCTGCACACTCCACACTGGGGGTGGAGCCCTAAACCCCCCCGCATGTGCCCTGACCAGAATCAAACCCGGACCTCCTGGTTTATAGGTCGATGTTCAACCACTGAGCCATACGGGCCTGGCTAGAGCATTTTTTAAAAAAAAGCATTTTTAAATTTTTTAAAAGCACACCCCACCCTGGGGATCGAGTCCACAACCCAGGCATGTGCCCCTGACCAGACTTGAACCTGGACTCTTCAGTCCACAGGCCGACGCTCTATCCACTATGCCAGACCAGCTAGGGCTGTAGAGACCTTATAAAAATTTATCTGGCTCAAAACAGGATAAGCCTGGGAGCAAGCTCTCAACAGACGGAGAAAATGCTCCCCAGAATAAAGTTTGCAGTTTCTTCTCTGCACTGAGGTTAAGGAGGGACCACAGGGAAGACGGGGTGGAGGTGGCAAAAGCAAGGCCCCGGGTGGGATACAGGAGAGTTAAGACTGTGTGCTGTCCAGAGGGTCACACTTTAGAAGGAGGAGTCTGACGGGGCATTTCAGAGGCTTGTTAACTAGATGCACAGAAACGATGGATGGGGTTGGTTTAAGGCCGTGGTCGGCAAACTGCGGCTCGCGAGCCACATGCGGCTCTTTGGCCCCTTGAATGTGGCTCTTCCACAAAATACCACGGCCTGGGCGAGTCTATTTTGAAGAAGTGGCGTTAGAAGAAGTTTAAGTTTAAAAAATGTGGCTCTCCAAAGAAATTTCAATTGTTGTACTGTTGATATTTGGCTCTGTTGACTAATGAGTTTGCCGACCACTGGTTTAAGGCAAAGAAATGCCTTTTACTAAAGGAGCTCTATGCCTCTGACCTGCCAGGTTAGGTAGGAGTTGATGATCAGATCGCCCATGTGAGGAACTTTCCATAGAACCCCATTTCCATGCACACCCCACTCTTCCAGCAGCCCTGGGTTGGGACCCTTCCCAGCCCCATCCTGCAGCCAGGAGTCCGTGGGGAGAAGTAACTCTCTCCATCCTCATTTGTCCAGGAGATGCAGCCAAGGCCCCAGCAGCTGAGCAGCAGTCGTCTGGGGCTCCCTCAGAATCTGGGGGTCCCGTTGTCCCCCAGTCAGGAGCCCCCAGAGGGTGGCGCCTCCTGCCCTAGCTGCCCTATGCAGAGGCCTCCCTGACCACATCCCTGGCCTGGAGGGATCTTTGGGGGCCCCAGGGGCCCATACAACATCCCGGCCTGCCCAGGAAGGGACTCTTGGGACCACCTGGCAGGGCTCACAGCTGCCTGTCCCCACCCATCTGCACAGGGTGTGCCCAAGCCAGCTCACTGCCTCCAGGCAGCCTTGGGGGGTAGGTCTCCCAGGAGGGGACGCCTCCCTCCAGAATATGCTTCCTTTATTGAGACCTGGTTTCTTTCCTCTTAACAGCAAAGGCCGGTTTCTTTTCATTGTGATGTAAAATGTCATGCCATTTTGGAGTCAAAGGTTGCAGCTCCCGTGGCCCCAGACCATTTCCTGAAAGCTCCTGCACACCTTGGGGCTTGGGCCTGTTTATCAGACCCACCCAGGGGGAATGCTGGCAGTTCCTGTTCTGAGCTACAAGCCGGGCGTTTTCACTTGGTTCCCCGTCAGTAGGGACTTCTGGCCGGAACCTCATTCCCTCACCTTTGCCAGGGGCATGGCTGGCTGGCCTTAGACCAGGCACTTTCCTCTCTGGACTTCAGTTTTCCATCAGTGATGGGGTTCTCTAAGAAGTCACCTCACATTCCCCAGAGGGCCACACGCAGCGTGTGGAGGCAGGAACATCTGGGGGCTTGGGGCAGGCAGCTCCCAGCTCACTCACGTCCACCCTACCTGTGCCCACTGCCTCCAGAAGGAGCTGGGTGTTAGAATTCAGTTTTCAGCCCCCCCCCGCACTCCCCCCCCCAGCACCTGCCACCCACCCCCAGCCCCTGATGCCTCTGCAGGGAGTTCTGTTTCCATGGGGATGTTCCTAACTGGGGTGTGGAAATTGGGGTGACCTCCCTTTCCTGGGTTCCAGACAGGGGACAATTCTACTGGTCACGAGCCCGTTCTGCACAGGGATGACCTGGAGTCCCTCCTGAGCGAGGTAACACATCACCTGGCCTCCACCTTGTCCTTACTGCTTCCCCTAACCCCCACCCACAAGCCAGCCAGCACCCGAGCCACAGGAGGGGCAAGGAGTCCCGGCTCTGGGCCCTCCGAGCACCCCAGGGCAACATGCTCCAGCATGGCCCTGACCCCTCTATGCACGTGAGCACACAAACGCAACAAGGGGACCCTGAGCTGCTCCCCCTTCTAGCTGGCTTGCAGGTCCTGGTGCCCAGATGTGGGGGGTTGCAGAACCTGACTTGGAGGCCATGCCTTTCCCCAGGGTGGGTGGGGGCCCAGGAGCTCTGCTGTTTGTGGCTCTCTCCCTCCTCTTCCGGACCCAGGCCTCTCTGCTGAAGATGAGCAGCTAGGTTTGCTGGGAAGAAAATGTGGCTTTTAGGGGCCTCATCTTCTTTGGACAGGAGGTCAACACCTCTGGCCATTCCCCTATCCCAGGGGGCCAGATGTGGGCGGGGCGGGCATACCTTTCCTGGGAGGTTCTGGCCGGGTCCCAGTGCGCTGGTTCTGCTCTGTCCGGCAGCACTCCTTCGACGGCATCCTGCAGTGGGCCATCCAGAGCATGTCCCGCCCGCTGGCCGAGGTGCCCACCTTCCCTTCCTGATCCAGGAGGGCCCAAGCCTCGAAGCATGGGAGGGGAAGGGGCCGAGGGAGATCGGACCTTCCCAGCCCTGCATCAGTGGACCTGTGAGTGCCCACTTGCTTGTGCCCACGGTGACTCTGCTCTGAGAGGGACAGAGGGACAAGCCCCCTCAACCCTGGAGCTGTCCTGTCCAGGTTAGAGCCGAGAGGAACGGACAAGTTCCAAGGATTGTCAATGCCGCTTACAAACATAACCGTCTTTGTAAACACGAAGCATCATGTGCACTACAATTAAAGTCACGTCTGTGTGGTTTTAACATGTTCTCCAGTGGATGGGGTGTGTTTATTTCGGGGGTCCGAACCCCTGTGTTTCTGGTGCCTGAAGTGTAGGTGGAGCTGGCTGGCTGGAAACTCACGGAAAGGGGAAGAGAATGCCGGTGAGCAGGAATCAAAGGGAGAAGCGAGCAGCTCCACGCTGCCCTCTGCCGGCAGCGCCCCGGTGCTGCCTTTGGCCCGGGAGGAAAGTCCAGGTTCCACGTTGGGCCTGGTCCCGCCCACCTCTGTCTCGGCCCGAACCGTGCTCCTGCTTGCCTCTGTTTCTGAGGGGCCAATCTCATCCACCCCAGGGCCTTTGCTGGGCTGCTCCCTCTGCTCAGATTTCCTTCCCTTGATGCTTTGCAGTCTGTTTTCTCAGCATTGAGAGCTCAGCTCCAATGCCACCTCATGCATTCAGTTATTTACTCACTCATTCAATCATTCATCCATTCATTCAAGAACCCTTCCTTGTAGATTTTCTATGCACCGAGCATTTTTCCAGCCGTGGGATATTCCAGTGGAGGGATGGACCACATACAAGAGGAAGGTGGCCTCACATGGGGTAACTGCTGTGGTACAGAGGCAGGACTGGGGTCAGAGGGTAGAAGCATGCCAGTGGAGGGGCCAGTGTGTCCGTGCAACCAATCGGAGGTCATGTGATTGGGGCACACTTGACTGAGTCACACCCAGCTATAAACAAGTCATGTGAGAGCCCCACCCCAGCCCTTAGGCCAAGCAGTAAGTGAATGACAGGGAAGGTCAGTGGGGCAGGCAAATACAGCAGGCCTCAGGTTTCTGGGAGGAAGCCCTGGGGAGAGTGGGGTCCGGGCCGGAGTGCGGACTGAGCTCCAGGAGCCTCGGAGCAGGGGCCCTAAAGGACCAGGTGGCTTCGGAAGGCTCCCTGATGGAGCTTCCAGCCCCTCTGCCCTTATTTTCCATGGCCACTGCCACGGTCTGAAGCCGGCTTCTGGATTGGTCGGCTTCTTCCTAGCTGTGTCTGTCTCCCAGAACTGCAGCGGGGGGAGCTGGGGGCCCTGGGGCCCTGCCTGGTTCTTGGCCATGTCCCCAGGGCCTGGCACAGCTGTTGGGTCAGTGTTGGTGGAGGGGGATGGCAGGGCTGTCATAGCTCCCTCACCGCAGGAACCCATGACAGAAGGCCCAGATGGGGGACAGAGGCTGGGAGGAAGGGAAGCGGCCACAGGCGTCCCTGTGAGTGGGCAGCAAAGCTAGGTCTTGTGCTGACGTGGGACATGGCTTTTGTTCCCACCCAGGGAGGCCCAGGCAGGGAGTGACAGCAGGAATAGGGGTCCCAGTCAAGACTCACAGCCCTCGGCCTCTCTGGGTCTGGCTGGCTCACACAGCCCCTCTGGGGACCCATCTTTGCCTATACACGGGCTCCTTAGGAGCACCTGCAGGGTGGGGCGAGGTACGGGCAGGCCCCCCCCCCTAGAACAGCTCATGTTTAGGGTCTATTTAGCCCTGGAGGGGTCCTGACTCCCACCAGCGTGGGGTAAGTGCCCCATACCTCTTGGTTGAGCAGCTGTTCCAGTCTGGGTCAGGCAGGCAGCGATGGGACAGACAGCAATGGGACAGCAATGCCAGGAGTGGATGAAGGAGCCGTGAATGCACTAGGAGTGTCCCAGCTTGGAGGCTGGGTCCTGGACAAGGAGAGACACCGACAAGGGAAGGACTGTAACCAGACAGTCAATGGGTCCGCGCTGCCTGTCACGACTTGAGCCAATTAAGCAGAGACAGGGTTGAAGCATATATGAGTGTTTATTCCAATTCTGCCGGCAGCATGGGAGAGCAGGAGGGCATCCACGAAAACCTTCTCTGCAGCCCCCATAAGCCAGCCGGGTACATAGGGTAGGACGAGGATTACACGGGGAAGTAGGGATTGCAGGAATGGGGAAGTAAGGACTGCAGGCCTGGGTATGCAGGCAATGTGGGACTCCATTGTTTGGACAACAAGATTGTTAATCTTTCCATGATAAAAGGCAGCTCTTGAATGAGAATGGACCACATTCCAAAGTTGACTGGCAGGTCCAAGGTTGACTGGAAGGTCCAAGGTTATCTCCCACATCAGAGAGTGGGGGTGGAGTGAGGGGGGTGGCGTACACCTCCCAGCCAGGTCAGAATGCCCTTTCTTTAACCAACACAATGCAGTCATGGTTAACAGAGCATGATTAATATTTCCCATAACCATAGCTAGTCCCCAATATCCTATTTTTGTCCCTAAAGGTCCAGACAGGAGGATTGGGAGGGAGCAGCCACAGCAGGCACAGGCTCACTCACCCAGAGCAGGGGAGGAGGGAGTGGAGTGGGGAGCCCTCCCCATCTCACAGGGGCCTGCCCACCTGAGATCCCAGCACTGCTGAGCCCTGCACCCACCCCCAGAGTGAACCAGGCTGGGTGAAGGTTGCAGAGGCCAGTGGGTATGGCATAGTGGGGATCGTAGCAGTGGGGTGCATGTTGGGGAGCTGACCAGGGCAACCCAGATGCCACGGACTCCCTGCCCATCAGCGTCCACACTCCCCCAGGGCAGCCTCACCGGGAAATCCTCTGTTGCTGGGTCCGGCCCTCTCCTCAGCCCAGTGCGGCCCTGGCACAATTGGGTCTCACCGGGTGGGTCTCAGGGCACTGGACACCCCAGCTTCATCAGAACCCCTCTCAGACAAGTCCATGGAGGCCGTCCCCAGGGAGCTCCGTGCTCCCATTGATGGCCCAGGGCTACTTCCTCAAATTTAGCTTCTCTTTAGGAGACAGCCTTCAAAGTGTGAGGGCCCGTTGACAGGTTGGAGGCTCAGCTGTCACTGTTTTTGAAATGATGAACAGTTTATGAATTGCCCTTTGTGCTGGGCCCCTGCCCCACAGCACCTGGTCCCGTTTGGAGACTCAGAGGGACTGGCTGATGTGGGGTCATTGCTAAGAATCAGGCGAAGGACCTGGTCCAGGTGGACGTGCCCAGTGGGCTCAGGAAAAGACAGTATTTCAGACACAGCGATGCTCAAGGCGGCGGGCAGGCCTGGCTCTCGGCTCGTTACCTGAACGGGGCTGAATGCACCCTCACATGCCGCCCTGAAACTGGAGCTCCCGGCGCGTGACCGTGGACTTGGTGCCCCGAGGACAGTTTGAGAGGCTGTACATCGTTAATTCCCCCAGGTGGCTCCCAGGGCTCCCAGGCACAGGCTGCTCAGTGTGGAAAAGGCTGCTCTGCTCACCCCAGCGGCCCACCTGCACCCTGACTCCAAGCTGGTGGGTAATCGCCTGGTCCCACAATGCGCTGTGTGCCCAGCTGCAGGCGCTCAGCCCGGTAGAGAGCTGCATCCACACAGGAAGTCCTTCCCTAAGTGACGCTGCTCCCCAGTCCCAGGGAGCCTCCTGCCTCCTGGCCACAGCTTCCTCGCCATCCCTGCAGGGCACAGTCCCTTTGTGACCAACTTTCAACTTCTGTGGAGTTTCATTTATTTTTTAATCTTCACCAGAGGATATTTTTCCATTGATACTTAGAGAGAGTGGAAGAGAGGGAAAGACAGAGAGAAATACCGATGTGAGAGAAACATCGATTGGTTGCCTCCTGCACGAGCCTGCTGCACCAGGGCCTGGGCTGGGGAGGAGCCTGCAACTGAGGCATGTGCCCTTGACCAGAATCGAACCCAGGACCCTTCAGTCCACAGGCTGACGCTCTATCCACTGAGCCAAACCGGCTAGGGCTGTGGAGTTACTTGTTCACTTTCCACCTCCAATCCACACCTTGTCCCCGGAGGCGGGTATGTTCTGTTGACAGTGCAGAGCCCAGGCCGACCAGAGCCGGGCACAGGGACCACTGGCAGGTACGGCCAGGATAAGCGAATAAGACTTTGAAAATGAAGTAAACGTCCAGTATTCAAGGAACGTTTTGAGAAATAATGTTATAGCCACAGACTGGGGTATTTAAAAATATATATATTTTATTGATTTTTTACAGAGAGGAAGGGAGAGGGATAGAAAGTTAGAAACATCAATGAGAGAGAAACATTGATCAGCTGCCTCCTGCACACCTCTCACTGGGGATGTGCCCGCAACCAAGGTACCTGCCCTTGACCGGAATCGAATCTGGGACCTTTCAGTCCACAGGCCGACGCTCTATCCACTGAGCCAAACCGGTTTCGGCCAGACTGGGGTATTATCCAGTCAATAAGAATGACAGCACAAGCCTGATGGGTAAACATAGGTAAGTATTACATGATATTTATTTAAATATGTATGTATGCACATATAGGCTGTGTGTATGTACACATACATATATAGAGGTGTATGTAGCCTATCTACCTATGTATAAAGAAAAAGTATGTGTGTATATATATTTATATTTACATACATACATATAGAAACAGAGAGGTGTATATACTTAGTCTATCTACTTATTAGGAAAAAGTATGTGTGTGTATATTTTAGAGAATATATACAGGGTTGGGCAAAAATAGGTTTACACTTATGAGTACTCAAAACAGTTTATTCTTGTATTGTTTTATTAATTATTGTATTATTTTCCGTACAAACAACTGTAAACCTACTTTTGCCCCACCCTGTATATAGAGAGAAGGGAGAATATGTAAAACAGAGAATATATGTGTGTATGTCTGGCTATGCTAAGGTCAAGCTGTTTCTAACGCCTTGAAAAGCTCTAGGCTGGGTTTGGGTTTAACGGCACCTGGATGATTATGGAATTAGACCGTCAACAAACGGATACCTTGGTGAGGTGGAACCGGTTTAGAAACTTAAAACGGCTGACCGCGGTTCCCCAAGGTTGCAGATCCCCACTAGTGGGGTTCTGGCTAAGTTGTTGGGGGGCTCAGGTGCCCAGCGCAAATCAAGGGGCAGCTGCGTACACATTCCGAGCGGGGGCGCTGGACCCCTTCTTCGGCCGCTCCCCAGGCGTGGGCAGCGGTGACCTCACGCGGGGGCGGGGCCAGGACGGGGCGGAGGCGGGACCGGGGAGAACCAGCGGCGAGGGCGGAGAGCGAGCCATCAGTCTTGGCGCCGCCATGGCCACCGTGGACCTGGAGAAGCTGCGGATGTGCGGGGCCGGCAAGGCCATCGGGGTGCTGACCAGCGGCGGCGACGCGCAAGGTAGGCGGGGAGCGGGGCCTGGCGCGGGGCGGCGGGCGGGGGCGTCCACCTGTCCCGGGGCCCCTCCGCGCGCACCCGCCACCCCTCCCGGGACCTGGGGTCAGCGGCTCCCCGTGTCCGCGCGAGGCCTCCGGTCCCCAATCCTCCCCGACGCGCCCGGTCGCCCGCGTACGTGCCGCGCGCCACGGCTTCCGCGCTCCGCCCCCTCCCTTGCGCGCCCGCCGGAGGTGTGTCCGCGCGCCGGCGTGGCCCGGGGACACTGCGCGCGGGCCGGCGCCGGGCTGGCCGCTGGCGCCCCTCCTGCCGACCTCGACACCCCCGCGCCCCTCCCCGGTGGCACCTTTCCGGAGACCTGTTTTCCTGAAGGCCGTGGGGAGCTGTGCAGGTCCCCGCGTACCTTGAGAGCCGGGCTCTTCCTGGTTCCTGCAACGCGACCTGGGGACATTTCCATTCCCCCAACCAAGGCCTCCAGGGCGGCTCTAACGCCCGCCCCCTCCCCGCCCACTCACTCCCCATCCATCCATCCATCCGGGCTGGCAGGGGTGGGTGGCATGCCTACCCAGAACAGCTCCTCACTCTGCTGTGAGGCCTAGTGGGGAAGAGGGTACCTTGGGGAGGTGCGCCGTCTGGGGCTTAGGGAGTTTCCTTGAGCTCAGACTTGTTCTCACCCCCTGAACAAGGGAAGCCCAAGGTGGTGGCCTGCCAAGGTCCTTCAGTTGGGGCCTGGCAGAGCTGAGCCGGTGCCCTGCCTGGGGGGGTCTATCCCAGCATACCCCCTCCTGGCAGCCTGGTCTTGTCCTGACTACTGCTCTTCAGCGCCTCTGACCTGGGATGGCCAGTTTGGCACCTGTTGTACTGGACCATGTGGCTACACCCTGAACTTTAAAAAAATATATTTTTATTGATTTTAGAGAGGAAGGGAGAGGGAGAAGGATGGAAACATCAATGATGAGAGAGAATCATTGACTGGCTGCCTCCTGCACACCCCCTACTGGGGATGAAGCCTGCAACCCTGGCATGTGCCCTGGCTGGGAATCGTACCTGGGACCTTTTGGTCCATGGGACGATGCTCAATCCCCTGAGCCACCACAGCCAGGAATGCAGCCTGGGCTTCAGGAGAGGCCTTACGTAGATCAGGAGCAGGACTGAAAGGCATAGAGCCAGCACCCTCAAGCTGCACAGTTGGGCTTGACCTGTCTCCCTCCGGATTAGAGTGCAGACGCACACCTCCATCCCTTCCTCAGCCCCCCGACTCCCCATTCCCCACTCAGAAGGGAGAAGAGGCCTTCACAAGCCAGGGAAGGCAGAAAGAATGGCCTCTGTCTGTGTCCCTGCCTGCAAGGGGCCCTCCTGCAGATTCAGGTTGAACCCTCAGGGCCTGGCCTGGCTGGCAGTCAGCGTGCCCTTCTGCACGTCCACGGCCCCTCGTGGCCAGAGCCCTTGCTGCCGGTTCCTCCCTAGAGCATGGGGTGAGCGGGCTTGGAGGGTGGCCTTGGGGAAGCATCATCCTGTGAGATTAGACCACGAGCAAGGACACACCCTGAGAGGGCTGGACCCACCTCGCCAGACAGGCAGAGAGGCCCGGGAGGCCCCCAACTCCCATGGCTCTTGCAGGCAGAGCGGTCTCCACCCCAGGCTCCTGTCTGCACAGTGGAGACAACAGCACCCAAGGGGGTTGGAAGGATAAATGACATGCGTTTAGATCAGGGTGTAAAGTCTTAGTGGTGGCCCTGGTGCCTCACGCAGAACGGGCAGCGCTTCCTGGACTCGGCTGGCGTGTGGCCGTCGGTGCACCTGCTGGCTGACCTCATGCCTGTCTCTGCCATTGTCACCTCTCCCCCAGAGCCCTGGCAGCCTCCACTCCGCTCCTGCCTGCTCTCTCCACTGGCAGCGTGGTAGCCATGGTTTCTGGTTGGAGCTGCACGGAGGAGGTGCACAGACGCCCCCAGCTCAGGGCTCTGCAATCCCGGGAGGAGGGTGTCTGCCTCCCTGGTCCCGGGTATGTTCTCTCTGTCTGTCCTCCTTTGTCCTTTGGGTGGCCTCCCTCGTGGGCGCTGGGCTGACAGCAGATGGGGTGGATGACAGCTTACCTCCCGGGTGCCACAGTCTGCTTTGGTCGGAATGTATGCAAACCAGCCAGCCTCACGGAGCGAAGGGCCACACCTGGGTCCTGGTTGAGCCGACGTTGACCAGCCCTGTGGCCCGACCCAAGCACTTCCCTTGGCCCTCAGTTTCCCCTTTTGTAAACAGGGAGGAGGAGGCAAGCCAGGCCACCTGGCAGGTTCCTTCCAGCCAGCCTGGAAGTGGCGTCCTCTGCCCGCTCGGGGGCCTCTCCCTCCTTTTGACCACAGGAAGTGTCAGTAAGTGGAGGGACAGCAGTTGTTCAGGGATGTCAGAGGACTTTGTGCAGAAGGAACTAGAGACTTGTAAAATAGCCCAGCTTGTCCACCCCTCCACCCCTCGGTCGCCCCCTGTGGGGCACCCCCTCCCAGCCCCCAAAGGACAGTCAGGACCTGCCTCTTTCTGGTGATCAGGAGGACAATGAGGTCCTGTACTTGCAGGTGAGGATTTCGCTCCCTGAGTCCCCGCCCATCTCGTATGTCCCAGCCAGGCTCTGTCTACATGTCACCTGTCACCTGGCCATGCAGTGTCCTGCTGAGCCCGGCGTTGTCTCATGATCGCACTCTTGTACGCTGGGAGCTGACCAGGACAAAGTCACTCCGGTTGCATCGTGGACTTCCTCCAACAGGAAGTCATGGGATGCGCCTCCCTGGCCCTCTCGGAGGGGCATGGGGCGTGGGGCGTGGGGCGTGGGTCGCATGCCCCTTCAGCCGGTACACCCAGCTACTCCCCTGCCCACTCTTCTCACTGGCCCAGGGTTTATTTTGGGGACAAAAAGCAGATGAAAGGATCATTTAAAATGCCTTTTAAGAAGGCTACGTACAGGGAGGTGTACAGGATAATCCATGCCCTCGGGCTGCCGTCTCCATGGCATCCGGTTCTGGGCTAACCGTCTGAGAGTTTTCACTTAACATTGTCTGGTTTTCCCCTCTGAGGGCTGAAGATCTTACCCTAACGCTGGGCTCCCTCCTGTCTACCAGGCTGGCTAGTGAGATGGCGTTGGCCCCAGGCTGACCTGTCCAGCTGCTGGCCAAGTCAGGGGTGGGTGACTGGAGAGACATCTGGGTTGGACGGTGGGACTGAGTCCCTGGCCACTGACTCCCACCCCCACCCGCTGTCCTCACCTGTTCCAGCTGCTGGTCCCCTCCTCCTGCCAGAGGTGGGGCTTGGACCTTGAGCCTGCAGTGGGTGCACAGAGGCCTCACCAGCGAGGCGGCTGGGAGAGGCAGATAGCCTAGAGTGAACCACCTGCTGCCCGGTCAGGGCCCCCTGGGGCGGGGGTTGGGGGCCAGGGCAGGAAGCTTTACTGCTGTCTCATCTTCCTCTGTGCCCCCCACTCCACCGGAGAAGGCAGGGGGCCAGGGGAGCCTGCAGCCCTCGGACCCCCCGACCTCAGCTGCAACTTCTGATCCAGGTTCCTGGGGCACCCAGCTGTCTGGGGGGTGCTCTTTGGGCTCCTGCCCCCAACTTCAGCCTCTGCTATCCTAGTTCCATGCATTTGGGGCACATGAGACATTCACAGTTTCTTTAGAATTGGGGTTCTCTGACTTCACCCCAGTGTGGGAGCCGCGAGTGTGGTCTCTGTGCTCTGCCTGCCCTGGCGTCTGGGTGCCCCACGCCAGGAGTCCTGGGCACTGGATGTGGGGCCGTGGGAGCCTTTGCTGTGGGTGGGCACAGGGCGGCTCATTGTGTCCCAGGAGGGGTTGGTGCCCCCATCTGCTGGGGCTCTGGCAGGTCCCCACCCTCCCTCGGAGACCCCAGCTTCTCATCTGTAGATGGGGACGGTGCACATGCCTGTCTGCTGTTGTAGGAGCCTGGGGTCCTGAGCCTGCAGGGGCCCCGCCTGTCCACTGGGTCCTCCTGAGGTGCTGTGAGGCCCCCCACATTGTCTCATTCCTGCTCGCTCCCCTGGGCCCTGCCTCCCGGGCTGGAGACCAGGGAGATGGGTGTGACAGGGTGAAGGTCGGGAGTCCTCACGTTGGAGTCACCGTGTGGACCACCCATGGTGTCGGGATCCTGGACGCCATGGTGCCCCTGCAGGATGTCCGAGCAGATGGGCACCGACAGCCTCCATGACTTCAGGGACCAGGAAGGCGGGGGGGGGGGGGGGGGTGCCTGGGGGGCCTGGCCACATGGACATTTGCATAGGCCTCAGGGAAAAGGCTTTTGAAAGCTTAGGGTCAGACCACAGGATGAGCCCGTGTGCTCTGGCTCGGTGCCAGGGACAAAGGCGGGGATGGGGGGTGGGGAGGGGTTTCGGGGGGGGGGCGGAGCAGGGAGGTCCTTGGGGAGACCAAGCACCGGTCTCCTGTGATCTGGCCCAGGACGCAGAGTCAGAGGACAGGACCCCGGGTGGTGACCATTCTTTGTTGTTGTTGTTAATCCTCTCCTGAGAATATTTTTCCCATTAATTTTTAGAGAGAGTGGAAGAAAGGGAGGGAGGGGGAGGAAAGAAACATCTATGTGAGAGAGACTCATTGATTGGTTGCCTCCAGTGTGGGCCCTGAGGGGGCAGGGGATGGAACCTGCCCTTGACCAGGAATTGAACCCGAGACCCTTCGGTCTGTGGGCGGACACTCTGTCCACTGAGCCATACCGGCCAGGGTCTTTGCCGTCATTTGTCATTCTTTCTTTCTCTCTGAAGACATAGGGTCCCTGTCTGCCTCTTTTTTCGGAGCCACAGGTGTCTTTGCGGCGTGGACTCCTGGTAAAGAAGGTTTTGGTCAGTGTGGGGGCTGGGCCCACTCAGGATGCCCACACTGCGGTCAGTGACCGGGGTTCCTGACCTGGCATGCTCCAGGCCTGTGGCAGCTACAGTCCTGGCTGTCTGGCCACCTGGAGGCCTGTCCCCTGGGCAAGGCCCCAAAGTGCCCTCAAAACATGGAAGGGGGACTGTCACGCAGGGCCACTCCGGGTGCTCTGTGCCTCTCGAGGGGCCTCCCGTGAGGGCTTCGTTCAGGCTGCACCTTGTGGAGGGACCGCAGGTGGACACCTCTGCCCTCTGTGGGTCTCGGAACCGGCTGTGAGGGAAGGGGGCTGAGGCTCCCCTGGGCTCGGAGCATCCCCACGTGCTGCCTCCTCCGGCACCATGAATGTCCCTCTTTCCAGGGACCTAATCTGCAGGGGAAATGCTAGGCACAAGGGCGAGGCTACGGGGACACGGTAGAGGGGTGGCCACCCAGCCTGGCAGCTCCCCTGTGTGTGTGCGGGCAGGAGGGCCGGAGTGCCAGCCTGCTCAGCCACACTGCCTGAGGCTGCCGACCCCCCAACACCCCATGCCCTCGGGTCGCTGCCCTCTTCCTGTTTCACAGAGCCCACACTCAGGGGCCTGGGGCAGGGGCTGATGCTCAGGGTGCTCCTGAGCTTCCCCCAGGGTCATGTCATAGTGGAGGCTGTGTGGGGAGCAGGGGCTCGATGAGGCCTGAAGTGATGGATGTTTGCACACACCTGGTGCCCACACTCAGGCTGCGTGAGGCCTGATGGGGAGTTTCCTGGCTTAACTCTGGGCAGCTTATTCCTGAATGCTCCAAAGCTAAAGTGACTGGGGTTCACCCTGTGACCTACGGCTGGATCGCCCACTCCGGGCTCGGCACCTCCTGAAGAGGGTGGTCCAGGGTCCTGACATTCGTGCACTGACCATGTCCCCCCGACTCCCTCCCAGGTATGAATGCCGCTGTCAGGGCTGTGACGCGAATGGGCATCTATGTGGGAGCCAAGGTGTTCCTCATCTATGAGGTAAGGCCGGGCGGGGTCCAGGCCCCACACTGGTGGGGCTTCGTGCTCAGCGGGGAGTGGGGGGGAGGGTGGGGGACACCTCCCTGTCTCACAGTGGTCACTAGAGGGAGGCGAGGGTGATGAGGAGGCAGAATGGGAGGGAGCCGGGCCCCTGCTCTGGGGTGGGGTGAGGAGCCTTCCCCCCAGTCTGGGTGCTTGTGACGTGGGCCGTGTCCCTGGGAGATGGGAGGGCATAAAGCTGCTGTCCTCCTCCTGTGAGGCCAGGGAGCTCAGCCCCCACCTGTCATCCTCCAGCCGCGCCCCCGTGCCCCTTACACATAAACGCCGTGTGGATCACCCAGGTAACAACGGCAAACAGCCCCCTTGGACAAGTGGCAGAGTATTGTTCTCTTTTGTTCTCTCCAAATTGGTGCCCTCTTTGCCTCATGCCCCCCGACCCCCAATCCCTGTGTCACATTTGGGGCTGATGTGATCACAGACACACGGAGGAATTGTGGTTTTCTGGAGGCGCTGTGTTATTTTGTTTTCATTTTTTAGGCAACCAGAAGCGAACCCCAGCCTCTCCACTCTCCCGATGCCTCCCTCTCCCCCCTGTGGGCTGTCCCTGCCCCTTCCCCTGGCCCCAGGTTGGGCCGGGCCACACCCAGCTCTGGCTGCATGAATGAGTGAACAATAATATGTAGGCCCCTGCCTCCTGCAGCGCTCTGACCCTCAGCCCAGGACTGGGGGGCTGGGACCCTGCAAAGCCCCAGGTTGTCTTTGGGAAGCAGGTCTCCTGAGTCTCAGCTGCTGGGCAGGGGGGGCCCATGCCCTGATGATGGTCTAGAGTCTTCTGGAGGACGGGGGGAGGGGGGGACTCTGGGAGTGGCCTCGGATTGTGGCCTCCAGACAGGGACAGGTGGGTCCAAGCCCTGCCTGAGGTTGCCCACATGTGACAGGTGTGTTCCTTCACCTCCTTGACCCTCAGTTTCTTCTCCTATTAAGTGAGGATACCAATTCATTCTCTGTGGGGATGTTGGGGCACAAAGCTAATGGAGTGCTGTGAGTTAAAGCACTTTTCACAGCCGACAGCGAGAAGGGCTCCGTGAATGGGAATGGCTTTTATTCACCCAGGAGCCCAGACTGGACCCGTGGGCCCAAAGTTGACACAGGAGAGCGGCCAGCAGTGCACTTGGCCTGCAGCCAGCTCTGGGCTGCCTGGGCGCCTGCCCTGGGGGTGGGGAAGGGAGAGGTGACACCAAGTGGGCGGAGGTGTGCAGAGACATTTTATTTTTATTTTTTAAATATTTTCATTGATTTCAGAGAGGAAGGGAGAGGGATAGAGAGATAGAAACATCAATGATGAGAGAGAATCATTGATCGGCTGCCTCCTGCACGTCCCACACCGGGGATTGAGATCACAACCTGGGCAAGTGCCCTGACTGGAATCGAATCATGACCTCCTGGTTCATAGGTCGATGCTCAACCACTGAGCCGCGCCGGCTGGATGAGAGAGACATTTTAGAAGGTTCCAAGGCTAGAAGAGGAGGGCTGTGTCTCTGAGACTTTTTTGTAAATATATATTTTTTATTTTTCAATTACAGTTGACATACAATATTATATTAGTTTCAGGTGTAGAGCAGGAGTGATTGGACATTTATGTAACTTATGAAATGACCACCCTGATAAAGCCACCCATCTGAACCCTACATAGTTATCACAGTGTTATTGTCTGCTGAGCCTGCCTTGTGGAGGTGGTTGGGTGGTGCTTTGATGTGGTCTGAAGCTGTCCACTGGGTGCGCTAGCTCAGGGCCACCTGGGAGGTCAGGCCGAGGTCAGGCCAACGTCAGCCACTGCCCGTGTCCTGCTTGGGAACCCCCAGCATGTGTTACAAAATAATCTGCAGATGGCTGCTACCTGTGCTGGGCTTGGAGGTGCTTGGGAGAGGCCAGCTGTGCACCAAGGCTGACTGCCACTAGCGCCTAGCCTGGGGCCACTTAGTGAGAGGTGTGCCTAGGCCAAATGCTGCTTGTTTGAGAGATTTTAGGAAAATCTGAAGCATGAGCCACGACAGGCTGTTTGTATGGAAAAGTCACTGGAAATGACTTCAAAGGGCCCAAAAGCTGGATGGGTGGGGTCATAGGGAATCACCAGGGTGGGGTGAACAACGTTAACCAGGTTGATGGAGACTCAGATATGCTGCCCATCTGCCGGCTCTGTGGTCAGGGGGCTCAGCAAAGGAACAATGGCTTCTGCCAGCACTTCTGTCGGGGAGAAAGCTGCCTTCGTCCAGCCCTGGATGGACAATTCAGTCCCCCCACCCCCAACCCCCGTATGTACTGGTGCCTTTTGAGCTGCTGCTCTAACCACTGAGCAGCCAGCCAGGGCACCCTCCTGATTTTTAGCCTCCACATCTGGGTGTGGGACCGGCGTTCAGCGTCTCCACCCCTCCTACCAGTCTTGATGTGGCTTTTTCTCTCTATCCTTAATTGTAGGACTTCTGTTCAGCTAGGTTTCAGGCAGTTCTGAGGGATGGTGGTTCTGTCGTTTGGTTGTAATTTCGATGTGGTTGTGGGAGGAGGCGAGGACCGCATCTGCCTTTGCCGCCATCTGGACCGGAAGCTGTCATCTCTGTCCTCTGCCTTCTGAATTCAGCAGAAGTGGCATTCTGGAACTTACAGGGCTACCCCAAAAGAAGCCTAGAACCTTCTCCCAGGTCTCTTAGAATGGATGTTTTGGGGGGAAGTCCAGCTGCTCTGAGACTGTCCTGCTGAGGGTAGCCCAGGTTAACCCTACGGAGACGTCGTCTCAGTTCCTGTTGTTCATGCCATCTTAGCGCAGGCGCATGGTTTGGAGGCTGAGAAGTCCACGATCTGCCGTCTGCAGGTTGCAGAGCCAGGAAAGCTGGTGGTACAAGTCCTGTTCCCAGTCTGATTCCGAGGCCTGGGAACCACGAGCGCCGCTGTCTCAGCTCCAGCAGAGCTGTGTGTGTGGGACTTGGATTCGAGCTGGTGCACAGGGGCCAGGGGCCAGGGGCCAGGCTGGCGCTGTGCTCGGCTCTGTGCCTGACCCTGGGTTTTGCAGACTGAGACCTGCCTGTTTGTAGCTGCTTGCTCCAGGCAGTGCCTGCTGTGGCTTTTCAGGTCATTTTCCTGTTTTTCTCTGCTGGGCTGGTGGTGGCAGGGCTGGCTCCTATCCTTGTGGACAAATTCCTGACCAAAGGGTGGGGGAGGGAAGGAAGGGAAGGACATAGTCTGGCCTAAGCCAGGGAAGGTAGCTTGGTGGTCCCCAGCCTGGGGGTCTCACTCCTCCTGTGGCCCCGAGAACCTTCTCCTAATTTTGGTTCCTGGAAGGATGGGCACCTGCCCTGCCAGCTCCGGCTGGCTGTGGGGCTGGTGAGGGAATCTATTATGTCCTGAGTTGAAGAAACATTCCTCCCTGGGACTTCCCTGCACTCTGTCCTGGGTAGCGCTCCACCTGCACCCCCAGGGATGGGAGCACGTGCCCCACACCGCCTCCCGGGCCTCGCCGCCCAGGACCCTATAGGCATAGGTGACAGAACAAGGGTGGGACGGCCTAAAGGGAGGAGGCAGAGGGGAGGTAGATGCCCAGAGCCAAGCTGGGCTCTAGCCCCAAGCAGGGGCATTGGCTCATCTACTACTTCACTGGAGGGGCTGGAGGACTGCCTGGAGGAGGTGGCCCTGCTCATCTCGGCCTGGTGGTGCCCTGTCTTTTCACCATTTATAAAATGCACCTGTCCTCTACCCAGACTGTATAAAGAACTCCTACTGATAAGGAAGGAGTAGTCATGTGATAGAGAAAACGGACAGGACACCTGACTACGCACTTCTCAGAGACGTGGTCCAGACGATCAGTGGCTTATGTCATAGAAAAACAGCAAGTGGCCTGGCCAGTGTGGCTCAGTGGTTGAGATTCGGCCCTCGACTCATGCACCAAGAGGTCACTGGTTCAATTCCCAGTCAGGGCGCATGCCTGGATTGCAGGATTGATCCCCAGTAGGGGGATTGCAGGAGGCAGCCAATTGATGTTTCTCTTTCATCAATGTTTCCATTTCTCTCTCCCTCTCCCTCTTTCTCTAAAAATCAATAAAAACATATATATTTTAAAAAAAGAAAAACAGTAAGTGGTCACTAGGGAGATTTAACACACAGCCAACTGCAGGGACCCACAGACGGGCCCCGGGATGAAGACTAGCCTGGCCGGCACTGTGGGCTGGGGCACCCAGAAGCCCGGCTGCGTGGCTGGCGGGTGAGGAGGTCAGCAAAGCACAGCGGGCGCCACGTGAGCCTCTGCTAGCTGCTCAGACACCCAGCTCTCGGGAGCCCTCTCGCAGGAGATGTGTGTGTCCTTAGCCTTATTTCTAATAGCCTTAAGCGGGAGACCTTCCCCATGTCCGTCATTGGTGGACGGGCCATGACTGGGGCACACACAGTGGCCTGGGGTACAGAGCGAGCTGAGACACGGCTGTGCATGGTGATGTGGGGCCTCGGAGACACCAGGTTGAGGGAAAGCCAGACACAGAGCAGACACTGCTGTCACTTCTACATCTAAGCGATGCCCTCAGGAGGCAGGACAGCGGGTTCCTCCGGGAGGGGTGGTCTTGGAAGGGCAGAGCGCTGCTGGGCACTGCCCTGGGTGTGGCTCGCGAACTCTCACCGGTGGGCCACCTGTGATGGGAGCACATTACCTGTGAGTCACACTCCGTAACAAGTAGCTTCTCAGCCCAGCAGAGGTTCCGGGAGGCCCAGCTGGTGCCCCGGCCTCTCCCCTTGACTGTTGGCCACCCCCGGCTTCATCATCCAAGGCCCCGGGGCCTCGGTGGACAGGACCCAGGAGCCTGCTTCCTGCCGGGCGGGCTGGTGGCCGGGTTCCCAGCCCCCTGCTCATGGACAAGGGTGCTGTCCGGCGGCTGTGGGTGCCTGTCTCATGCCTGTGCTCCCCGGTTTCAGGGCTACGAGGGCCTCGTGGAAGGAGGCGAGAACATCAAGCCAGCCAACTGGCTCAGCGTCTCTAACATCATCCAGCTGGTAAGGCCTGCGTGAGCCCTCTCCACCTGCGAGCACATGTGCGCGCGACACAGACGCAGGCAGGCAGACGCACAGACGCACACAGAGACTGTGCACAGAAGCGTACCCGTCCCACAGGGGCTGCTGGCTCCAGGCTCACCAAGCCGTCTGGCTGCCGTGGGTTGTGGAGCGGCAATGGCCCTGGGAAGCCTTCTCTACAAGCGTTCACTCTCAGCTCCAGCTCAGGGTGCAGGGAGGAGAGGACACTGGACCAGGCCCGGCGCGGCATCTGCGTAGCCTCCCCTTCATCACCGCTCTGACGCGCCCAGGGACCAAGGCCCAGGTTTCCCTCCAGCTGCCTGAGGGCAGGGGCGGGCACCTTGCTGGACCAGGACTCCGAGGAGTGGTGGTTTTTGAATCATGTCTCTGTGGGGAGACCCTCATCCTCCCGCGGAGTTGGGGCGGGTGCAGGCACTTGTCGCCTGTTTGCCCCAGGCCGGCAGGCGACACCGGCTTATTCAAGTGGCCGGTCTTATCATGAGCCACAAATGGGTCGGTGGGCGCAGTGGGCAGAGGGGCCTGCTCCCTTGGTTACCTTTCTTGAACCTCCCAAGACTGACACGTGGATATTCTCCTCCTCCTGGTATATTCCAGGAGGAAGGCCCGGGGAGGGGGACCCCTGCCCAGGCTTCTGGAGGAGGCCCTGGACTTCACCCTCTCAGTTCTGCAGGGTCCACCAGTCTCCCCCACACGCCCTAGTACCAGTTCCTTCTGCTGCCTTGTTGGCCAAGGCTCCCGTCTCCTTTGCATAGGGTGGCACCATCATCGGCAGTGCCCGCTGCAAGGCCTTTACCACGCGGGAGGGACGCCTGGCAGCAGCTTACAACCTGGTCCATCGCGGCATCACCAACTTGTGCGTCATAGGCGGCGATGGCAGCCTCACAGGCGCCAACATCTTCCGCAGCGAGTGGGGCAGCCTGCTGGAGGAGCTGGTGAAGGAAGGTGGGTCAGCGGCCAGAGCCGGCTGGGAGGGGAGTGGGGGGGAGGGGGTGGCTCGGAGGCCGCAGCACCTGCCTCGCTACTGGTGGGCAGTGGGATAGGCAGGACGAGGGGGTGCGGGGGAGACACTGCCTGGCTGCTGGCTGGAGTGGGCCTGGCCCAGCCCAAGGTCAGACGACCCTGGGCAGCTGCAGAAGCTGTCAGCTGGGCTTGGCTGGTAGAGAGGTCAGTGTTTGAGCCGGGGTCCCTGGAACCCAGCATCAGGGACCCCCAGGCAGGGTGGACAGCAGTCCCAGGCTGACTCACCCCACGCTGTGTGGACAGGTCTTGTCTGTAATTGATTCCGGACATGGGTTATGGACGTTGTGATAGTTTGCAGAAGTGTAAGAGTTAACACTTGGTAACACCCAAGACACATAGTTGCAAGGTTGCCAGTTGGAAAGACCTCTTGGAGTTCAGTCTGTGCCACTCGTGTGGAGCCTGGAAACGGGGTGCGGTCACTCTGAGACTGCCCTGGAGGTCTCCTGCTCGGGGTGATGAGTCCACCCTCGGCATTAGGGGTTCAGTGGCCCCCTTCCCTCCTGGGAGTCCCACTGCAGGACCTGGGTAGGGGGAGCTGAGCCTGGGCACCTTCCTGGGCCACACTGCCTGGTGGACGGGGGTGAGAGGTGGGGTTTCTTGCCCCCCATCGTGGCCAGAGGGGCCTCAGCTGGCCTCCGCTGCTCCTCCCCAGGCAAGATCTCAGAGAGCACGGCTCAGACCTACTCCCACCTGAACATCGTGGGGCTGGTGGGCTCCATCGACAATGACTTCTGTGGCACCGACATGACCATCGGCACGGACTCGGCCCTGCACCGCATCATGGAGGTCATCGACGCCATCACCACCACCGCCCAGAGGTGAGCGAGGCCCGCAGCCCCCACTGGCCCGGCCAGGCTGCCAGGCGGGCAAGCGAGGTGGGCAAGCTGGGGCTCCTGTCCTCCTGGGAGGGGCGAGGCCGCCCTCTGCAGGGTCAGCAGGGGCCCTGGGGATTGGCACATCCCACAGGGGGGGTCATCCGACGGTTGCTGGCCAGTGACGGCCAGGCCCAGGCAAGGGAAATGGCCTTCAGCCCTCGGAGCAGAGGTCAGTGAAAACCGGCGCGAAGGCTGGTCAGGAACCCAAGGCCACATTTTGCTCAGACACGTGACCACCATGGGAATAAGAAGAGTGGTCTGTCCGGCTGCCCTGGTGTCCGGTGTCGCTGGGCACCCCCGAGGGGGAACGGGGCTGCTGGAGCGTGGCTTGGCCCCCGGTGGCTTGAGGGAGGCTGGTTCTGCTGGCCTGTGAGGCCGCCGTGCAGCTCAGCCCCCAGAGGCTCGACACTGACCTTTCGCTCTGTTCGGTGCCCACAGCCACCAGAGGACGTTCGTGCTGGAGGTGATGGGGCGGCATTGCGGGTAAGGGGGTCCTGGCCAGCTGGGGGTGCGGGGCGACGGGGAGCAGGAGCCAGGGGGTGGCGCTCCATGGCCCCTGGCCCAGGGCAGGTGCTCATCTAACACTGGGTGTGCGCTGGGGGGTGGGAGTGTCTCTGGGGCTGGATGCAGGGAGGACAAAGGAGGTGAGGCTCAGGTGACTCGGGTCTGGGGTCCGGGGTGCTGGGTCCAGCCCTGAGCAGGTGGCCCCTCCGCTCCTCTAGGTACCTGGCCCTGGTGTCCGCCCTGGCCTCTGGGGCCGACTGGCTGTTCATCCCCGAGGCGCCCCCCGAGGACGGCTGGGAGAACTGCATGTGCGAGAGGCTCGGCCAAGTGAGTGGGAAGGGCGTGCTCACTTGTACCATTTGCCTCGTCCCCCTTCTTCCCTCTTCCCTTGCTGCCCCCCAATTCCCAAGCCTGTGGCAAGGACCCCCCCACACACACCTGCTTCTCCCTGCCTCCAGGAGGGCCACAGGGTCCCTGTCGGCCCCTCCTCAGTGGGGGGTGGTCCCTGCGGTGTGGACCCCGGTAGGGGGGTGTCGGGACAGGTGTCTGAGGGTGCTGAGCTCCCGGATGTCTCTGACCCAGACCCGAAGCCGAGGGTCCCGGCTGAACATCATCATCATCGCCGAGGGCGCCATCGACCGCAACGGGAAGGCCATCACCTCCCGCTACGTGAAGGACGTGAGTGCAGGAGGGGCCCCAAAGCGGCCTGGATCGTGTGGGTGGGATGGGGTGGGGCTCAGCGGGTCAGGCTCCCTTTATCTCCTGTCCCCAAGCATCTGCTGGGCTCCTTCCCCTCCTGGAGGGCTTCCCTCAGTGACCACAGATGTGTGTGTGTGTGTGTGTGTGTGTGTGTGTGTGTGGCGGGGGGGGGGGGGGCGGTGCCTGGGCTCCCTGAGAAGCCTGGCCCAGAGGCCAAGGTTTCCCCACACCTGTTGGGCGCCCCGCCCTCTGGCTGCTTTTCACTGACCTCCGCTCCTAAGGCTGAAGGCCAGTTCCCTTGCCTGGGCCTGGCCGTCACCGACCAGCAGCCGTCTTCATCCAGACCTATTCCCTGCAGGCCAGGCCCGCCTGGGACTCCGTGTCCACACACTCACACGGGTAACATCAACACACATACACGGAAATACATCCAGACACTCACATGGAAACACATACGCAGACATACACCCTGTATATGGAAATACATCCACACACTCACATGGAAACGTATACCAGGAAACACACACTCGTGTACCCAGAAACACATCTGTGGGCATGAACCCTGGGCTGGCTCTATGGGGACCCTGACGTGCCGGAATCCCTGAGGCCTGGTGGGGAGGGACAGGGACCAGGGTTTGGGGTCTGTGGGGTGGTGAGCTAGTGGAGGTGGGCAGCAAACCCAAGGACCCCCTCCTTCTCTCCCAATGAATAGCTGGTGGTCCAGAGGCTGGGCTTCGACACGCGTGTGACCGTGCTGGGCCATGTGCAGAGGGGAGGGACCCCCTCGGCGTTCGACCGCATCCTGGTAGGTGGGGCTCTGCTCTGGTCCCAGTGTGTGTGGGGGGTGGAGTTGCATGCATGGTGTGTGTGAACATCTCCTCACTGTGCCGGGGCTCACGGGTGAGACCGAGGCGTGGCCCCTCTGTTTCTCTGTGAGGGGGAAACGCAGACCTGGGTGGGGACCTTGCCTCCTGGCCAGCCCGTCCCTGCCCGCTGAGTCAGCAGCTCCCGGCCCTCCTGGGAACGGCTGTGGCAGATCCCTGGGAGAGGAGGGCAGGCTGTGCAGGAGCCAGGCCTGCGCAGGGTCCTCCTGGGGTCCGAGGCTGGTGGTTCTGAGTCCAGCCCATAGCATAGTTCCTATCCCAGGGGCACCGGGGCGCTGGGGGGAGGCGGGGGCTGGATTCTGGCCTGAGGGTGCCATAGTCATTCTGATTACTGCTGGGTCGCTCTTGTCCTCTGCAAAGTGGGAATCTCCTTGTAGACACTGGAGACGGGGCCTGGCCAGGGGCAGCCCCATGGGTGGTCACGTGCCTGTACGTGCGGGCTGGGCCCCTGTGCTGGCATGAGGCTGGATCGCCTGCTCTGCCTCTCGGAGGGCTGAGGCTGCTGTCCTGCCCTGAGCAGCCATGGCCTCCTCAGTCCCCCACAGCAGTGGGGACATTGGCCTCGGAGGGCCTTGCCCACCTGGCCAGGCACCTCTGCACTCTATGTGAGGCCTTGGGGACACTCAGGACAGTCCCCTGAGGGGTCCGGGACATTAGGGCCCGGCACTGACCCTCCACCAAGCCTGGGCAGCAGAGATGGCCGGGGTGGGTCTGGGGCCTCCCCGGCTTGCAGGAGAGCAGGCTGGCTGCCGTGTCGTGGGAGCCTGTGGGAGACACGAGCGAGATGCCTGGGTCCGGGACGAAGGACAGTTTGTTCTCGCAGCCTGAGCGGCAGCGTTTTTCGCTGGTCGCCGAGCCCAGTTCTGCAGGGCGACACCTGCACGCACACTGTGTCCAGTTGTAGGGGAGACGCCTGAGCTCCGGGAACCCCAGTCTGCCCTAACGAGCTGCAGCGTGGTGCTCCTGAGGGGGACAGGAACTTCCTTCCGTGGCTGTTCCTAAAACACGCCCGGGCAGTTGGAGACTGGCTCCCAAGACGTGCAGAAACCCAGAGACCTGGGCAGTGTCTGTGGGAGCAGCAGGAGGCAGGGACCAGCCGGCCGTATCTCACGGAGCAGAGCTCTGCCTTGCTTTCTTGCACACCTGTCTGTCTGTCCCTGTCGGCTGTGCCAGGACCCGCATTTGTGATTTGTCCCCAAGGAGGACCACCCCTGAGTGGGTTAGCTGGACAGCCCGCCAGCCCATGCTCATCATTTACACGCTCACATGTAGGAAAGCCCTGATGTAAAGGCGCCCCATCAGAAACCTCGTCACAGTAGAAAGAGCTCTGGAAACCTGGCTCCGATCCTCGCCCTTCCCACCCGGCCAAGCGCCGTGGGCGAGGAGCGTCGCTGCAGCCTTGGGGGGCAGGGCCACACCCTCCTAGCAGGGCTCTGTGAGACCCCGTGAAGCGCGGTCTGGATGGGCTGTTGTGAATGGTGGTCATCCTAAGTCATTGTTTCTGTCGCCATTTGTTCTAGAAGCTTTGGCCAGTGTGTGTGTTGGGGAGCTCTGAAAATTGAGGGTTTGTACGTGGTGTGGGGGCTGGCTCAGGGTGGCCCTCAGAGCGGAGAAGGGCCAAGCGAGTCTGTGTGTACATGTGTGTGCATGTGTGTGCGCACGTGCCTGTGCACGTGTCTGTGTGTGCGCGTGTGTGTGTGTGTGTGTGTGTGTGCGCACTCTGAGTGTGGACTGCGCCTGCTTGAGCCCCACTCCTCCCCCTCAGAGCAGTAAGATGGGCATGGAGGCGGTGATGGCGCTGCTGGAGGGCACACCGGACACCCCGGCCTGCGTGGTCAGCCTGTCAGGGAACCAGTCTGTGCGGCTGCCCCTCATGGAGTGCGTGCAGGTGGTGAGTATACGGCCTGGGGTCTCCCTGGCTCTCCCCGCCCCCCAGAGCTACCTGTCCTTCCAGGCCTCTCAGGGCTCCAGCAGGCTGCCTGCACAGCCCCTTCCCAGCCTCACCTCCTCATGTGTCACATGTCCCGGCCGTCTGGGTGTGCTCCCCATCCCCCCCAAGCGGGCCTCAGGGTGTCTGAAGCCTGCAGTCCTGGGGAGGGGAATGAGCATGTCCCCCTGAGAGAGGGGGGGGAGCCAAGCTGAGGTCACTTAGCTTCCCAGAGCCAGTGGCCATGGACCTACCTTGCAAACTGGGTGGTTGGGGGTAGGCATTTGGGGCAAAGATGGGAGGGAGGAGGAGGGAGTGGCCGGAGCCACTGGGTAAATTCTGGCCGACCGGGTGGGGACATTCGATGTGGCTGGAGTGGGGGCCACTGGAAGAGAGAGTGGGAGGTGAGAGCAGAGAGGCTGAGAGGCTGGGTGTGGGGATCTCGCCCTGGCTCCACAGGTTTGGGGGGCCCTGCAGCCAGGGGAGGGTGGGATGAGAGGGCGCACGAGTGGGTGACTGGGCCTCTCTGATGCTTCTCTGGAAAGAACCTCCTGCCATGATTTCCACCAGCTCTGCTGCTGGGCAGGCTGGGCGTTGGCTGTGGGCCTGGGGGCCAGATGGGCCTCAGCCTCCATTCCCAAGGCCCTGGTGGGGCCCCAGGGGCTGAGGAGGAGCGAGGGTGGCCAGGAAGGACCATTGGCCAGGCCAGGTAGGGCCCGCTGGCCTCGGCCAGCTTTCCTGATTGCTGGCCTTGGCAGTGACGGCTGCTGGGCAGGCCTGGGACAGGCCCACCGAGTCAGGTGGCTGCTGTGTATGCTCCAGGCTCCTCCTTCAGTCTGTGCTTTTCCTTTTCTTTAAGACAAAGGAGGTGCAGAAGGCCATGGATGAGAAGAGGTTTGACGAGGCCATCCAGCTCCGTGGCAGGTGAGGGCCGCGTGGGCTCGCTCCACGTAGACTCCTGTCAGCTTGCACACAGCCAGCCCCCGGCATGCAGGACATCAGAGCCGTAGAGATGGCCTCTGCATCTCCTGAGACCCTTCCTTCTGCGTGTGTGTGGCCAAGCAGTCTGCAGTTAGCAGCGGGGCCTCCGTGGTCCCTGCAGAGGGAAGCAGGCAGGCTGTGGGGTGGGCCGGAGCTACCCACTCAGGGCGGACTGGATGTGAGTCCTGGCTTAGCTGAGAGGGATTGCGTGTTTTATGGGGTCTTCCACCGTCCAGTGATGGCATCCGGTCCAGGTTTGGGGGAACAAGAGACAGGAGGTGGGGTGCACCATGTCCAGCGCCTCATGCTTAGTTATGTGATCATGGGCTGTGGCTGTGGGCTGTGGCTGTGGGCTGTCGCTGTGGGCCTCATGGTGCATGACCGGGTTTCGTTCCAGGAGCTTTGAGAACAATTGGAACATTTACAAGCTGCTTGCACACCAGAAGGTCTCCAAAGAGAAGGTGAGGTGGTGTGAGCGGCAGAGCCTGCGGGGTCAGGGTCTGCCCATGGGGCCCCTCCCTCCTGTGTGGGGTCTGAACTGTGAGCTGGGAGGGTCAGGCTCGGCCTCTGCTGGACCAGCAGACGTCAGACAGCCAGTGTCCGTTCCTGGGGATTATGGCGGCCAGTCGCTTACCAGACAGTTGCAAGAAATTAAGTCAGGCCCATAGACTTAGCTCAGGAAAAAAGGGATCCGACATTCATGAGCCCCTTCAAGACAACTACAAACCTGGGGAATGGCCTCTCCTCAAGGTGAGGATGACAGCAGGACTTGTTTCGGAAGTCCTGGGGGGCAAGGACAGGGTCCCCTTACCACAGTGTTGGAGGGTGGGGTCCTGGATCTGCTGCCCTTGGAGCCTCGGCCGTGTGGGGGCCGACACGGAGTGGCCGCTGTCTCTCGGCAGAGGCCGTGGGGTTGGTAAATGCCTGTGGGGTTGTCACTAATGTTGTCACCAGTCTGAGGGCACCCCTGCAGAGTGTGTCCAGCCTGGGGTGCTCAGCACCCTCTCCGCGTCTCCTTTCCGGGTCCGTCTCTCCAGGCCCCCCACAGCAGAGTGGGCTGCACGTCCCCTCCCGGGACTGGCTGGGGTGTGCCCACCTCTGGGGCAACAGGGGACGCTACCAGGGCCCACTGGAGCCACGCTGCCTGGCGAAGCCCTGGCCACGTGTGGCCACAGAGCACTCGGCATGAGACTGGGTTCCAAGGACAGTGTGGGAGATGGATGTGAAATAGCCTGTTAGTAATTTCTTTCTTTCTTTTTTTTATAACACATTTGTGTTTGTTTTTTTAAAACATATTTTTATTGATTTCAGAGAGGAAGGAAGAGGGAGAGATAGAAACATCAATGATGAGAGAGAATCATGGATCGGCTGCTTCCTGCAAACCCCCCACTGGGGATCGAGCCCAAAACCTGGGCATGTGCCCTTGACCGGAATTGAACCTGGGACCTTTCAGTTCGCAGGCCAACGCTCTATCCACTGAGCCAAACCGGCTAGGGCCTGTTAGTAATTTCTTACATTGATTGCAGGTTGAGGAGATACTACTTTGGCTACATCAGGTTAAATTAGCCCGAGTAGTGACACCGCTTCTTTGTGCTTACTGTGGCCTCTCTCTCTGCTTCTCTACCACTCGCCAGGGACTTTGAGGTGCTGGGTGCTGACCCCTGAGTGTGGGGTGGTAGCCGAGGCTTCGGGCAGGAGCAGACTCTGGCCTGACCCGCCCTGCTGCCACCGCAGGGGTGCTGGCCCCGTAGCGACCACATCCTGCTCATGCCTGTGGCCGGGCCCGCAGGTTCTGAGCGCGGCCTGCACTGCAGCCTGTTTGCTCTTCATCAGGAGCTCGTGGCGCCCTGAGGACAGATACCTGTCACTCCTGGGGGGGCGGCTGCCTCTCGTTGACTTTTGTGTGGTCAGCCGTCTCTCCCAGCCCAAGCTCATGCTCTTGTCTCTGTCCCCTTCTCCGAAGACCCAGTTCTCCCTGGCCATCCTGAACGTGGGGGCCCCGGCGGCTGGCATGAACGCGGCCGTGCGCTCAGCGGTGCGTTCCGGCATTTGCCAGGGTCACACAGTGTATGTGGTGCACGACGGCTTTGAAGGCCTGGCCAAGGGTCAGGTAGGTGCCAGGTGGTGGGTGTCCTGGGCATTGGCTGATTATGACCCCTCCCCTCCCCCCCAGCTTGCTCACAAACAAACCAGGGGCCCGGGATGCCGAAACGCAGGGAACGGCCAGTTCAGGCCCACGAAGAAGACAGATCAGAGGATGAGGGCGAGGGGCGAGCTCCCGGGGAGGGGGAACGGGTCCGTGCTAGCTGCCTGGCCCAGGCTCCCGGGACCCTGCTCTGTTCCCCTGTGGGCACGCTGTCCCAGAGCACAGGCCTGTCACCTGAGGTGGAATCCGCTAGCACCTCTGGCCTGTCCCCTTGAAGCTGTGCCTCCCTCCTGCAGGTGCAAGAGGTGGGCTGGCACGACGTGGCTGGTTGGCTGGGGCGTGGAGGCTCCATGCTGGGCACCAAGAGGTGAGTGGCTGGCAGCTGGCCGCCATGGGCAGCTGGGAGATCCAGAGTGTAAGCTCAGCAGGGAGAATGGGGGGGCTGAACGGGGAAACCCACCCTGGGCCCTGGGCTAGGTCCCCCTTCTGGCTGGTGACCTGCCAGGGCATGCTATAGAGCCCCCTGCCTGGGCTTCCTGGCTGAGGGCTCACCTGCGCAGGGGAAGGCTGCTGGGCGGCCCCACATCAGCTAAGAGCTCCCTTAGGCTACAGGGGTGAGGGGCTCCTCCATCACCTGATAAGTGCCTGGCAGGGCACTGGCGGGCCTCCTGCCCCATATGCCTCAGGCACTGAGCCTCTGCTTCCGCCTGGAACCGGGTCAGAGGCAGGTCAGACGCAGGTCAGACGCAGGTCAGGTGCAGGTCAGGTGCAGGTCAGACGCAGGTCAGGTGCAGGTCAGGTGCAGGTCAGACGCAGGTCAGGTGCAGGTCAGTGCAGTGTGTGTGCTTTCTTCCGGCCTGGCGGTCTGTGCAGACACCGAGTGTTGGTCTCACTGTCTCCCACGGCAGGACGCTGCCCAAGAGCTACATGGAGAAAATCGTGGAAAACATTCGCAAGTACAACATCCACGCCCTGCTGGTCATCGGAGGCTTCGAGGTGAGGCCACCGCAGGGGTGCCGTCTGGGGTGCTGAGGTGGCCCTTCCAGGAACCCCATGTGCAGGGAGGTTCTCGGCAGGGTCCCAGGAAAGTGGTGTTTGGTTTGGGGAGGGTTTCTGCCTTCTCTTGAGGCTTCGCAGTTCAGATGAAAGCTGGCAGCCCAGGCGCTGGGGTGGGGGCAGCAGGAGCAGGGGGAGGAGGGCCGGAGGGGCAGCTCTGGCTGAAGGACGGAGCAGTTCGCAGTCTGGCCCCTGAGGTGGGGGTGGGGCACTCTGGGCAGGAGTGGTGGCCGTGCACAGGGTGGTCTTGGGTGGATTTTGAGCAGTGGGCACGGCTGTGTGACACGGGTGCTGGCAGCCCTCGTGACTGGGCAACATTCTTGCTCTTCCCCGGAGGAGCCTGAGCCCCCTGCACACTGCAGGGAGTGGACCGGGGTCAGGGCAGGCCCTGCAGGCCTCCTTCTTGTCCTCCCTGGACCCCACTTTCCCTGGCCCAAGGGGCTGCAGAGCTCCTGAGTGGGGCCCGTGCCCCTGGCCCAGCCCAGCCTCTCTGGTTCTGAGCCCCCGCCCCCCGCAGGCCTACGAGGGGGTGCTGCAGCTGGTGGAGGCCCGCGGCTGCTATGAGGAGCTGTGCATCGTCATGTGCGTCATCCCAGCCACCATCAGCAACAACGTGCCGGGCACAGACTTCAGCCTGGGCTCCGACACCGCCGTCAACGCCGCCATGGAGGTAGGTAGACCTCATGGTCCAGACCCCAGTAACCTGTGTGTTCTATTTCCTTTTGCTCCGTTCTCTCTGTAATGTTATAATTCCCTTCCACGCTCTGAACTGTTCGGAGTTAGGGTTACGATGTCACATTACCATTGGCATCCACGGGCACGTGTCCCCCGGTCCCTTGTTCACAGCGACCTACACTGGCAGCCGTGACCCCGCTCACAGGTCAGGGAAGACCTCTTAGCAATGCCCCTGGCCTGCACCTGGTCGATGCCAGTGGCACCCCTGTCGTCCCCGGGGCAGAATCGCCCCGGTTGAGGCCTGTGGAAAGCTTGTGGTGAGGGCTGCAGTGCCCTGGGCACGTGGGGTGTGGGACTGTCCCGGCCTCGTGTGACCCTCAGTCAGCTTTGGGGAGAGATCTGATCTCTGCAGCATAGCGGGTCCCGGTTGCCCACTGGGGAGGACCCTGACCACCCCTGGCGCCCCCCCAGAGCTGTGACCGGATCAAGCAGTCGGCCTCGGGGACCAAGCGCCGGGTGTTCATCGTGGAGACTATGGGCGGCTACTGTGGCTACCTGGCCACCGTGACCGGCATCGCCGTGGGGGCTGACGCCGCCTACATCTTCGAGGACCCTTTTAACATCCACGACTTAAAGGTGAGCTGAGCCTCAGCCTCCTCCCTCTGCGGGGCTGAGCCAGGTCCCCTCCTGGTGCAGAGGCTGGGCCTGGCCAAGGAGCCACGGCTCAGCAGGCTGGGGGCTCACTGCCTGTGAGGGGGGCTGGCCCGTGACCCCGCACCCCTTTCCTCCTGCAGTCTCCCACTTTGTGTCCATGTTGTGGCTCTCGTGGCCTCATGGCCCAACCGATACCTCTCAGCGCCCTCTGCCTCCTGCAGGTCCCTGTGCTCCCACACCCCCTCAGCACCCCTGGGTCACGCTGGCTCCAGCTTTTAGTCGGTCTGGAATATTCCTGCCCAGACAGCCTGCCTTCAGGCTGCAGTGGGGGCAGTGCTGGCTGCTGCCCCGGCCCCGGCTCACCGTGTCACTCGCTCCGCAGGCCAATGTGGAGCACATGACGGAGAAGATGAAGACGGAGATCCAGAGGGGCCTGGTGCTGCGGTGAGGCTGCGGGTGGGCCTGGGCCCCGGCAGGGGGAGGGTCCGCCCAAGCCTTGGCAGGTGCTTCCAGACCCTGGCTGTGGGGTCAACAAGGTGGAGGTGGCCTTGGAGAGGGGTGGGTGGGGTCAGCGTTCCCAGAGGCCCGTGGCCTGGCCCAGCAGGCTCAGCAGTGAGCGAGGCCTGAGCCGGCCCCCACTTCACTCAGGCCCCCTCCTCCTCTCCCCAGAAACGAGAAATGCCACGATCACTACACCACGGAGTTTCTGTACAACCTCTACTCCTCCGAGGGGAAGGGCGTTTTCGACTGCAGGACCAATGTCCTGGGCCACCTGCAGCAGGTATGGCGTGGGGAGCGCGGCCCCTGGCCCCCTGCCTCCCTCTGTACCTGGGCGAGGGGTCAGGACAGAGCAGGATGAGGCCCTCCTCTGTGCACATCTTTGTGGGGCGCCTGGGTGCAGGTCATTGGCTGCTTCGTCCTCACTCCCCCGGGCAAGGTGCTCTTCATCCCATCACTCAGGTGGGGAGACCAGGCTCCTGTCTGCTGAGGCCTCCCCACTAGCTAGGAAGGGCCAGGGCCAGGACCCCTGTGGTCACCTCCACCGCCAAGTCCCCACCCTGCATCAGCCTCCTAGCGGCCCTGCAAGGAGCTGGAGCTGTGGGGTTTCCCAGCCCTATGCGAGGGCTGTGTGCACCCCGAGGCTGCTCTCTCCTGGGGGTTCCTTGCTCACGGGGACCTGCCTACCGCCGGATGCGTAGTCCCACAGCGTCATCCCATCTGGTGACTCGTTAGCCCACTGCCTTGGCCTCTCGGAGTGGCTTTTAGGCCAGATTTGAGGTGGAAGAGGGACCAGGGGTGCTGCAGGCAGAGGGTATCGCGTGTCAGAAACTGCCTGGAGAGCTCACCTGAGGTCACAGCGGGGCCAGGTTTTGGGACTTGTGGGGACTAGGCCTGCCTCGGCTGGGTCCCGTCCCTGCTGGACGGCAGTCTCACCCACGGTGTCTGCAGGGCGGGGCTCCAACCCCATTCGACCGGAACTACGGGACCAAGCTGGGGGTGAAGGCCATGCTCTGGATGTCTGAGAAGCTTCGGGCCGTCTACCGCAACGGTACGTGGGGTGGCGGCTCGGCTGACCTTGCCTGCGCCAGGCCCGGGGGGGTGGCTGCAGCACATGCCTGTGTCCACAGGGCGGGTGTTCGCCAACGCCCCCGACTCGGCCTGCGTGATCGGCCTTAAGAAGAAGGCGGTGGCCTTCAGCCCTGTCACCGAGCTCAAGAAGGACACTGACTTCGAGTGAGTCCCTCCGAAGTGAGGGTGGACCACGGGGCCCCGACTTCCCCGGGCTGGTGTGCCGGGACAGGGGAGGGTTGGGGTGGGCCAGCCGGACTGGCAGGTTCGAGTGCACAGGCTTCCCGCTCTGTCCCTGGTGCTGAGCCCATCCTGGGTGCAGGCCCCGGTGGGCCACCGCTGCCATGAGCCACTCATGTCGGGGGCTGGGCAGGGTCCAGGGTTCAGAGGAGGGGGTGCGGCCCCAGGTCGGGCTCTGGCCAAGGAGGTGCCCTGACCCGGTCCCGCCCGGCCCCAGGCACCGCATGCCCCGGGAGCAGTGGTGGCTGAACCTGCGGCTGATGCTGAAGATGCTGGCACACTACCGCATCAGCATGGCCGACTACGTGTCCGGGGAGCTGGAGCACGTCACCCGCCGCACCCTGAGCATCGACAAGGGCTTCTGAGGCCGCCCCACCCTCCCGATGCCCGGCCCTCCCCGCCAGGCTGCTGCCCCTGGAGCCTGCGGGCAGGCAGGCAGTGGGCAGGCTGTGGCCCTCTCAGCCTTGCCCTGGGGGATCACGGCCCCAGCCTCCAGGACAGAGGACCCCGGGTACCACCTTCCATTCCAGGGGGACATGGGACGTCCTAGCTTGGACAACACGGTCCTGCCTCCTTGGACCCCTGCATGGTCCTGAGTCTCTCCTCAGGGTGGCCCTTGACCCTCACCGGCCCTTCGGGTCCAGCGCCGTCTTTGTGCCAAGGGGAGCCTGTCCCCATGGGCCTCGCTGTGACCCTGCTCCTGTGCACTGGACACTGGCTGAGCAGAGCCTGCCATCTTTTGTAGGAATAAAGTCACCCAACAGTGGATGCTCCGTCTGCAAAGCAGGGCCCGTGGGACTGTGGAGGGAGGTCGGGCCTGTTGGTGGTCGGCAAGGGGGTTGGCTCGGGGCTGTCCCCTGGCTCCAGGGCCAGTTTGGGTCTCAAAGACATGCACCCCCTTCCTAGGAGCGACACTCGCTTCCCAGGACCAGCAGGCCCCTCTCTGCCTATGGGGTGACCTGAGTCTCCACTGGCCCTGTCCTGAGCCCCTCCAGACTGTCCTGAGGGGTGACCTGAGCTCCTTACCTCTGTCCTAAGGGGTGACCTGAGGCCCCTCAGCCTTGTTCTGAGGGGTGACCTGTGTGCCCCCAGCCCTGTCCTGAAAGGTGACATGCCTGGCCTCCCCCCAGGATGAGGACTTCTGAGCCTGGTTCCTGGGCTCCAAGTCTGACCTTAAACGGTCCCCCAGACTTAGCCTGGACTGGGGTCTCTGAAGTAGAGCCAGGGCAGTGGCTGATATGAGTGAGGTTGCCGGGAGACCCTGGTTGGGGGGGGGGGGGGGGGGGGGGGCAATGGGAGGGGGAAACAGGCAGAAACTTCACCACCACCACCACGGGCTGTAGGCTGATCCATCAGTTCGGGCAGCGAGAGCCTCGATCTGCAGCGTGGTGCTGGCACCGGGGGGATGAGCTGACGACACCGAGGTACGATTTGGCGGGACCTGTCACTCCTGAGCTCACTGCATTGTCCAGGTCTTTTCCCCCAGCAGCTACCTGAGCACCTCGTCCAGAGATGCTGCGGCCTGCGCTCCTGCCCTCAGTGCCTGCAGAGGCTCAGGATGAGGGGCTGGGACCTGTGAGGTTTTGTGGGGAGGCCCTGGCCTCGGGGGCCCACAGGCCATGTGGGGGAGGGGGGTCCTGGGCAGAGGTCTCCTGGTTGGACCTGGCTCGGTGGCTCTAGGAACCAGGTTGGGCCCTTCATCCCTCCGGCTGCCTTCAGGTACCGACAGGCCTTGGCGGGGAGCCTCAGTCACTCCGGGGGGACAGCGGGCATGGGGGGACTGGCCCTGTGCCGGGGCCACACCAGCCTCACCACGTTGGCCCGAGAGCCTGAGAGCTCCCGGGCGCTCATTTCTGGAGCTGGGCCTCGGGTCTGCTCCGCCTGCCGTGTGGGGCTATGCCCGGCAGACGAGTGACGTGCCCTCCTGGGCCTCCTGTCCTACGCTAACGGGGGCTAACAGGACACGGGGTGTATGCCAAGGCCTGCTGGGCTCGAAATCCCTGCTTTCAGGGTGGGGGCTGCCGGGCGCCCTGTTGAAGACCAGAGGCCGTGGGTAAACATGCCGCCCCGGGTCCAGCACGGGGGCTCCGAAGGCCACCGAGTGGGCGGGTGGCAGGGAGTGGGGCCCAGTGAGCTGGCAGCCCCTGCTCTGGGTGGACCATGGTGGGGGGCGGTGAAGAGCGAGGGGCTGAGGACCGAGGCAGGCAGCTCATCCCGACGAGTCCCATTCCACGGTCCCCGAGTGAGAGGCACCAGGATGTGAGGGACGTTGGTGTGAGCGGGGAACAGGAGGATGTTCGTAATGCAACAGAACCACGCCCAGCCTGTTCGAACCAAGGCACAGATTTATTGAGAGCAACATCCCATAACGACGAGAAGGCACACGCACGGGCCCGCAGCCACCCTCCCAGATGACCCCACGCGGTGACCCCATGCCTCCCACTGCTCAGAGCTCACCCCTGGTCCCGACAAACGACAAAAGAGCCACAGAGGAGGCACTGCCTCTGCTTGGTCCTCGCCAGTCCGAGTTTGGAGGTCTTCAGCGGCTTGAAAAGGGCTGGCCCACGGCGCAGCCTCAGCAAGGAAAGCCGCGGTCTTCCAGACGCCGTCCCGCCCTCGCTGGCTGTCACGTGGTTCTTGCCTCTGGTTTGTGTGGCTCTCACACAAGCTGGCGGCTCAGCTCTCAGGGATGCAGACAGTCCCCCAAAGTGGGGAAGGGGCAGCGGAAGGGCCTGTCTCCCTCTCCAGCCCAGTCGTTTCAACAGCAGCAAGAATGGGCTTGTCTCTAATGGCTGGGGCGGGGGGCGGGAGGGCGTCATACTGCTCCCCTTCCATGGAGAGGCCTTCTCAGCTTTTGGAGGCACCAGGAAGGCCCCCAGGGCTGCAGCATCCCCCCCCCCCCCTCACCCCATACTGTGTATCAGGGAAAGGCCTGCCAGTTCCCAGAGGAAGAACACGTGTTAGATGCAGTTCCCAGAGGCCGTCCGACCCGCCCAGCGGCTCCAGCTGTGGCCGCATCTGGATCCCCAAGCAGACGCGCAGGCCTGTCCCTCCAAGGCCTGTCACAGGGTCCGCACGAACCCTCTGCTGCTGTGACTCTGAGGAGGGCGTCTGTCTGCAGGGAGGCCATAATTCTGGAAGGCTCCTGAGCCCAGAAATGCACCCCACGACCGAGTCAGAGACGGCCTGCGGGAAATGTGCGAGCCACTCTCACCTTCACAAAGAATGCCAAGGCCGTGCCTATCAGGAAACCTGCTTCCAGGCCGGGCTTCGGAAGATGTTTATTAGGGAGAAGGGCGTCCCGCACAGGAGGGCGAGGGAGCGGGGTCTGCCCAGCCAGCGCCTGACGCCCCTCCTGCCCTCTCCGGGTGCCACCGAAGTGAGAGCGCGGCCTTCCAGGGCGGGCTGAGGCTCCTGAGAACCGAGCCCCAGGTGCTGGGACTCGGCCTAGGATCCAGCAGCGCCCGCGGCTGTGGCAATCAGCCTCACCTCCCGGGTGCTCGGGAAGATGCTGGGACTTCAGCAGAAGGTCCCGCAGTGCGGGGTCCCCGCTGGGTCACTCCATGTCCTCCTGTAGCTCCTGTCTGTGCAGAGCCTGCAGCCTGCTGACCACGGTCTGGTGCACGGCCTCCAGTCCCTCCGTGTCCAAGTCCCGAAGCAGCAGGAGGATGGCAGTCAGGACGTTACTCTGGGGGCACAGAGTTACTGGCTGAGTGCCACACCCGGCAAGGCCAGGCTGCCCACACCAAAACGTGCCCAGGGCCCTGGCCAGCAGCACGCCACGTCATGGGGGATCGGCCTTCCATGCAACCAACCAACCACATGGCTAGAGGGAGACTCGTGCAGCCCAAGGTGCCAGCTGCAGTTCTGGGGTGGCGCTCACTGCCTTGGGAGCTCCCTGCATGCCATCTCCTCTCATGCTCACAGCCCGGAAGCCCAGAGTGGCTGAGTAACTGGCCTGCAGTCACACAGCTGGTCAGTGGTCGAGCAGGAATCAGAAGGGGCCCAGGGCGACTCAGTAACACGTGCTCAAACATGTGTGACGCATGTGTGTGTCAATGTGTCTGTACTCAGTTTCTACCTGCCTTCAAGCAGGGAAACGGCCATGTCTGCTATGAGGATGTGGGGATATTCTGCACACGGGGGACTATGTGAGCTGATTCCTCCTGTGAGATGCCCATGGGAATGGCCGTGGGCTCAGCACACTGCGCTGTGAGACGGTGCGCTCAGAGGATACGATGGGACTCTGTGGAGCCCCACCTCCTGAGACCCGCACCTGGAGCCTGGCTTTGTTAGTCCCTGTGGTGTCTCCAGCCCCCGTCCCACTCCCACCACAAATTCCACACCCTGGGCAGAGGCAGCCGACGGCCACCCATCACACTTACCCTGTTCTTGCGGCTGCTCACAGCCTCCCTCTGTGGGAAGGAAGGAAACCGGTCCCGGGCAGGGGGCTTCAGGCCGAGCTGTCCCTGTATGCTGGTGGGGGTGACAACAGTGCGTGAGGGCTGAGCAACTCGGCCCGTTTCTGCAGAGTCAGTTCCCAGAGCCCAGACCAAAGTGAGGAAGAGATGCCCAAGAATGGCTCTCCCACCCACCAGTACGAAGCCCAACGCCCACCACGCGCCATCACTTCTGGTGAGAGAGCAGCACCCGACTGAGGGTGGGAAGGTGCTCCAGCACCCATGTCTCTCGGGTTCCCCGGGGGCTGCCCTGCTGTACCCAGGCTCCTGCCCCGGGTCAAGGGTGGGGGGACTAAACACAAATGCTGCGAGAGACAGTGCTTTGTCTGCTGTGCATGGAGCCTGGCAGCCGCTGGAAACCACCGTCTCTACAACGTCCATGACAATGAGAGCGCTGTCCTCCGGGGCCCCTCCGCTGCCCGGGAGGCTCCTCCAGCCGGTATTCCCTCTACCAGCTGGCCCCCGGCGCCCACTAATCCCCTTCACCGAGTCCCACCTCCAGGCCACCGTGAAGGGCTGGTTCTGCGCGTGCACTCGCTGTGCCTGGAGCATTCTCCGGGCCATGAGGGCAGGTGAGAAAGAACACCCAGGGCAATTCGCTCCCCTCCCTCCCCAGAGATGGGAGACATGGCTGCTGACTCTCCTCAAGAGGGCGAACCCGGACAGACCCCCTGCGCACCTCGCCTCCTCCTCGCCGTAGCTCAGCGCGTCCCCTTGGGTCTCAGCAGCGGCGTTCATGGCACTCAGGGCGTAGGACAGCTCGGGCCTGCCGTTCCCCGTGCCCTCTCTGCTGGGGGCCGTGACCTCCTCTCCCTCCATCAATGCCCGGGACAGCTCCTCCTCAGTCACAGCTTCGAGGGGAAGGAGGGGAAAAGCATCAGAGCGGCCGCCCTGCATGCAGGCCCCACACTGCGGCACACAGCAGTCTGCCTTAAAAAGAGGTGTCTGTCCGTCCACCCCAACAGCCATGCCCCAGCCCGCGCATGAGCTGGACACATGGCAGAACGCCAGTGACTGCTTTTGAACCTGACTTTCAGCACTTCCCAAAAGCAAATACTCATTAAAAAACCTCAAATTAAAATTTAAAAAGAAACAGCATTCACTGCATTTATTCCATTTGACTTAATTGCCCTGGAGTTTATTTATATTAAAATTGTTCATCTGGGAGAAAATAACTGCCCATAAGACAGGATTAGGAGCCAGCACACAGAGAAGGCGGACAACCCAGAAAAGGGTCCAGCCCCCGGAACGGGCAGAACCGGACGCGGAGCACAAGGCGCCTTGGCACAGGGCAGCGGCTTGCTGTGGGCCATGGAGGTGCAGGTGAAGCTCCACACCCCCAGCAGGTAGAGGCCAACACCAGGTAAGCCAAAGCGGGGAGCTCAGGGGCATTACCACCGTGGGTCCCCGTGGACCAGCAGTGACACCATTCGGCCCACCCAGACCTCACATATATGCCAGGGCACCTCACACACGTGGGTGAGTGTGTGGCAACCCAGTGCGTGTCGGCAGTGGGGCAGACAAGTTGTGTGAGGTTCACCGGAGATCCTGCGCTCTGCATGTGGGGCTGCACCCCGTAATGGATCACAGGGACAAGCCCGGGGGCCCTGCTGGGAGACTCTAGAGGAGGAGGTGTCTGGGAGGTCCGGAGAGGGCAGGGTTTTGCAGAAAGGGCAGAGGAGGGAGGCCGCGCTGGGGCGTGCTCAGCGTGGACACCTACTCTGGTTGTCCAGCTTCTGTAGGTTGGGCAGGTTGCGCAGGACGGTCATGCGGTAGAGGTGGGGGTCGGCGCCGCAGCACGGGTTCTCGGCCAGCCACAGCACCCGCAGGCGCGGCAGACCCTTCAGGTGGGAGAGCTCGCTCAGGCTGGCAATGTGGTTCCTCCGCAGGTAAAGCTCGCTCAGCTGCTGGCACCGGCTCACGGGCTCCAGGGTCGACACGCTGTTGACGCTATAGAGACAGTGCTGTGAGCATCTGCCTGATATTATCTTGCATTACAGAGAGGGAAACCGAGGCACAGGGGTCTGAACCTTGCCCCAGGTGGGAGAGCTGGGACTTAGCCTGGGCACAGTTGTAGCCCATTATTCTCTCATTCATCCCACGAGAAGGCACCAACCAAAGAGGCTTGGGCCAGGGATGGGGTGCCGTGAGCGCATGTGGGCAGCACAGGCGTCCACCAGGTGACCGAGGAAGGTGCAAAGGACGAGCAGAGGGTGAGGGAGGGACAAATAGGGTGGCCAGCCCTGTGATCAGGAAGTTAAGTCACAGGAACCTGCATGGACCCAGAACCTTCTGAACTGCCATACAGGGGGAGGCTGTCTCCCCTGTCAGGTTTACACAGGGGGACCTGCAGAAAGCACTCCAGCATCGAGCAGCAGGGATCCCCAGCATCAGCTGCAGCCCTGGGCCCAAGGGGGGCATTTGGGGCACATCCTCCAAGCTCCCCAGCTGCCTGGAACCCCAATGACAGAATCTGGTTCACGCAGGGTTTCCTTAGTCTGTTTAAACGCCAATGGTGCAAAAAGAGGTAAGTCATCGATGACAGAGCATGTGATACAGAGAAACCGGCCGAGTTCCCAGCAGTGATAGAACCGCGTCAGAAAAGGCTGGGGCGCTGGGGGCTGTTGGAGGCAGATGTGGCCACCGTTGAGGGTGGCTGCTCATCATTGGGGGGCTGTACCCACTGACCTGCAGAGAGGGCGGGCAGGGACGCAGCAGAGGGGAGGCCAGAAAGGAGGGTGGAGCTTGGGCGGAGCCAAGGAGCCAGCGGCCCTCCCATATTTTCCTGGGGTTTTCGGGTCATCTAGGTTCCCCTCCTCTTTCAAGCCCCCGTGACTCAGAGTGACAGCAGGCATTCAGGTACCTGAGCGTGATCACTTCCAGGCTGGGCATCTCCCGGCAAATGGAGATCTAGGGAGGAAAAGAAGGCGGTTGCAAACACTGCTGGCTCTGGCCTTGTGGCATCACGTCTAGCAGCCCAACAGGTTGGAGCCACAGTCAACTCCACCTCCAGGGCCTAAGTAGAGTGGCCTCCCCCTCACCTGGCACCAACGATGCGAGGGCACGTGGGTTCTGCGTTCCACCCTACCCTGCAGCCTAGATATTCCCTCAGCCTGGAGGAGAAACATGTGTTCTCCCCCACGCTTTCAAACAGCCTTGCCATCGAACACCGCCGGAAGCCAAGACAGAGCAGTCCGAACTTTAGAAGCCTCCAAGGACAGCAGGGAGCTGGACAGAGAACCTTCCTTCTTGCTGTCCCTGACCCACAGGAAAAGCACTGACGCCCCTTCTCGCCAACACCCCTGGCCCAAAAGGGAGACAGGATTGAAAACGGGATCTCCGTGGTATCAACACTGTTGATTCAGTGGGAAAGGGCAGCAAGAGGCTCGGGAGGGTCCATCAAGCTCTCTAACCTGTCAGGTGGTTGAGTGGTGCAGCCGCCAAGTGTCTAAGTGTCTGCCATTCACTGGGCATGAAGCCAGATGGTCCCTGACCACAGCAAGTTCATGGTCTGGTCAGGATGCTTCAGAGTGCAAGGGATTTGTCTTCTGCTGCAATGGTGATGGGTTTCGTGTGTGTGTGTGTGTGTGTGTGTGTGTGTGTGTGTACTCTTTCTACTAAATGTGCAGCTCTACAGCTATTGCCTGAGGTGGAATCAGCTTTTCTGGACAGTCCAGTGGCTCAGCAACATTCAAACTTTGTTTTTAAGGAAAGGCACAGTTCAAGTTACAAAAGTAGATAAGAACGGAATGACTGGCACTCAAACTCTGTGCAAGTTGGGGCATTCATTCTAGGGGTGAGATAGAAAAGAAGAAATCTATTCACAGACTCACAGCTCACTCAGCTCTGTGTACTGCCCTCACCCCCACCCCCACCCCATCTCTTCCTGCCATTGGTGGGGAGCGTGAAGCTGGACGTGCCCAAGAGCAGAAGCTGAAGTGAGGAACCTCCTCCTCAGTGACATGAAGTCCAGGAACCCACAGAGACCCCCAGGCCCCGGATTCCTCCCTAGGTCCGAGCAGGACTGCACTGGGATCTGCTCCCTCTTCTGTGAGACCCGCATGGACACAGGAGCCTCTCAGCGGCGTGTTTAAAGCAGATGTTGAAAGGAATTTAAAATAAACGTGGGTGCTAGAGAATGTTACTTTTTATTCGTGGTTCTGCCTTACAACAACTGCTAAGACTAAGTGAACTGCTAAGTGAACAAAGCACCAGACTACGGCCTGAGTTGAGTGGTGCAGTTCGGCAGCTTAACAACTCCCTTGTGGAAGAGGCTACAACTCTGGGATCGGGGATCCGCATTAAATACTTACATCTGTGAGGCGGCTGCCCCTGGGAAAAGAAAAGATATATGTACGTTAATTTTGTTCAAGGTTAATTAAAAAAAATTAGCAATAACTCCAAAAATTAACAATAAATGCTTACAAATTTTAAGATCCCATGATTTCAATGACAGAGTGAAAGCTTGCCCAGACAACTGACAAAGGTGTGTCAAAGCTCGTTTCATGGTGGATTGTCAACAAAACCACGGGGCACAGACTCGGTGCCTGAGGGCAGCTTCTCGGCAGGAGGAGCAGTGGAGGCCGTCCCGCTTGCAGGACACCGGATCGACTGCCTCTCAAGGCTGTGGCAGAGGGTCATTTCCCTCGCGATGTAAACAAACAAGGGCGTCTTCATAAGAGGCCAAGGTCAAAGGCTAAACATGCAACTTATGAAACACTTTGGGAAGCCTGAAGTCGAGTTGTTGCTTCTCGCTGCTTAAAGAAAAGGATGACCACCCCGTGCAGAACACGGACATGCATTATTGAAAAGGAATGACGGGATGTTGTGGCCAAAGCAGCACATGTGCCAGAGCAAGAAGAGCTTTTTAACGAACAAGCAGAGCTCCCACACTGCGGTCAGTATCCTGGCACCAGCGGGAGGGAGGTCTCCTCTTGGCTGAGCATCCTGCTCCCACCTGAACCGTCCAGTTCACAGTCACGTGTGAAGCCTCCCTCTGAGTCCCTGGTGAACACCTGTACCTCTCTCAGGAGTTCATGAAGCGCTTCTGGTCCTGCCGTGGCCCAGGCAGACCACCCTCCCTTGGAGCCTGCACTGACCCCACAGCACCTATATCGTCACCTCCCAGACAGTGAGTCACCTGGGGACAGCTCCTCTCCCAGAGGACTCAGTTACAGAAAGGACTGCTAAATCATTGCTGAAGAGTCTCAATTCTCTTACTTTCTCCTCGAAATGGTTTTAATCACCTTAATCTCCCACCTTGTTAGTAGACTTGGTTCCCAATGACTGGCAATGTCAGAAACAAGACCGCCCACAGAGGGAGCCAGCTGTCCCACTAAAGCTATGGAGAAGCCCCATAACAGTCCTCTAGGTAATTAAATTGTTTCCAGCAAGGATAGCAGGTTTGGAGCCTGGGTCTGAAACACCACCACTGGGAAGGGTGGGGTGTGTGGGTGTGAGAATTCTGGAAGGACCTTAGCCAATGCCACCTGAGCTTGTGGCAGCTCCTCCCAGAGGTTGTGGGCCCTTGGGACCCGGAAGGCCAGTCTGGGGACAGGAGGCCTGAAGGCTGGAGGCGCCCTCCTCCAAGCCAACCCGCTCCTTAAGAGGCCCTTCTCGGCCCCGCCCCACAGCAGAGCTGTCGGGCCGGGAGCCCCATCTCACCGCGGAGGTGCCGAGCGGGGAAGCCCCAACCCAGGGCGGAGGTGCCAGGCGGAGTGCCCCATTCTAGGACGGAGGTGCCGAGAGGGAGGCCCCAATCCCGGGCAGGGGGTGGCAGACAGGGGTCCCCACTCCAGGGCAGGGGTGTGGGCAGCGGGGAGGCCCCCGGCTTCTGGGCCTCACCAGCAGTTGAGCTTTTTCACGCTATGCAGCTCCGAGGCCTTGGCCCGGGACAGAACCATCTGGCGCGTTAGCTTCATGGCGATGGGTCACCGGGACCCAGCCACCAGCCCGGCCCTGGACCAGCCCGCTATCCTGGAGGACTTGGCTCCGCCGCGGCGCGTCTCCAGGGGGCGGGGCCCTCGTCGTCAGGGGGCGGGTCCTGCGAGTCCATTGGTCTCCCAGTGAGGGGGCGGGGCCGCGTCAGCGCAGTAGAGCCGTTTTCTCGCGCCCCTCGGGCCCAGCGCCCGGTCCTGCGCAGGCGCGGCGTGGGAACGCGGGGCTCTGACGTCATTTTGCGGCGACACGAGCTGGCAACCCTCCTGCAGCCCCGAGTCCCAGTTCCGAGCCCTGAGCTTAACACCGATCTCTGATCCCTCCGTCCTGAGACCTGAGTCCCCAAACCCCTCCACCCCCAACGGAGCCCCCAGTCCCGAGCCCCAGCCCTCAGCTCCAGTCCCAGCCCCGAGCACTAGACGCGATGCTCTCTTAACTCTCCTGAATTACAACCATTTATACTGTTGAAATAAGGAATGCAGAACAGTCCTAGGGTGTGTTGATTTCCTTTCTCCCTCCCTTTCAGCATTTAAGGAAACGAGGTGGGTGCCAAAGACGTGGGGCCAGCCCTAGCAGAAACCTCACAAGCACTTAAACCTTTTAGAAATTCCAGGTTACCTGGGCTGCAAGTTACGTTAAGACGGGCTTTTGGGATCTCAGATGAGTGAGGGATGACAAGACCAAACTCTGAAACCTCTTTCCCACTAGGTCCCTCTCCTGGCTTTGGCCTGCCAGTCAGAGCTTTCAAACAGACATCGGCTTTAGCCTTGGCGTCTTGGGGACCTGCCCCAGGTATCTGTAGGAGAGGATGGCTCTTGCAAGCCTGCAGTCACAGAGAGCCAAGGTTTTGGTGGTGGCCTGCAGGGGCCCTGTGGGTCCAGCACAGGGAGGCAATGGTCCAGGTATATACGATGGCCTGGAGGCTGGAGAATGAGGAAGGATGCCGTGCTCAGGTGGGGATGAGTGGTTGTGGGGTCAGTGTAAGTTTTTGGAGAATAGGGCAGCTCAGAGCAGTGCGTTCCAAGTTCTCACCTGGCAAACAGGCAGAGAACCATCTGACTAATGAGGCTTGAGCTAAGAAAGGTACTGACACTGGGCTCCGCCGCACACAGAGTGGTGGGAAGCCCTCTGGCAGGCCCAGGCTGTAGGTGCTTGCAGAGGGTCTCTGGCTGTCCCAACTGGGAAACCACACCAAGTGACAGGGACAAAGCAGGGGCTGCCAGGAACTGTGGAGAGCAGGCGGGGCCAGGAGGGGGTGCAGAATCACCCGCTGTTCCAGGTACAGATAAGGATGCTGCTGGCCGACGGAAGAAAGCAAGCATGTGCAGGAGTTGGTTCTGGGGGAGGGTGAGCAGGCGTGTGATAGGGTGTCAGACGTTGTGACAGATGCCATTGAGCTGGCAGCTGATGAGAAAAAGGCTTTAGGGTTGTTGGTCCCAGGCTTGCCCCCCTGCCTGAGAGGGCCCCTCCTCCTTCTACATGGACTGGTGTGGCCCAGGTGAAGGGACCAGTCAGGTTTGGGGCAAGCCATTCCAGGGAGGGCTTTGGCCTGGGCCCCAACTCTCTAGCCTTGCCAATCATGAGAAGTGGCATGTGCCCCCTGTCCCTTGGCAGTGCCCAAAGGGGTGGGCTTCCCTGGGAGAGGACTGCGCCTGGAGGGTTTTGCATAGGTGATGGGGGTGTGAGGGAGAGGGGTGTGGAGACCCCATAGGCCTGCTCAGAGTGGGTCAAGGACTCGAGTTCAGGGTATGCGATTTTCCAGCACAGAGGAATCACCGGGGAGCAGGGACCACTTCCCCTGAGTCCGGGTGGCCTGGGCATCTGACAGGACACATCTGCTCCTCTTCTCGGCTGAAGCTGGGGCCAGGCTCCTGTCAGGCCTCCTCACAGAGGGGAGGAGGGAGACACAGAATTGCTCACGTGGGCTGGTCGAGAAGGTGGCTGGGTGTGAATTAGTTGGAGGCCCTGGTGACTCAGGTGACGTTTGTGAAGTGAGGACTCTGCACAGGAAGGACAAGTGCGGTCGGTGGTGTGGGTGGTGTCACTGCTCTTTTCCCAGGACTCCTCCCCTGTGTGGCTCCGGGAGGACTTGTTGGAAACGCCTGGGCTTTGGAAGCTGGGAGAGGGGCGTGGTCATAGCTCCCTGAAGGCCATCCTGGTCAGATATGGGAGACGGATGAGATGGGTGATGTCTTCCCTGTGGCATGTGTCCTTCTTCCCAACAGCAGCCCTGCCTGGGGTACTGCTCAGTGACCCCCTTTCCCAACTTCTTTCGAATGTCGAAGTCCCTAGCTCCTCCCACAGTTGTGTAAAGTCAAGTTACTAGAATATATTTTGTATTTCATAATTCTCATAGTGGTTTTGCTCCCCAAAATGAACCCTGAGAGACAGAAGTGCAACCAAACTTCCTTAAACAAGGACCGAAACATCTGCTCATATAACAGAAGCCAAGGGTGCAGCTTCAAGCACGGCTTGATCTGGGGTCTCGGTCTTCATGATCAGGCTGGGCCTCTATGCACCCTGACCGCTCCGATGGCCACATCCAGGTTCTCCACACCCTCCGTCCAGGCCGTACGCTAACAGCGAGTCCAGCAGAAAGAATGCTTTCTCCCAGTGAGCCAGGTGGAAGTTTGGGGAGTGGCCTGGCCTGGGTCCCATGCCACCTGGAACCTGTGGCTGCGGCAGGCTGTGCCATGTCAACTGCTGGCCCGAGAGTGGAGGAGACCCCGAGGAACATCCAGGAAGAAGGGGAAACCGCGGCTGCTTCTGGTCACCCGGGAAAGGTGACCCCCACGCCCTTTCCTCGCGTCCCCTACTCAAACTGTATTCCAGTGATTTTCCCCTCCCAGTGGTCCCTCTGGGGGTCCCATTCATAAAATTCCCACATGGGCGGTGCTCTGGGGTTGTCACTGTGGCCCTCATGGTCTCTGTTCTCTGTTCTCTCTCTTAAAAAAAAAAAAAAAAGTAATTTGGCATCTCTAAAGGCTGTGCTATCTGAGTCCAGTTCTAATCCAGCTGAGTCATGAGCTTCATTTCTGCCTACGCCAGGTGCCCACACCTGCCTGGCTCCCCCAAGTCTCCCAACCAGCATTTCCTGTGCGTATACCTATTGCGGCTCCTCCTTCCTGGCTCTTTGAAGACTTTGGGACCACGGAGATGGAAGGCGCTTCCTGCTGCCAGATGGTCCACAGGGTTCTGGGCTGCTGTGCAGTTTTGGGTGATGGTGCTGCTTCAGCAGGGGTGACGTGCACGCAGGGAAGGGCCTGGTCTCCTCTCTGCTGCCCGAGGACATGCCCTCTGCCAATCACTGGGAGGAGCACAAAGGCAGGCCCCGGTGGCTCAGAGCCGTGGGCCGCCCGGCCCCGAGAGCACCGGCGTGGCGGGACACAGCCCGGAGCTGCTGAAGTGAGAACTCTGCTCTCGGCAGGTGGGCGGGTCCAACACTCCCGGGGGTTACAGTGGTGGGAAGGGTGTTTCCAGCGGTCACACCAGGGGTGCTGGTGCCGGGAGAGGGCTCCACTCGGGCCCAGCTGGCAAAGGCGTTCTGACCACACAATGCCCCCTGCCCCCTCCCACCTCGGCCCAGGCCCTGCCCTGGGCCTCCTGTTTGCTCCATCCACACTCCTCACCTCCATCCAAAGTGACCTAGTTCAGGCCACAGCATCTCATCTTTCCGGCTGTACAGGTGGGCTATCGGTGACTGTAGCACAAACTGCCTCAGACTTAGCAGCTCAGGGCAACGGACATTTATCATCTCAGTTTCTGAGGGTTGGGAGTCTGGGAGCACCCGGGCTCGGTGGCCTGGCTCGGGGCCTCCCGTGAAGTCAAGCTGTGGGCCGGGCGGCCGTCTCTGACGCCCTGAGTGGGGTCTTCCAAGTGGGGTCTTTACTTTCATCACAGGTCCTCCCAGAATAAGTGAGGAGGTTGGTGAGGGGAGGGACAGAGAGAGGGCGGGTCCCATTGGTGGTCCCTGAGCAAGTTCTTTTTTTTTTTTTATAATATATTTTATTGATTTTTTACAGAGAGGAAGAGAGAGGGATAGAGACATCGATCAGCTGCCTCCTGCACACCTCCCACGGGGGATGTGCCCGCAACCAAGGTACATGCCCTTGACCGGAATCGAACCTGGGACCCTTCAGTCCGGAAGCCGACGCTCTATCCACTGAGCCAAACCGGTTTCGGCACCTGAGCAAGTTCTTTAGTTTCCCTGAGCCACAGCTCTCTCACAACGAACAGGGGATGAGGGTCTTGCCTGCAGACATGGGGAGCTTAGCATGGTGCCTGGCAGGGAGGGTGTGAGCGGTGAGCTCCTCCAAGGACCTTGGGGCTGGTGCTGAGGGGTCAGGAAGGACAGCAGACCGTCAACAGGCTCACACCTGCATCCAGACCCGGAACAGACTTTTAGAAGAGTGACCTGCGCTTACTGATTTTATTCAGTGTCCTGAGAGATTACACAGGTGAGGGGTCATTTCCAGCTCCATGGTCATCACCGTTGCTATGGAAACATGCCCCCTGTTAGAGCGTCCTGAGCAGGCACGCAGCAAGGAGCGTGTCCTCCGTCTCCACACCACCTCCCCTGTGCAGCGCCTTGGCTCCGTTTGCTTCTGCATTTCACAGGAAGTCTTTGGTGATAAGATGGTTGTGGAATGCAAGTGACCTGTTGACTTTAGAGATGAAGAAAAATGACGGTGTCCCCAGCATGAAGCCCACTTTTCCCTTGTGTGCTCTCTCTCTCTCTCTCTCTAGACCAGGAGTCAGCAAACCAGCCCACAGGCCAGCACCAGCCACGGCCTGTGTTTGTAAATAAAGCGTTATCGGCACACAACCATCCCCGTCCACGTTTTTGCTAATGGCTGTTTGCTGGCTGCGGTGGCAGAGTTGAGTCCAGAGACCACGGACCTGCAAAGCCTGAAATATTTACCACCCGGCCTCGTGCGGCGAAGTCTGCAGCCGCTGCCCTAGCTCTGGGTGCTGGCTCCCGCCCCTCGCCCTCCCGCCTTCCGCTCTGCTCCTGTGTATTATTCATAGCCAGGCCATGTTGATGCCACACTGTCAGATTGCCAGCCTGCTCCCTGATTGCGGTTTTCCTCCGGCTGCCAGAGCAAGGGGCTTTTTTATCTTGGGCAAGATGTTCCTGCTGCGAAAAAGCCCTCTGCTTGGCACTGCCTTTATCTGAACTCGAAACAGCCCTCAATCAAGACCAGGACGTGCTGTGTTCCTGCTTTACAGTCACGCTCTCTATTTTTATGGGAAGGATGTTTCATAATTGCTCTTGCAGTGGTGTGCGGCAGACGGCACGGGGCCTTCTTGTGCAACGTGTGGTTTTCTCGTCGGGAAGGGGCCACTCGGGGACAACGTGGGCACAGATGTTTTGTCAGAAGCCCGTTTCCTGAACGACTTCACCTCAAGCGAGGTTCCCATGGGGGCCCGGGGTAGTTGGGAAAAAAGGCGGTGTGCCTGTCCATCACACAGCTCTGCCATGACCGCTGTCTCGTGGAATATTAACAGCCCCAGCATGCTTCGGTCAAGGAGATGGCCCCCCAGGGAAGGTGAATCGGATGAGGGTCTGGACGCAGCTGCTAACACCCAGCTGCCGACTCGGGCAGGTCTCAGACCCCTCTCCGGGCTGTGGCGGTGGTCGCGAGCTTTCTCCTGCAGCAGGCCACCCCCTGGTGCTAACGGGTGGCCGGGCTCTGAGAACGCAGCAGTGATGGGCGGAGGGCTGTGCCCTGCCCGTGTGTGGTCCAGCAGAGGAGAGCCACCGCGTCCCCAGTCGCACCTGTCGCACCTGTTCTACTCGGCGGTGCTCCCCAAGTGTCTGAATAAACCATCAAGTGCTGCCCTGCACAAGGGGCTCTGGTGGGTTCTGGCACCTTCCCCCCCACAGCTGCTGGAGACCTCCGATGGCGGGACAGTGAGACAGGGGGCATCAGCCGGCCCGTGGACCCGTGGCTCCTTCGTGGGGAAGCAGGGGCAGGTGGAGGGTAGGGGCCTTCCAGAGGGCGCTCTGGGCAGGAGTCTGGGCACCGCATCAGTGAACTCAGGGGAGGAAACGAGGGGGAGCTGGTCAGCCAGGCGTCAGCTGGCAGCCCTCAGGCCCTGATTGGAGAAGCCACAGGACACTTCACTTCCCTGGACTCTGAGCGGGCCCAGGAGTGGTCATGGGGCATTTGGAGCTGGCAGCCAGGAAGGGGAGGGCAGAGGACCTGTGTTGGGTGAGAGAACCGTGGTCTGGAAAGCCGGGTCAGCTTTTCAGGAATCGGAACTCAGCACCTGCCAGTCCCCCTAAGGGGCTGAGCTCCCCGGGGCGGGCACCTGCCACCGTGAGTGAGGGCAGCTGCAGGGTCTGGCAGGGGGCCGTCGTGGGAGGGGCTCACTCAGCCCAGGTCCACTGGGGTCTCACGCCCCTCCCCCTGGCCCGCCTCCCCCTCCCCCCCTCCTCCGAAGAGTAGAGCTTGAGAACTGTTTTAACTGAGAAACTTGCCACTAGCCCGTTAGGAGGCAAGCTCTCGCCCGCGTGCTGTCCAGGGGCCTCCGGGGAGGCCAGAGCCGCAGGTCAGGAGTCTGGGGTGGGCCTGGCCCAGCGGCTTGTCCTTGGCTCTCCGCGGCGCGGGACGCGGCGGGCTGCGCTCCCGGCTGAGTGACGCAGAGCGCGCTGCGGGCCACGCGGAAGGTGCGGGACGGCGTGGGGTGCACGCTCGGCTCGGGAGGATTCGGGCAGCCTTGCCGGGCCGGCGCGCATCCTGCACAGCAGCGCGAGTAACCGGCAGGTACGCGCTCTCACGGGGTGCACACCAGCGGGCTGCCGCGGCGGCGAGGTGGTGGGACCGGCGCTGGCGGAGACGCGGGCCGGGGGAGAGGGCGCGGGGGTCCTGGGGCGCGGGGCTAGCGTGCGGAGCGGCGGTCTGCGGGGACCTGGGCTCAAGCCAGCGAGGGCGCGAGCTGGGGCGGGGCCGGGACGCAGGGAGGATGCGGGTCCAGGTCCGGGCGGGCCGGCGCGCCGTGCGGCGGTGTCGCGGGCGCTGCGACAGGACGCGGCACGGTCTGCCCGGCATGCAGTGCCTCGCCCGGGAGCTGGGGGGATGGACTTAGCGGATGTTGGGCTCTTGCTCTGGACCCCGGACAAGACCTCAGCACCCACTTCCTCCGCCCCAGGTGGGTGTAGCAATTCGTGATCTCGAAATGCTTTCCTCCCCGGGAGTTGAGAAGACCCGGAAAGGGGGTCTGCCCGGTTTAGACGCAGAAGTAGAGGCGGCTGCACTGCCGGCCACTGGCCGTGCGCCCTGGGCCGGCCCCACAGTAATGCCATTGCTGTTTCCTGGTCTTTGGGGCCGAGGTGCGGGGGGGGGGGGGGGCGGGGCGGGTTACACGGAGCTCCTGTCTCTGAGTTCCCACGGTCCTGGGTCCACGTGGCAGCTGTAAAAAGTTGTGCCCAGGAGTTTTATTCTTCTGGCCTTGGTGTCTGTTCCCGAGGGACCAGGGATGAGGACTTTCCGCCCCCACACCTGGGACGCGGGAACCTCAGGCTCTGAGCTGAAACCCCTGGGTGTGGACGGCCCCTCCCCAGGCTCTGTTCCTGTGGGATTGCTCAGTGCAGAGCTCGGAATCGGCCACTCACCACACCTGGGCCCTGATGGTGACAGCTCCACACTCTTGCCAGGTGACATCTAAGGGCGTGCATTTTGTATGCCAGATTCTTCCTGTGTTTACACCCACCATCTGCCCCCACCCAGTCATTTCAGGGCGCCCTCCACACTGCTGAGATGGGCAACTGCCAGAAGAATGCGTGAACGAGCGCTTCCAAGTTTCTTAGAGGCCCTTCGTGGCACATACTTAGCCTGTTGCTCGGCCCATGTCATTACTACCATCCTGTGTCCTTGTCCTGTGCCGGCCCAGCCCTGGAGAGGGGGCGGGAGCCATCTCTAGCCCAGGTCTCTCCCCCCTGCCCCCCAGAGGAGCTGTCTGCCTGTGAGATTCCGGCGCTCATTTTCCTCTCTGGCAGCTGGAAACCTTCCTAGCTCACCTGCGTCCCTCAGAAGCGAGCTGTGAGGCAGGTGAGCAGCCGCATAGGGTCGCCGGTAGCCCTGCAAGGGCCACACAAGGGTAAGGCGTCACCTCCACATGAGTGCTGGCCAGGACCTGGGGGACCGCTGGGCCAGCACTGGTTCCTGTTCTGTCCGTTTGGGCTGCTGTAACAGAACCCACAGACCGGGTGGCTCATAAACAGAAGTTTAGTTCTCACAGCTCTGGAGGCTGGGAGTTCGAGATCGGGGTGCTGGCAGGGTTGGTGAGGGCTCCCTTCCGAGGTGCAGACATCTCCTTGTGACCTCACATGACAGAGGGGGCAGGGAGCTCTCTGAGGTCTCCTTTATAAGGGCACTAATCCCATCATGAGGGCTCCATCCTCATGACCTCCTCACCTCCCCAAGGTCCCACCTCCAAATACCATCACCCTGGGGGTTAGGTATTGAAGGGACCGGGGACATTAAGGGACCAGGTTTAGACCATAGCATTCCACTCCTGTCCCCTCCAAATCCACGTCCTTCTCACATGCAAAACACATTCATTCCATTCCAGCAGCCCCCAAAGTCTTAACACATTCCAGCATCAACTCTGATGTCCAAGTTCCCATCTAAACCTTATCTAAATCAGATGTGGGTGAGCCTGGCTGGTGTGGCTCAGTGGTTGAGGGTAGACCTATGAACCAAGAGGCATGGTTTTGATTCCTAGTCAGGACACATTCGGGCTTGATCCCCAGTGGGGGGTGTGCTAGGGGCAGCCAATCAATGATTTGCTCTCATTATTGATGTTTCTATCTTTCCCTCTCTGAAATCAACCAACCAACCAATCAATATATAGATAGGTCAGATGTGGGTGAGACTTGAGGCAGATTCCTCCTGAGGCACATACGTTCCTCTCCAGCTGTGAACCTTGAAACCAGACGAGTCATGTGCTTCCACAATACAGTGATGGGACAGGCAAAGGACAGCCACTGGGGTGGGGCCTGGGCTGGAACTGCGTGCCTGGGGCTTTGCCGGTCTGGGTTGCCTGCCCCTACGGCTCCACTGGGCATTGGCCTTGCCGTGTCTCTTGCCTGGGCCCATGTTCCTGAAGCTCTGGGTGCCCCCATCCTTCTGGGTGCCCTAGGCTTGTAAACTTCACACAGCATCGCGGGCTTTTCCTAGCACCACCTCCAGAATCTTCCAGCCTCTGCCCATCATCCCGTTTTAAGGCCACGTCCACCTGTGTATGGTTTGTCACAGCAGCACCCACTCCTGGTGCCAGTGTTTTGCATTCATGGGAGGGAAGTGGGCCTTCTCTGGGCAGGTCTGGGTCTGGGAGTGAGCCTGGCCAAGGGGCGGGGGGAGGGAGGGGGATGCAGAGGTGAGGGTTGGCTGGAGCCCTCCATGTCACTGAGCATTTTCCCAAGGTCAGCGGCCAGGTGGCTGAACCGCAAGTGCCTAGCACTGGGCTGAGCCAGGTGAGGGCTGGGTGGGCCCTCACTCATGACAGGTCCCTCGCACCTCCCCTGAGCACAGTGACCACATGCTGAAGCTGGATGAATGGACAGGGGAAGGCCTGTCCGTGAGTGACCATCTTGTGTGATGGGAGGTGATGTGGCCAGAAGGGGCTTCCCGGTGGGAGAGGGAGGTGAGCCCTTGTGATTCTCTTGCCCCAGGAGGCCCTCTTGCACACCTTCAGAGCCACTGGGTGCGGGAGTGACATCATGGGGTGTGTCACGTCAGCACAGCCAAGGGTTCGGCGAGCCTGAGGGAGGGGGGTGAAGGATGAAGACAGAGACAGACAAGAGAATAAGCTGGGTCTAGGTGGATCTTCTGTGCCTGGCTGAGGCCACAGAACAGATGCAGACTGCAAAGCTGATGCTTTATTTATAGTCAGGGGTAAACAAGGTAATTTACAATGTTCTTGTAAGTTTCGCTTGTTTTGGCAGCACTTGCTGCACCTCCCACAGCCCATTAGCTACCCAGGAAAGATCCAGGGAGCAGTCACAAGATCAAGCTTAATTATGCTTAGAGGGCTGTGCCCTCCAAGCTGGGACTTGTTTGCGACTTTGCCAGTAGGTCAGTCTGAGGCTTAACCCTATAACCGCTCCCTACCGTGGGGTGCTGTTGTGGGGTGACTTGGGGGTGATGTGGGGTGACGTTGAGTGACTTGGGGGTGATGTTGTGGGGTGACTTGGGGGTGACATTCTAGGACGTGATCTCCAGCATCATGGCTTTAAGGAAATCACCGCGCTGCTCACTGTGGCCTCAGCGATGGCGATGGTGGCATTAGCACCCGGAGCAAAGGATTTGAGAAAAGGAGACTTGTTCCTTTTAGGGACTTGTCCTGTGCGTGGACAGCTGTGCCTCAATTTGAAACCCCTTTGTACTTAGTAGGGTCTCTTCCTTTTGGAAAATGAAAGCAGTGGACAGACGTCAGGAGCGTGGCGACAGGATGTGGTGTGTGCACCGCATGACGGGCCAGTTCCCTCTGGGGCCCGGCTGCTGGGTGTTGCTGGACATGTTGAGTGGAGGGTGAGGGTGGAGCTCTTTCTCCGGCCCTTCCCAGTGACCTGAGCCCGTGTGAACGGAGCCTGGGGCCTGGGGATGTGCTTGTGCTCCCGAACGGCTCAGGCACCCCAACTGAGGGACAGCATTCCGGGCAGACGGGCCCACTCAGGACCCCTGCCTCTTTCCCCTCTGTGTGTTTCAGCCCCCCTCCCCAGCGTGTTCCCAGAACCCTCCGCCGAGCCAGGCTGAGCAGAGCCCGTCGTGGGAGGCGGGAGACCGTGGAGGCCGGAGCAGGCCGTCAGGATGGAGCCCTCGGCCCTGAAGGCTGGCTCCAAGCAGGAGGACGGCTTCGGGGTGCAGCCCAGGAGGGTGGCAGACCTGGGCCGGGTCCCCAGCCTCCGGCGGAGCAGCAGCAGCCTCTGCAGGAGCAGGAGGTCGCAGTACCCCTTCAGCAGCTGTGAGAAGGTAGGCTTCCAGGGGCCGGGGGTCCCAGTGACCACGGAGGGAGGCGTCCTGCCCTGGGGGCTGCAGCCCAGAAAACCCCGGAGGAGAGAGAACCGGAGAGAACAGCAGGTGCCAGTTTGTCCCCCCATCCCCACCCCCAAGGGGGTGCACGATCACTTCCTGTTCCGACTGGGAAGCGCTGGGTAAGCACTGCTGCCCTGGGGTGCACCGGAAGTTGTCACCCTGACCTCGCAGTGCAGCGACTTCCTAAGCCCCAAGCACAACCCTAGTCCTGGGCCAGCTCACAGGCCTTGGACAAGACCGTGTGGGCTGAGCACGGGTGCCTGTCACAGTCCCTCTGAGCCTGCCCTCCCGCCAGGACCAGGGCAGGTGTCCAGCCCCTCACCCCCCACCTTCCCACCACTCCGAGGCGCTCCCAGGAAGGCATGCTGACATGGACTGTGAGGTGCTGTGCAAACTCAGGTTGGGCCCAAGGAGAAGCGCTTCCGCAGGTTCCCTCCTCCGTCCGAGTGCACACCTGAGCGCCAAGGGTGGCTCTCACCCGCGTGTGGGAGGGCCTGGGTCTCCCCTTCCCGAAAAGCGCCCCTTGGAGCTTGTTGGGTTGGGAACATCCGGGTCTAAGGGAGGTGCAGGATGTGCAGGCGTGAGTGCTATTGATTTGATGCCCAGGGATCTCCAAGAATCATTTTTTACCCTCAGCAGGAAAATCTCAGCTCGTGGATCCCGGAAAACATCAAGAAGAAAGAATGCATGTACTTCGTGGAAAGCTCCAAGCTGTCTGATGCTGGGTAAGGAGCCTCTCTCTGTCCCCACGTGGAAGGCTGGTGAGAGCAAGGCTGACCAGGGCCTCAGCCGGGCACAGTCCCCGTATGCTGCCGGGGCGCCCGGAGCCTCCCATCTAGCCCAGGAGCTTGCCCCGCCCTGCTTGGCAGTTGAGGTGCAGAGATTTTAGGGGGCTTGTTCAGGGTCAGACTGTGGTCCCTCTGCAGCGGTGCTTGGACCCACTGTGGTCGGGGCTCCACGCTGCCCACCTCGAGAAGAGCTCATGTCCCTCTGGATAGTGTCACGGGGCTCGGGGACCGGAAGGGACCTCGGGGAACGTCCACAGCTCAGACCTCTCACTTAGGAGGGCCCTGGCAGACCGGCCCACCCTGCCTCAAGGCGAGTGGGCATGGGTAAGGCCACCAAGGCCGCCGCCGTGGGCCCCCACAGTGGCCGCTTTGCCTCGGAGCTGCCGGAAGTTGCTCTCCTGGCCGAGGGCTCCCCAGCAGGGTGCCCCTGAGTGTGTAAACCTGAGGGCATCTGGGGAGGGACCCCACACATTCCTGTTCCTGGGAGCCCTGGAGTGGCATCCCTGGTTTTATTAAATTTATTGGGATAACGTGGGTTAATAACATTGTATAAATTTCAGGTATTATGCAACTTTATAATTTGACATCTCTGAACTCTATGGTGTGCTCACCATCCAAAATCTAATGTCCTCTGTCATTGTGTATTTGACCCCTTTTACCCTCTTCAACCTCCCCCCTAGGAACCACCGTACTGTTGTCTGTGTCTGAGAGTTTGTTTTACATTGTTTGCTCCGTTGTTGCTTTCTGTTTTATATCCCATGTGTGAGTGACATCATATGGTTCTTGTCGTTTTCCATCTGACTTATTTCACTTAGCATGCCTCATCCATGCTGTGGCATGTGGCAGAGTTTTATCTTTTTTTATGGCTGAGTAATATTCCACTGTCTATATGAAACATGGGCACTAAGCTTATGGTTTCAGAGGGGTTTTTGTGAACTTGACCCCAAAGGCAAGGGAAGTAAAAGAAAAAACAGACGAGCAGACCAGCCAAACTAAAAAGCTTCTGCACAGCGAAAGGAACCATCAACAGACAGAAAGGCAACCAACCAATGGGAGAAGAGATTTGCAAACAATACCTCTGATAAGGAGCTAATATCCAAAATACTTAAAGAGCTCATGCCACAAAACCATATAAAACAAACAGTCCTATTTAAAAATGGGCAGAGGATCTGAACAGACACTTTTCCAGAGAAGACGTACATGTGGCCAATAGATAGATGAAAAGGTGCTCAACATCAGGGAAGTGCAAATCAAAACTCACACCTGTGAGGAGGGCTCTTTTCAATAAGGCAGGTGTTGGTGAGAACGAGGAGGAACGGAACCCTCATCCGTTGCTAGTGGGAATGTAAAATGGTACAGCCACGGTGGGAAACAGTTCCTCAAAGAACAGAGCCACCATAGGACCCAGAAACCCTTCTCTGTTGGTATTCCTTGAGGACAAACAGAGCATAGATTCTAGGCTGTGTCTCTCTTGTAGACAGACCGTGGGCCACACTCTTTCTTCTTGTCACCTGAAGAACTATCTATCCTTCAAGGCCTGATGCAAATGCCACCTCTGCCAGGGAGCCCTCCTTGACCACTCCCCAGGGAGTAACTTCTTCCTCCCACCACACTCTGTGTAGTTGTCTTCTCTGAGTCCTGACCTCTGACCAAGGCAGAGTCACTTCCTACTCCCCATGATGGACACATAGTCAGCATCCAGCTCACATTTGTTGAATGATATGGGAGGAGGCGTGTCCTGCGTGGAGAAGATAGAGGAGGATTATGACTCGGAATCAGATGTGAATGATCACTGGTTTCTGGGATGCTGTGATCTGCCCAGGGTGTTGTCACTAAAAGTGCCCCGTGGCTGTGGGGGGGTCTACACCCTGGCTTGGCTCCTCCTCGTCAGATAAGAGCTTCGTTTCTCCCAGGTGGTCCTAGGGCAGACACAGAGTTAGGGGAAGTTGCCACCAAGCTCCAGCTGACAGCGTGTGGCTGGTGCCCTTGAATATACTTGGTCGGAGTTTCAGGTTTACCACACATTCTGACGACAGACTGCGGGCTTTGCGTTGAGTTCTCCAGTCTTAGTTATTTTAAAACAGGCTTATGAAAATAGCCTGGGCGGGAACTTGTGATACACGGGAAGGCTTCCCGTATAGGAATCACAGGTTTCAAAAACGTTTTGAAGACTGTAATCTGGTTTCCAGTTTATAGGGTTCAGGGGTGCCACCGATGGAACCCTGGCCCCTTCTTTCCTCGGAACTCTGAACCAGTGGAGACATACTGACGGGTTGGTGAGGGCTGGGGGGAGGCAGGTTGGATTTGAGGCAGAAACTGGGCTTTCTGCTCCTGTGGTGCTTCTGTCCACTTGGAAGAAGTAGCGCTCAGTATGCGTCTGGTTCTGAAAACTTCCAGAAGCCCCTTTATTAATATGGGGTTCGATGCAAGGAGATGCTACAGGGAGATAACAGATGCCGTGGCCTGTTGGTCCAGGTGTTACCTGGGAGGGTGTGTGTGTGTGTGTGTGTGTGTGTGTGTGTGTGTCTGCCTGTAGCAGCTTCGCCAGACTGCAGGCAGGGCCCCCGATGGGGGAAGGTGTGCCTCCCACGGCTGCTAGCAGAGATGTTCCCATTTACGCCCATCTAGGCCAAGCGCTGGGAGCCATTCTGACTGATTTCTGGGTCAGCGGTTTCCGTGTGGTTTCCTGCACCGTGTCAGGCTTGGAAACGCCACGTAGATTTACGCTCTCGTCCCATCAGAGGGCAATGGTCAGAGGAGGGAACGGAGGCAGCTTGTCACAGGCTGACTGTTAGAAACACAAGACAATGTGGGGCAGCCTGGGGCCAGGGTGGGGAGCTCAGGGCCTCACCCTCTCTTCCCTGCCTTGGCCCCTACGTCGAGGAGGCCACACGAGGTGTCCCCAAAGGTCCCTGCGAGTCGGAAAGTGCCTTGCGTCTGCCGAAGGGGTTGGAGGGGAGGGTCAGATGGGCCTGAGCTCACAGCCCCGGGCCCCCCACCCACACACACGCACGAGCAGCAGAAACACCGGTAGCCAGGGGCCCACGTCACAAGCAGTGGAAGGACAGCTGGGGGACCAGCACACTTGGGTTGGGGGCACTCGGAACCACCCTTGGTTCTCTGCCTGGTTAGTGCATTTGCATTAATAAAATAATGTTATAGCCGAAACCGGTTTGGCTCAGTGGATAGAGTGTCGGCCTGTGGACTCAAGGGTCCCAGGTTCGATTCCGGTCAAGGGCATGTACCTTGGTTGCGGGCACATCCCCAGTAGGGGGTGTGCAAGAGGCAGCTGATCGATGTTTCTTTCTCATCGATGTTTCTAACTCTCTCTCCCTCTCTCTTCCTCTCTGTAAAAGAATCAATAAAATATATTAAAAAAATAAATAACGTTATAAAGGATTGCCCACCTACAACCTCATTGGACCTTCACAAGTTTTGCAGGGTTGGTATCAGGAATGTATTATTTTTCCCATTTAATGATGGAGGGCCTGAAATTCAAAGCACCTAAGATCACACGCTTAGCGAGTGTCATGACATCTGTCTTCTTCTTCTTTTTTTAAAAAATAAATTTTATTGATTTTTTACAGAGAGGAAGGGAGAGGGATAGAGAGTTAGAAACATTGATGAGAGAGAAACATCGATCAGCTGCCTCCTGCACACCCCCTACTGGGAATGTGCCCGCAACCAAGGTACGTGCTCTTGACCGGAATCGAACCTGGGACCCTTCAGTCCACAGGCTGACACTCTATCCACTGAGCCAAACCGGTTTCGGCCAGACATCTGTCTTCTTTCTCCTGGTCCAGTAGTCTCTCCCGGTATCGTCCGGCTCAGGTTTTAGACTTCCTTTCTTTTGGTCTCATCTGTGTCTAGTCTTTTAGGTCATTTGTTAATGATCAGAAAGAAGGAATCTAGAACATTTGTGGACTTGTAGTTGAACAAGGTGTCATTGGCTGGGTGGGGCAGGGTTGCCTCCTTACTGCCCCACTGGCCAGCACTGACACCGTGGCCATGGCTGGGGCCTCTGGCTGCTGGGTGGGGGTGAGAGTCCTGGCTCTCTCCGCTGGGCCCCCTCTGACACCCTCAGCGGGGAGCAGGGGGCACCTCGGGGCCTGTGGTGACCGTGGCGTCTCTGCAGGAAGGTGGTGTGTGCATGCGGCTACACCCGCGAGCAGCACTTGGAGGAGGCCATCAGGCCCCAGGCCTTCCAGGGCAACGAGTGGGACCCCAAAAAGCACGTCCAGGAGATGCCGACGGATGCCTTCGGTGACATCGTCTTCACAGGCCTGAGCCAGAAGGTGGGAAAGGTTGGTTTCCATCACCCCGTTGCCCTTTCTGTAGACCAGAGCCCGCCAGTGGTGACCCACAGTGGCCAGACGTCTGGGGTGGGAGTGGGGAGGCTGGCTGAAACCCTGGGGGCACAGCACCCTCCCAATGTAAGGGACGGGGTACGTGGGGGCTTCACAGGGCGAACAGGAGACACCTGCTCTCAGCCTCCTTGGTCACTGCAGAGCAGGCCGGGGCTGCGGCCAGGGGAGTGGCGTAACTTCTGGCTGGGAGGCCTGGAGGTTTGTCAGGCCTGGGAGGGCAGGGGGGCACCTGGGCACAGGCACAGGTGGTAGGGAGGTGGGAAGGGACCTGGGGAGGCTGGTAGCAGAGGTGAGAGCTTCACCAGGAGGCCGAGCAGGGTGGGGCGGGATCCCAGTGGAACCTCGGACCTCAGGGTGGTCCCTGGACCAGCAGCATCACTAAGCAGGTTCTTGGCTGCACCCGAGACCTGCAGATTTGGGAGCCCACTCACCTGCGTTTTCACCAGCCTTCCGGAGGCTTCTGCCACAGCTCCTGGGCACCACTGCCCTGTGGGGTCTGGTGGAGCCACTGGGTTCTGAGTCGGGTTTCTGGAACCCTTGAACCTCATACCAGCTGGGAGACACCTTTCCCCTCAGCTCCTCTGAGCTGCTGAGGCCCTGCCCACGGGGCCAGGGAGGTGGAACCAGGAGAGTGCTGGGGGTGCCGTCACACTGGCCCCAGTGTCCTCAGCCCCAGAGCTGCACTGCATCAGCACCGCCGTGTGTGGGTGCACCCCAAGCCCCTGTCCCCTGGAGCTGCTCCCAGGGTAATTGCAGGCTGGCAGCCTCTACCCCGACAGGAGGAGGAGTCCCCGAGGAGCCGGGGGTGGGGGGTCTTTGGCAACACAGAATCGGGGGGGGGGGCTCAGAGCAAGAGCGAGGTGTCTGGACATGAGTCTGAGGACAGCTGACTTCACATGACAGCTCAATGTGGGGACCCAGGACAGGGTGCTGACGTGAGGGAGGTGGCACTGGGTGAGGAGAAAGGAAGACACTCCAGTGTCACCTAAGAGGAGTCAGCGGTAGCCGTGGCTCTACAGCGACATTGGAATCCTGACCAGGGGCCTCGGGCCGAGGAGGAGTGAGAGGAGAGGGTGCTGTGGCCCCCAGCTGGGGAGCTGGGCCGGGGGGTGAGGGTGACAGCTGGCTCCTCGGGCTCCTGTCACTCCCGCTGGCCTCTCCTCCGGCCTTGGCCTCCCTCTTCTCTCTATATTCGAGTCCTGCCTGGGCACGACCTCTTACACTCGTTGGACCCAGACCCAGGTGTGAGGCACTCCCCACCGGGCAGGGGCTCGCGGGCATGGCTGGTGTGGGATTTCTGGGGGCTTGGGTGGTGCCCGCTGACCCGGGGGCTCCTCTGCTGTCTCCTCACTCCCCTGCAGTACGTCCGCCTCTCCCAGGACACTCCCTCCAGTGTGACCTACCAGCTCATGACGCAGCACTGGGGCCTGGATGTCCCCAACCTGCTCATCTCGGTCACGGGCGGGGCCAAGGACTTCAACATGAAGCCCCGGCTGAAGAGCGTCTTCCGCAGAGGCCTGGTGAAGGTGGCCCAGACCACAGGTAAGTGGGGACAGCAGGCCAGACCACAGGTAGGTGGGGACAGCAGGCCAGACCACAGGTAGGTGGGGAAAGCAGGCCAGACCACAGGTAGGTGGGGAAAGCAGGCCAGACCAAGCATAGGTATGGGTCACCAGGCCAGACCACAGGTAGGTGGGGACACCAGGCCCAGACCACAGGTAGGTGGGGATAGCAGGCCAGACCAAGCATAGGTATGGGTCACCAGGCCAGACCACAGATAGGCGGGGTCACCAGGCCAGACCACAGGTAGGCAGGGACACCAGGCCATACCTGGCGGGTGGAGAAGTGTCTGTTCAGATTCACCCAACCTCACCTGCCTGAAGCACCTTCCTTCACCCCCTGCTGCCATCCCTGGGCTTGCTCAATGGGGCAGACGTGGCTCCACACAGCTCCCGATGGTGGTGCCTGCTGGGCATGGAGAGGAGGCCGGAGGAGTCTGTGTTAACCGTGAGGTGTCGGTGAAGCGTCTCTGTCAACAAGTCTCTTTGAGCTTACGCCTGAAAATGGGTTTGAAAGCCCTGCAGAGGCGGGCGTGAGCGTCAGAAGCACAGGTCCAGGTGTCAGGTACCTGCAGGGCAGGGTGCACACCAGGACCCAGGGGCCTGCCTGCCCTCCGCTCCTTCCCCAGGGGCCTGGATTATCACCGGGGGGTCCCACACCGGCGTGATGAAGCAGGTGGGCGAGGCCGTGCGCGACTTCAGCCTGAGCAGCAGCTGCAGCGAAGGAGAAGTCGTCACCATTGGGATTGCCACGTGGGGCACCGTGCACAACCGAGAGGGCCTGGTCCACCCCATGGTGAGCGCTTGGCCCCTCCTGGTGGGGGGGGGGGCAGGCTCTGAGGGGGTGCTGCTAGGGTCTTAGGGTGCTGCAGTGGGCAGGCCCTCATCTGGGCACTGGCGTAAATGCACCATGGAGGGAAGAGGCTGGGCAGGAATAAAGGGGACACGGGCTCAAGTCCCCCACGCCACAGACCCTGGTGACCCGGGACAAGTAGCTGACTTGGCTGGACTCTGATTTCCCGCCGTAAGATCCCAGGATCGGTTCATAAAAGGCCCCTAACTTGCCACCGCTGGTCACCTTAACGGCTGCCCGGATGTGAACTGGACTTAGCAGAAGGAAGATCACACGGGTGAGCACCTGCATTGTCTGTGGACAGTTAGTGATTGTAAATGTCATGGCTTAAAGCCACAGAAGTGGCCTCCCCCACAGTCTGGAGACCGGGACTCTGAGATCGGCATCACTTGGCCTAAATCAGTGGTCGGCAAACTGCAGCGCGCGAGCCACATGCGGCTCTTTGGCCCCTTGAGTTTTTAGCAAAGGTCAGCTTAGGAGTACCCTAATTAACCCTTTGCACTTGCTTGCTTTTTTCTCGATTCCTTTATTCTAATGCTAACCGTGTCGAGTCACACTTGACATCCGAGTGCCAAAGGTTAAGTTAATAACAATGTACCTACCTATATAGTTTAAGTTTAAAAAATTTGGCTCTCAAAATAAATTTCAATCGTCGTACTGTTGATATTTGGCTCTGTTGACTAATGAGTTTGCCGACCACTGGGCTAAATCAAGATGCTGCCTCCTAAGGCTGCAGGGAGAAGCCATTCCTGCCTCTCCCAGCTCCTGGTGGCTGGCGGGCTTCCTTGGCTTGGAGCCGCATCACTCCAGCCTCTGCCTCTGTGGTCACAGGCTGAAGATGGTTATGGTGGCATTTAGGACCCAGCTGGACAGTCTAGAGTAATCTTCCCACGTTAAGATCCTTAACTTGGTCACAACTGCAAAGACTTTTTCCAAATAAGGTCACATTCACAGGTTCGGGAGGGTTAGGGCCTGAAGTCTCTCGGGGTTCTTTCCCCGCCCCCCAGCCCCCCACTTCTAGCATTCACCATACAGAACTTCCCGTCCACGTGTCTGACTCTTCCCTGGCCACCCCCAGGGCGGCTTCCCTGCCGAGTACATCATGGACGAGGAAGGGCAGGGTCACCTGACCTGCCTGGACAGCAACCACTCCCACTTCATCCTTGTGGACGACGGGACCCACGGCCGCTATGGGGTCGAGATTCCCCTGAGGTCCAAGCTGGAGAAGTTCATTTCGGAGCAGACGAAGGAGAGAGGAGGTGAGGCAGCGCGCTTCCCGGGGCGCCGCGGTGGAGAGGGGAGCAGGCTGGTCACGGTGACGGGGGCCCAGCTGGCGGCGATCGGGACGTCCCACAGGCGGGGCGCTTAGGGCACAGTCTGAGCACATCTGGATGTCTTTGCACTTAGTCCGGAGGTCATCTGCTCGTGCCCCGTGTAGCCAGGGGCAGGAAGTCAGGGCAGGCCCCGGCTTTTCTGCTCACTCTCAGGTCAGAGACCATCCTGTGGTCACTTTACAAGCTCGACCTCAGGTCAGAAGCAAGAAAGTGCGCCTTGGGGTCCCTGGCATCTTTCCCCCCGTGGGTGGGATGGGATGGGTTCTCGGACAATGGGGGTCAGAGACAGGGTTCGGGGTGCGGGCAGGACCCGGGATAACGGAGGCTCTGGCTCTGTCCCTGGGTTCATCAGGCACCTTGAGAGCAGAGGTTCTCAAGCTTTGCTGCACATCACAGTCCCCTGGAAGGCTTGTCAATCATCCCCCAGGCCCGCCCCTGGTCTGTGTTGCTGCACAGCAGAGTTCCCTGGAAGGCTTGTCAGTCACCTCCCAGGCCCGCCCCTGGTCTGTGTTGCTGCACATCAGAGTCCCCTGGAAGGCTTGTCAATCACCCCCAGGCCCGCCCCTGGTCTGTGTTGCTGCACAGCAGAGTCCCCTGGAAGGCTTGTCAGTCACCCCCCAGGCCCGCCCCTGGTCTGTGACTCAGGTCTAGGTGGGCAGGAGCTGCTTCTAGGCTCCCAGGTGACACTGACTTACTGGTTGGGGCCACCCTCGGGGCCCTGCTTGGACTGAGAGACCCTGGTGGGAGTGTTAGGCTAGAGTGTGTGGGGGCGGTGTGATTGCGGCAGCTCTGAGAGCAGGTTTACTGCTGGGGAAAGAGATTTCTAACAGGACCCCTGGCTGCAGGCTGAGGAAAGGCTCATGGTGGGGCCAAGCGTCTGGACAGAGGACTGAGGTTGGTCCCCGTGGTTCTGATGCTGTGCTCCCGGGCCACACGGTGCGTTATGCCCACCTGCTCGAGGTGCCCCAAGACCTGCCCAGACTCGAGGCGCCAGGAATGGGCTGCAGAGAAAAGCAGGGCGGTCATGTGGCGGAGCCATCACGAGGCTCTTGAGTTTGCTCCCTTACGTAGGACAGCGTCAGCCTTTATTTATTTATCTGTTTGTTAATTCTCACCCAAGGATATTTTTCTATTGATTTTTCAGAGAGTGGAAGGGAGAGGGAGAGAAAGAGAGAAACATCTATGTGAGAGAGAGACATCGATTGGTTGCCTCCTGGGGGATCGAGCCTGCAACTGAGGCATGTGCCCTTGACCGGAATCAAACCTGAGGCCCTTCAGTCCACAGGCTGACACTCTAACCACTGAGCCAAACCAGCCAGGGCCAGAGTGTCAGCCTTTGAAAGCTGCTTAGCACTGTGACGCTTCCTCGCTATTAGCCTGGAGCTGCAGGGGGCGGGGAAGCACCCCAGGTGGAGCGGAGCCCCGCATTCCCTCCTTGGGGCTCTGTGCTTCGTCCCAGGTGTGGCCATCAAGATCCCCATCGTCTGTGTGGTGCTGGAGGGAGGACCTGGCACGCTGCACGTAAGTACTGGCCAGTGGTTAGGGCCCCTGGGGGTCAAGTCCTGCTGCAGGTGGGACAGCTGACCCAGCGCTGTTCCCAGCATCCTATTGGGTCACTGGCAGGAGAGGGTGAGGAGCTGCCCCCAGGAGATGGAGAAGGGGCATTCCCCCATGCGGCAGGGCCCTCTCCAGCTGAGGGTGGACGGGGCGCTGCTTTGGCCCTGGGCGATGGACCAGTAAGAGGGGCTCCAGCGGGGACTGCAGCAAGGATGGGGGTGACGGTCCCCTGCTTCCAGGACCGGGGCAGCCGTGCGTGTGGCAGCTGACCTTCACGGAGGTTCCTCAGTGGTGTTAACCTGCTGCCCACGGACCTTTATTCAGAACCCACTCCACAGTGTGTGGATCACCTCGTTCTGGTACCTCCGTGCAGGATGTATATGACGCCCCAGCCTGCCAATTTGGGGCAGGAGCAGAGAAAGTGTCGTTAAACGTTCATTAACCCCAGGAGGTGAAAATGAAACTCGGGTTTCCTGGGGAGATGGGGACACATCTGGTCCCCACGCCCGCCTTTCTCGGGCTCCTCCTCATGGTTTTCCCGCACAAGGCACAGCATCTGTCCCTGGGCAGGCATCCTGCCGCTGGGTGAGGGGCCCCTTCCTGAAGTTGCGATCACGCTGGGTCCCTGAGGGCCATCCCTCGTCGTCCTGGTCTCGCCCCGAGCCTCAGTGAGGGAGGGAATCTCTGGCCCAGGCAGCACCCTGTCTCGAGATGCTCTGGTGTCCTCTTGCTCTGGTGCTGTTGAGTGACAGGTCTGGAGGAGATGGTGTGTCAGCTGTATACTCCCCAGCGTCTCAGGACTGGCCGCCTCTCCCCTCGGAGCAGTGGATGCTGCGGCACTGATCAGCATGTTCAGTGAATTTCACTAAAGCCCTCAGCTCAGGCGTTAAATGCTGTCAGAGAGTTCTCCTTTTCAGGAAGTGTGAGAGTGGCGAGGGATCAGGTCCCGCTCACGGTCGGCCCCTGACTTGCAGACCATCTACAACGCCATCACCCACGGCACCCCGTGCGTGGTGGTGGAGGGCTCGGGCCGCGTGGCGGACGTCATCGCGCAGGTGGCCGGCCTGCCCATCTCCGAGATCACCATCGCCCTGATCCAGCAGAAGCTGGCCGTGTTTTTCCAGGAGATGTTCGAGACCTTCACCGAGGGCACGATCGTGGAGTGGACCAAGAAGGTGAGGCGGGCCGGCGCGGTGGTCACCGGGAGCTGCTGGCTCCCAGGTGCCGGTGGCCTGGTACACAGGACCAGGGCATGAGCCATCCAGAAACAGAGCCCCAGGGGCCTGGGTGGGCACGGGAGTGATCTGCAGAGGGTGGGGGCTTTCAGCTGGGCAGGCAGAGGGCCCGGGGCAGGCGGGCGGGCTTCAGCCGAGGAAACACGCTGTCCTGCCGAGAGGGCGTGCCTGGAACCTGTCACCCTCAGAACTCCATGCCCGGGCTGGCACACTGCAGGTCGGGAGCTCCTGGGTGGGAGGCCAGGATGCTGGTGCTTGGCCAGGAGGCGGGCAGAGGGGTGGGGAGCCGAGATTAGGGCAGCCAAGGTGCTGCCTGGTCATGCCCACCCCGAGCCTGGGGGGCTCAGGGCCTCTCGGTATGTTCATGGAGGCGCTCCGGGGTTGACCGGACAGGGAGGCAGGCAGAGCGTGTATAGATGGAGGCCACCCATGGCTCCCACCCCATGAGGTGATCTGGGAGGCACCTCCATGCTTCCTCGGAGGCATCAGTGGGCATGGGCCTCTCCTGGGGATCTTCAGGTTTAGTGAGTATTCCAGGGTACAGTCCAGAGTGTTTGGGAGGCTGCAAGGCCTGGGAGGGAGCTACAGATGGGCAGAGAAGCTTCAAGAACCCCTTACAGACAGATAGACATGGTGGGGCGTTCACTCTAGACTGTAGGGCAGGAGTCCTCCAATACTTGGAGGCTGTCTGGCTCAACTGGGAGCCCTGCGTCACTTGGAGTGGACTCAGAGGCAGCCATCTCCCCCATCCAGGTTTCAGGGGGCCCCAACAAACCCACAGCCATGACCCCAGCCTCCAAGAGTGTGAGGGAGTGTGGCTGGCTCAGCCCTCAGCATCCCATGAAGCCCGTGGCCAGTGGGGTGAGCTCAGGGGAGAGCCCCCTGCACCCTGGTTCCTCTGGTCATGCTGACTGCTGTCTCGGGGGTGGGGGTCCGCCATCCTGAGCTCACATGGTCCCTGTCTCCTGGCAGGATTCTCAGTGAGGGCACTCAGCACCTCTCTGATCCCCGTTTCCCCGGCAGCAAGGTGGGGCTGCAAAGTCACTGGGTCTGTATCCTTTATCCAGCTCCTTGGAAGATGGGTCAGGCTGCAGACATTCCTGGAAATTCCGCCTTAAGTGCCTGATGTATACCTTCCAGGGCAAGTCTGTGGAGCACCGTAGCCCCCACTATGTCTAATTTCGGGCCACATGGGCGGTCATGCCCACCAGCCAGAGACCACAGGGACACTCGTAGGGGACCAAGTGAAGGAGGACGCCCCCTCGGGAGCCTGGGGTGAGGGGATGCTGGGGGTCTGGGCCCTGGCGGGGGTGGAGGGCAAGGCAGCCAGCTCTCTGTGGATGGGAGCAGGCCCTGCTTCGGGTGTTTGTGGTGGCGCAGGGACCTGTCCTTGTCGGCGCTTCCTTGGTCTCAGGGTGAGCTTGTTCGACGTGGATGTTCCGGAGCCTGTTTTTGCCGTGTGTGCAGGCCGGTTTGTGAAGACTCTGAAGTCGGCTGTGAGCATCAGCTGGGTTCCCCACGGAGCCACGGGGAATGGGCGGGCAGGCCCAGGGCCTTTCCTGGTTAGTTGATAAATTATTCAGGCAGTTCTCAGAACCGAATCTAACCCACTGTTGTCCAGAGGTGCCTGGTTTTTTCCACTCTTCCTTGTGAGTCAAGGCCCTGAAAAATGGCACTCATGTAATGGCACTCGGCCACCCAGGGGTGGCCCCTCATTGTTACTCTGGTTCGAAGGAGGGGACCCCCAGCTTCATGGTCATGAATAGTAATTCAGAGCTGCCGGTGGCTCGGTGGTTAGAGCATCGGCCTGCAGACTGAAGGAGTCACGGGTTCGATTCCGGTCAAGGGCACATACCTCAGTTGCAGGCTCGATCGCTGGCCCTGGTCAGGGGGCGCGTGGGAGGCAGCCAATCAATGTGTCTCACATTGATGTTTCTCTCTCTCTGTCTCTCCACCTCCCTTCCACTCTTTCTAAAAATCAGTGGAAAAATATCCTGAGGTGAGGATTAAAAACAACAAAACAAAACAAACAAACAAAACCCAGTAATTTCATTCAGCAAATCCCGAGCTGGGTCTGCACTGTGGTGGGCGGCAGGGTGAGCAGGTGGCCTCCTCCCCCAGACTCTGCCACTGTGCACGTGGACACCAGCCACGGCTCTCATCCCGGGGCTCACAGCCGGCACCGAAGGACTGTGTGTCAGGAGGACACACTCGCCCTCTCTCCGCTGCTCTTCTTGCCTGTCACATGGGGACAATGGCACTGAAACTCGGAGGACGGGACAAGGATCTTTATGCAAAGTGCTTGGTTTTTGTCTCCACATGCGCACTCCAAAAACGGTAGCTGTGATGTGAACCAAAGGCGGGTTAAGTTCAGGAGACACTTTGGCTGGGAGACGGTGGGACTGGGAGGCCAGGAATTGCCATGAGAGCTGCACCCTGAGGGATGGGGAAAGTTGGGGTTTTAGGGGTGGAGGTGGGGAATGGCCGGTCTGGACGCATGAGCAACAGGCTGGGCGAGGAGGGGGAAGGAGGGAGGCCGGGTGTGGTCAGCCTGAGGGCCTGGGGGTAGTGTCTGAAGCCTTGGGGGCCATGAAGGACCCGTGGAATGTGAACGCTGGCCTCAGGGTGAAGGGGTTACGGGGAGCAGCAACGGGTAGCAGGCAGGAAATGATGTCATAGACAGGTGCTAGATAGATGATAGGTATATGTTTGGTATATATCTATCTATCTGTGTATCTGTTCGGCCAGTTCTCAGAACTGAATCTAACAGTGGGTTCTGAGAATTGGCTGAATAGATAAATAGATAGATACATAGATAGATAGGGTGGCTAGGTAGATAGACAATATAGATTGGTAGGTAGGTAGACAGGTAGGGTGGGCAGATAGATATGTGGATTCATAGATGGATAGGTAGGTGAATAATTGGATGGATGGATGGGTGGGTGGATAGACAGGTAGGTAGGTAGGCAGGCAGGTAGAGTGAGGAACGGCAGGGCCCAGGCAGGAGGACCAAGGGAGAAGTCTTAAGTTAAGCAACACCACCTCATGGGCAGGGTGGACACTCTCTACACTGTGGCTGTGTTTTCTGCACCACAGGCCACTCGCAAAGATCACGTATTTGGTCCTTAAGCATCTTCATCTTCACTGTCCAGGGCATGGGGAGTCTTTTGTGTTGTAAGAGCTTTGTTGGTCCCGGCCACACAGGCAGGCAGGACTCATGCCCAGGGCTCTGGCTCCGAGTCCGGGGCCTCCATTCTCCGGGGGCCCCAGGAGGAGGCAGGAGGCCCGCTCATCACTGGGACCCCCCGTGGGGAACGCTTGTTGCAGATCCAGGACATTGTTCGGAGGCGCCAGCTGCTGACCATCTTCCGGGAAGGCAAGGATGGCCAGCAGGACGTGGACGTGGCCATCCTGCAGGCCTTGCTGAAAGGTGAGGGGCCGGCACGGTGGGGGCCACGGGGAGAAGCTAGAACAAGCGTGTTCGGGCCCTGAGTTCTGGTCGGTCGGACACACTGGTCGGAGGGCGGCTGGCAGGGGGGTGCCCATTGCCGACGTTGGGGTGCAGGCGCCTTTCTCAACTTGTCTTTTTAACTGAAATCTGAGCATGGTCATTTATCTCTTTGTGGCCATCCTGGTTTCTCATAAAATCTCAGGGTAAAAAGAAAGAAGCTTGGAATTCCCACTCCTGACTCCCCACACTTGGTTCCATGCTTGAACTCGCTGCCCCCCCCCCCGCCCCCCCACAGCAGAGTCAACACGCAGGGGGTCCTCTGACCACAGAGCCCCGGGCAGTCCCCTTGGTCTGGCCTCTGCCCTCTGGCCACTCTTCCCAGGCCCACACTTCCCTCTTCTCCCTCTGCCGAGGAAGTGAGTACCTCCCTGTCCTCCCTGTCCGCCGGCTCCACGTGGCTGTGCTGGGAACACACCCCACACAGACTCTGACGCAGAAGCTTCCACGAGACAGTGTCAAACGTGACCTCTTTTCTGTACGTCCACTCCGTGCCCCTCCGTGACAGAAGGACTGAATGTTGTCCATAAAACCTCACCTAACCAACAAGATGGTTAACCCTAGACTGGAGACTTCGGTTTAAAGGCCTCCGTCCAGGAAGATTCTTGCTGGAACAGAGAAGAACCGGGGAGAGCGGGTCCAACAGAACCAGAGCTGCTCCGTCCTGGCGGCAGCAGGCCAACGTGTGGGGCTGGAATAAGGAGGCGCGACTCACTGCCTGCCTATCTGGTGGGGGCAGGTCTGAGGGTGTCCCAGCACAGATGGGCCGTGGAAGGATCTAGTCTGTCTGTTCCCTGCCTTCTCTTAAGGGACCAAAGATAAAAGAGAGGGACACCAGGCAGCTCATTCCTGGGACATCCCAGGCTGCTGTGGCCTTCAAAGGCCAAGACAAAGGGGGGGGGGGGCATTGAGTCTGACGATCGGTGCCCGGCTGGGAGAGAAAGGACCCTACTCGTGGCTCAAGATGGACCCCAGGGCCTGGCTGGTTTTGCTCAGTGGATAGATGGTCCCGGCCTGCAGACTGAAGGGTCTCGGGTTTGATTCCGGTCAGGACACATGCCCAGGTTTCAGGCCCAATCCCCAGTAGGAGGCGTGCAGGAGGCAGCGGATCTTTGATTCTCTCTCATCATTGATGTTTCTATCTCTCCCTCTCCCTTCCTCTCTGAAACAAAACAAAACAAAAAGATGGACCCCAGGGACGTGGGGCACCAAGTCCCGGCAGCCTGTGACGATGCTCAGAGGCAGCAAAGCTAACGCTGTGGTCGCGGTCCCCTCTTGCAGGTGCTGAGTGGGAGGGGCGTGAGCAAGCCTCAGGGATTGGAGTGTCCCGTCTTGATCTTGGTGGTGGTCATGCAGGTGTCGATAGAGTAAAAAGCTGTCGAAAAAAAGCTTCTTTTTTTCTTCTTCCCCAAAAGAATCTTAATTCTTTTAAGATTTGCGCACTATACAATTCCGTTAACCTCGATGAAAAGCTTTAGCAAGGTGATGTTGGCATAGCTCCATGTTGTCACAGGTGTCAGAACTCAGCTCCTTTTTGCGGCTGAGTGTTATTCTGTCAGGAGCGGTATTCTGTCGTCCATTCATCTGTTGTTGGGCATTGTGGTTGCCTCCAGTTTGGGGCTATTCTGAACGCACCCATTTGTTTTCATTTCTCTCGGGTCCACGTCTAGGAGTGGAATGACGGGTTCTTCAGGGTGAGAGTATGTTTAACTTTGTAAGAAACTGTCAAACCGTTTTCCAAAAAACGGTAGTTTACCTCTCTGCAGCCTTGCCAGCGTGTGGTATCTATTGTCAGTCGAGGCTGCAGCCACCCTGGCGGGTGGGAGGTGACCTCTCCCTGTCCCCTGATGACTAACGATGTGAGCATCGTTCCCTGGGCTGGTTGGCCGTGTGGATAGCATCTTTTGGAGTGTCTTCCAGATCGCTTGTCCATGTTCACTTGGTTGTTTGTCTTTTCACTTTTGGGTTGTAAGAGCTTTGATAGATTCTAATACAAATCCTTTGTCAGATGTAGGTACTGGGACATTTTTTCTTGGCTCCTGGTCTGCTTTTATGTTTCCTTCAGGGTGTCTTTGAAGGGCAGACGGCTTAAGCTTTAAGGCATTTTAATTTAACAACTTGTTCCTTTCACGTTCATGTTCTTTGCACCCGGAGAAACCTTCGCCCATCCCATGGTTGCAAATACTTCTTTCTATTCATCATGGCAGCTCAAGGGCACAGTTCTTATGCTTAAGTCTATGATCCACCTGAGTTAACTTTGTGTGTGGTGTGAGGTAAGGGTCAGAGTTCTTCTTCTTTTTTTCTTCTTCCCCAAACAACACCCCGTGTTTGAAAATGTTAAACCCGAAAGAGAGAACATAAACTAGTTGGGCAAAATACTTGCATGACCTGGGTGAGGTGGTGGTTTTGTAATCAAGACTGAGAAGGAGGGTGACAGCTCCGTGGCGGTGACGTTTTAACGTGAACGTAGAAGGGCCCGCCTTTTGGAGACTGGAGACTGTGTGTTCCTACAACTTAGGGCTTGACCAGGAGGTGGGCTGGGCAGGGGAGCTGGGGGGAGCCAGATGGCGACCCAAACCCAAGATTCCCTGGTTCGAACAGTGGAAGGAAAAGCTTGTATAAAGGTGTGTGTGTGGGGGGGACTGGGGGGCGGGGCAGACTTTGCAACGGAGCCCTGTACTCATTGAATTAAAATCACTGAGAGCTGAGGCTGGTGCCCAGCCCGGCCTCTCTGGCTGTTAGAGGGCAGGGCTGCTGATGGACAGTGGCTTTGAGGTGCAGCTTGAAGCCTGGGATGCTGGGTTTCTCACCTGCAGCCTCTCGGAGCCATGACCACTTTGGCCACGAGAATTGGGACCACCAGCTGAAGCTGGCCGTGGCGTGGAACCGTGTGGACATTGCCCGGAGCGAGATCTTCACGGATGAGCGGCAGTGGAAGGTATGGCCTCTCGGGGCTGCCCTGGGGGCGGGGGAGGGGGTGTCGCTGGGCCCACAGGAATCATGCTGTGGAAGCAGGATGATGGCCTCTGTCTAGATCCAGCCCTCCCCTGGGTGTGGAGGGTGGCCCAGCCAAGTTTCTCCTCCCTAAATTGGAGACCACAGTTGTCCCCATCCAAGGGGGTTGAAGCCCGGGTTACGGGGGGCGATGTCCAGATGCAGCCCCCCCCCAACGGCACTCTCTCTCAGCCTTCAGAGCTGCACCCCATGATGACGGCCGCCCTCATCTCCAACAAGCCCGAGTTTGTGAAGCTCTTCCTGGAGAACGGGCTGCGGCTGAAGGAGTTTGTCACGTGGGACACCCTGCTCTACCTGTACAAGAACCTGGACCCCTCCTGCCTGTTCCACTGCAAGCTGCAGAAGGTGCTGGCCGAGGAGCCGGAGCGCGTGGCCTGCGCGCCCGCCCTGCCCGCCGTGCAGATGCACCACGTGGCGCAGGTGCTGCGGGAGCTCCTGGGCGACTCCACGCAGCTGCTGTACCCCCGGCCCCGCTCCAGCGACCGGCCACGGCTCTTGCTGCCCGTGCCCCACATCAAGCTCAACGTGCGTGCTGGTAACGTGGCCCCCGCTCCGCGTGGCCTGCATGCTGGGCCACTGCTGGGTCCTTAGCACTTTGCGAAAAAATATTTAGGTTACATTTTTATTAGAAGAGAAGTACACTTCCTGCCTTCCTCTGCTCAGCTGCCATAACAAAGTACAGTAGACTGGGGCTTACACAGCAAGAGTAAGGCCTTTCTTCCTGGTTGCAGATGGCCTTTCTTCTGCTTGTGCCCATCGGGAGAGAGTGCTCTGTGCTGCTTCCTCTTCTTTTTTTTTTCTTTGTTTTGAAATGTTTTTTTTAAAAAATATATTTTTATTGATTTCAGAGAGGAAGGGAGAGGGGGAGAAGAGATAGAAACATCAACGATGAGAGAGAATCATTGATTGGCTGCCTCCTGCAGGCCCCCTCCTGGGGACCGAGCCTGCAACCCAAGCATGTGACCTTGACCAGAATTGAACCCAGGGACCCTTCAGTCTACAGGCTAACGCTCTGTCCACTGAGCCAAACTGGCTAGAGCTGCTTCCTCTTCTTATAAAGACTCTAATCCTGTTGGGTCAGGACCCCACCCATATGACCTCGTTTAACCCCAACCACCCACCGCCTTAGAGACCCTGTCTCCAAATACAGTCACATTGGGAGTTGGGGAGTCAACATATCAATTTGGGGAGGGACATAATTCAGCCCATAACTTACTTTCTGAAAATTTCAAATGATACAAAAGGTTATGTAAGGAAAATGATCCCCATTGCTCACCGGATGTAATTGGTTTTCCGGGTGGGCTCACAGTCAGGTCACAATATTCCACTCATGTCTGTCTGAGGTGCCCAGCACCGGACAGGAGGGGGTGTTTCTAGTCTCATCCTCATCTGTGTTACGCATGGCGCTGGTGTATCATCAGGGAGTATTCGTCCCGTCATTAAGACTTTATAAGCCAAGCCTCAGTGCCGTTTTGTCAGTTTCCCTTTGAGAACTTGAGCGGCTCTTTGACCTTGAGGGATTATTTTAATAGATTTTCTGATAGTGAAATGTTTTTATTGCTGTTTTGACTCTCACCTTGATGGCAGTGTAAGATGTGTTTAATATGACACTGGATTCTGTTGCCAATATTTTCAGGGTTTTTGCATCAGAATGTTTAAGGCTTTGATTGTACTTTTATCTTGGGGGCTGTCTTTGTCAGGTTCTGGTACCAGTTCCGTGTTAGTCTTGTAAAATCCGCTGGCAAGCCTTCCTTCTTTCTCTGCTCTGGAACAGTTTATGTAGCTGGAATTCACTGCTTCTTAGAAGCTCAGCAGACTCCCCTGTGAGTCCATCGGGGCCTGGGGCCTTTTTTTGGGTGGAAGCTCTGATAACTTCTTCATTTTCTATCCTGATGATTTCTTTGTGGCATTGGTGGTGGTTCCTGCAATCTAAGATCAGATTGGGTTTTGTGGGGTTTTTACTGTTAGAAAATGACCCACTTCTTTTAGGTTTTTGCATGTGTTCGTTGTCCCAGGCAAGCTCTGCCTGACCCCTGAGAAAGACGTGACTGTGGCTGAGTTTTACGTGTTTGCGGTTCTGATCTCCTTGATCCCAGTGTATTTAAGATACCCAGCGGGAAGGTACTTTAGAAAGTCCAAAAGAGAAGCTCACACTTGACCATGTCTGTAATTTAAGAAGATAAACTAATTTTTTTTTTTTATAAAGATGGGCATTTGGGAAACTTCCAGAACCACTTAAAGAAAGTGCAGTTTTGTGTGTGAGATGGAGGATGTGAGCTCTGTCTCTGGGAATTGTTTCCAGGCTGTCTGAGTATGTGTTTACTGACTGACTGGCCAGGAAGCCTTGTGTCCCTCTGCCGCTTGAGTGTGTCTGCAGCCCAATACCTTCCTGTTCTCACAGACCCTCAGTGTCTGCCCAGCAGCCTTTTCTGCTTGCTTTCTCTTTCACAAGACATGGCACGGGTCCCCGAGGAGCTCATAGCCATGGCTCTGGCAACAGACTGTTAGAATTTTTCTTCACAGATAGGGGCTTTGATGGGGTCGGGTAGGACTGAGGAACCTTGAGCTGCCTGGAGTGTCACAGGATCTACAAATGTTGGTGCAGGAGCCACTGGTATCCCACTTTCTGGATGTTTTTACGTGTGTCCAGTGATGGGTTTATAACCCTGGTGTTCATGGTGCTGTGAAAACACAGGTCTCAGGGCTCGTCCCCCAGGGGCAGAGGTTGAGAAGATGTGGGCTGCGTTCAGGACCTTCACCCCACCAGGCCCCCTGGGGAACCTGATGCTAGTGGGGACCTCGGCAGGGGCTCTGACTGTCCACCGCTCACAGGTGCAGGGAGTGAGTCTCCGGTCCCTCTACAAACGCTCATCAGGCCAGGTCACCTTCACCATGGACCCGGTCCGCGATCTTCTCATTTGGGCCATCGTCCAGAACCGCCGGGAGCTGGCTGAAATCATTTGGGCTCAGGTAACCAGATATGTGGCTGTGAGCGGGCCAATGACAGGGTTCCAGCAGAGAGCCTGGCCTGCAAGCCCAGCACTGACAGCAGGTGGGGTGGCCAGAGCCGTGGAGGGAGGGCAATGGGTGTCACAACACCTGAAGGGACTCGGCGTGTGCAGTGTTGAGAACAGAGGGCTTAGCTCTAGGCAAGACAATAATTGTTTAAAAGGCGAGACACACAAACTCCTGCAGGTCCATGCGGGGAGGAGGCTGGCCAGGAAGAGCCATCCTCCGTGGGCCCCGTGGGTTCTGGGGGTCAGCGCCTGAGCTGTGGCCGTTCTGTTCAGAGGCTGCAGGGCAAGCTCTGTCCCGGGAGGGGCTGCGTCTCCCCATTGGCTGTTGAGGTTCTCAAGGAGACCATCTGTCACTTGGTTGGTAGCAGGCCCTGGTGCCCCTGCCTGAGCCTGGCTCCAGCTGATTCTCCTCTTTAAGGGAAAGTAAAATTTAGTAAGTTTTTCTCAGAGAGGCCCCTGTTTTTAGCGCTGGCATTTCCAAATTGCTCTCGAGGAGTTATCTCTCTCCCCAGTTGTCACCAGCAGCGTGGCATTGGTGGTGGTCCTGGGAGGTTCGTCCTTCCCCAGGGGCAGGGTGGTCAGCGCTGGGCCGGGCCTGACTGTGGCCGCAGGTGCTCTGTGGGGGTTGGGGGTGGAAGGCCAAACGCAAACTCCCAGGCTCTGACACCAGCCCTCATGCTGGGCCGGCGCTGCTCCTGCACCCAGCACCTCCGGGCTGTGCTTTGAGGGCCTCCGTGAGATTTTCTCAGTCCCCTTCTGGTGCCTGGGCTGGCGGTGCCACTGAGGCAGGGAGCCCTGAGCCCGGACGGAGACCTGCAGGGCCTGGTCCTGTTTCTCCCCATTGGTGCTCTCTGACCCTCAGCCCCGCATCTGGGGTTGACCAGATGCCCCGGGAGCTGGGCCTCCTGCCGGCAGTGCTGTGCTGGCGCCCTGTGTCCAGCTTGTGTTTGGGTGGGCAGGCGGGCTGCCTGGGAAGCAGACCACTTCCACTGGCCCGTGCAGAAGGCCGGGCCTCAGAAATGGTACCTGTGTCGATGTGGGTGACCCAAATGGTCTATAAAGAGAGGGGCCACAGCAAGCAATGCCCAGGGGCCCATGCTCTCCCGGGGTCTCTGCCTTCATCACCCCGGGCAGTGTGTCTGCGGCTCCCTGGCTGGACCAGGCGGGCCCTGACGGTGGCTCCCCTGGCGCAGAGCCAGGACTGCATCGCCGCGGCCTTGGCCTGCAGCAAGATCCTCAAGGAGCTCTCCAAGGAGGAGGAGGACACGGACAGCTCCGAGGAGATGCTGGCGCTCGCCGACCAGTACGAGCACAGAGCCATCGGTGAGTCGACGGGCCGGGCCTCCCGCTGAGCGCCCTGGGGTCCTGGTCCCGGGTCCCAGCCCCTCAGCGTCACTCTGAGGTCCTTGCCCAGATTTCAGCTCCCCTCCTGTCCCATCTGTGCCGTCCGGAGGGGGCCCTTTGTGGGGACCCGGCTGCTGTGACAGGGTCCCCCTCTCCGCAGGCGTCTTCACCGAGTGCTACCGGAAGGACGAGGAGAGAGCACAGAAGCTGCTCACCCGGGTGTCAGAGGCCTGGGGCAAGACCACCTGCCTGCAGCTGGCCCTGGAGGCCAAGGACATGAAGTTCGTGTCCCACGGGGGCATCCAGGTGACCGCAGGCGGCCTGCTTCCGGGAATAGCCGCCCTGGAGCTGCCGTGGAGATGCAGCCTCCGCTCAGTAGAGGGCGCACGTGTCCACCAGTTTCAGGTCCATTTGGACGAGGGATGGTGCAGACCTGTCGGTCACTTGCTGCAAACCCCAGAGGCCCTCCTCCTCCTTGTTTATGGGGAAGGGAACTGATGCTAAATGAGAGGCAGGACATTAGTCACCTCCACACAGGGTGTTCCTACCTAGACCCCTCCTCCCCGTCGCCCTCGCGGCCCCAGGAGCCAGGCGTCATCCCCACCTGGGGCCTTGGGAGAGGGCAGGGAGCTCCTCCACGCGCTCCGGAGCCTGGAGTTTGGCAGGTGCCTTAGGAACACCAGCATTGCCTTGAGCATCGCTTCGTGCTGTCACCATGTCCATGGAGCACTGTCATGCCCCGTGCTGTGCTGGGGCCTGGGAAGACGGTGGGGAGGAGTCCTGTCCCCTCTTTTACCACTCCCTCTCCCCGCCCTCCCCTCCCCTCCCCCTGCCTCCACACAGTGCTTAGAGGGGCCAGCTGTGAGAGCCAGGGAGGATGGGCGCTGAGCCAGAAGCCAGGGTAGGGCCCCTCTCTCCGCCCTTACCTCTGGGAGAGCCCAGCCTGGCCCACCCGGAGCCGCTCCTCAGCTGGCGGGTGGCAGGCTGCCCTGTGCCACCCACTGAATCTCATGGTCGGGGGGGCCCAAAGGGCACCGTGCTGGAGCATGTGGACTCCCCCTCAAGGGTGGACTCCCGCCTCAGGGGTGGGGCACAGGGAGCCCCAGGTGAGGATGGGGTGAGGGGCCCACTGTCCTGAAGCTGGCCCCTCTGTCCACAGGCCTTCCTGACCAAGGTGTGGTGGGGCCAGCTCTGCGTGGACAACGGGCTCTGGCGGGTGATCCTGTGCATGCTGGCCTTCCCGCTGCTCACCACCGGCCTCGTCTCCTTCAGGTGCCACCTGGCTGCGGGGCTGCAGGCTGCGGGGCTACGGGCATGTGGGGCTGTGGGGCTGCAGGGCTATGGGGCTGCTGGCAGGTGGGGCTGTGGGGCTGTGGGCATGTGGGGCTGTGGGGCTGCAGGGCTATGGGGCTGTGGGCATGTGGGGCTGTGGAGCTACAGGGCTATGGGGCTGCGGGCATGTGGGGCTGTGGAGCTACAGGGCTATGGGGCTGCGGGCATGTGGGGCTGTGGAGCTGCAGGGCTATGGGGCTGCGGGCATGTGGGGCTGTGGGGCTGCAGGGCTGCAGGGCTATGGGGCTGCGGGCATGTGGGGCTGTGGGGCTGCAGGGCTGCAGGGCTATGGGGCTGCGGGCAGGTGGGGCTGTGGGGCTGTAGGGCTGCAGGGCTATGGGGCTGCGGGCATGTGGGGCTGTGGGCATGTGGGGCTGTGGAGCTACAGGGCTATGGGGCTGCGGGCATGTGGGGCTGTAGGGCTGCAGGGCTATGGGGCTGCGGGCATGTGGGGCTGTGGAGCTGCAGGCTGCATGGCTGCGGGGCTGTGGGTGATCCCAAATGCCCTCACCAGGGGCAAGTTGCATGTATCCTCAGGGCTGTGACTGGATCCTAGATGGTGGGGATGCATTCAGGAAGGAGGCAGAGGGAAGGGCCTCACCTGTGCAAAGCCCCCACCTGCGCTGGGTACCTACCTGCCCTGAGCACCCACCTGCCCTGAGCACCCACCTGCCCTGAGCACCCACCTGCCCTGAGCACCCACCTGCCCTGAACACCCACTTGCCCTGAGCACCCAACTGTCCTGAGTACCTACCTGCCCTGAGCACCCATCTGCACTGAGCACCTACCTTCCCTGAGGACCCACCTGCCCTTAGCACCCACCTGCCCTGAGCACCTACCTGCCCTGAGCACCCACCTGCCCTGAGCACCCACCTGCACTGAGCACCTACCTTCCCTGAGGACCCACCTGCCCTTAGCACCCACCTGCCCTGAGCACCTACCTGCCCTGAGCACCCACCTGCCCTGAGCACCCACCTGCCCCGGGTACCCACCTGCCCCGGGCACCCATCTGTCCTGGCACCCACCTGCGCTGAGCACCCACCTGCCCTGAGCACCCACCTGCCCCGGGCACCCATCTGTCCTGGCACCCACCTGCGCTGAGTGGCTGAGGAGCTGTTACAGCTCCATGGAACCAGGCTACAGGCTCTGTTGGGGTCCTTGCTCTTCAGGGTGTCTGGTGGGGCCTCTGCCATAGCTGTGTGCGCAGGGCTATAGGGCTGTGTCCGCCCTTCCCTGCCACATGGTGTGAGCACATGCAGGGGCGCCCTGAGCACACGGGCCTGGGTCAGGGTGGCCCAGGTCCCCAGGCTGCCAGGCCCCTCACGGCCTCGCTGTCGCCGCAGGGACAGGAGGCTGCAGGCGGTGCGGGGCCTGGCCCGGGTCCGCGCCTTCTTCAACGCACCTGTGGTCATCTTCCACCTGAACATCCTGTCCTACTTCTCCTTCCTCTGCCTCTTCGCCTACGTGCTCATGGTGGACTTCCAGCCCTCGCCCTCCTGGAGCGAGCGCCTCATCTACCTCTGGCTCTTCTCCCTGGTCTGCGAGGAGCTGCGGCAGGTGTGTCCCACCCCTCCCTCGCCGTCCTTGGGGGGGGGGGGGGGGGGTGTCTCCCTGCCCACTGGTCCCCTCCCACCCGCCACGGTCACTGTCTCACGTTGCTCACACTGTAAACGTCCCCACCTGTCAGGACCTGAGCAATGGAAGGTGCGGGCCACGTGGTGCTGCCGCCCTGTTTGCCAGCCTCCCCCTGCCCTCCTCCCCTCACGGCCTCCTGCAGCCAGACCTTTCCAGGAGGGGCCGGGCCCACAGGGGCCGCCCCACAACCGAGGGCACTCCCTTCTCCCCGAGTCAGTCCTGTGGTCCATGAGGGACCTGGTTGTTCCCAGGGGGCCCCCTGCCCCACCCTGCAGCTGCCTGGGTCTGGGGCCTGGTACCCAGAGGAGGGCGTGGGGACCCCTGCCAGGCCCTCATGGTCACTCCAGGGTCACTCCAGGGTCTCCCCCTCCTCTTGGAGCTGCCGGGAGCTAGAGGGCCAGGGGGCTCCTGCCGGTGGGGAGGGTGTCCCCAACACTCATTTGCATACTGTGCATTTGCATACTGGGCATTTGCATACTGGGCATTTGCATACTGGGCAGGGCTGAGGTCCTGCGCCTGGAGGTGGGTGCTCAGTGGCACCTCCTGCCCAGGCTCCTCCTGCTGTTCCTGACCCACGGTGGTGGGACTCCGTCCCCTGCGCAGTAGCCTCGCTCTCCAGGAGGGAGCGAGCATTTTACTGATAAGATAAGGACGACGGCAGCCAGACCCCCATAACGATCCTCTCGCAGCTCCTCTACGACCCTGACGAGTGTGGGCTGGTGAAGATGGCGCTCCTGTACTTCAGCGACTTCTGGAACAAGCTGGACATCGCTGCCATCCTGCTCTTCATAGCGGGCCTGACCTGCCGGTGAGCGGCCCTCTCCCCTCCGGCGCCTGCCCACAGGGGTGGGCCCGAGGCTGGACCAGAGCCGGCCACCCTCGGGGACTTAGCCACCTCTGAATGGGTCTGTCGTCTGTCCAGGGGGCGACCCTGCCCACCCTGGGAGTGGCTGCCACGTGCACGGTCCCCTTTCTCCATGAAGCTGAGGGACCCCTCCAGCCTCCTGTCCCAGGATCCCTGCACAGCCTGGCTACCTGCCCGAGGCTGGGCTTCTAGATCTTTCTGAAGAATAAGCGCTACACCCCACCGGAGACTCTGTCCCCTGAGCTCACACCCAGTTTTTAGCACTTCAGGGCCCAGGAGTCGCTAGAGCCCTTTGCCTCCAGGGCCCACACATGGGCTTGGGCAGGCGAGCGGGTGGCTGGGGACAGGCTGTGGGAGCAGCAAGCTGAGGCCCCTGACTCTGCCCCGGGCCAGGCTGATCCCGGCATTGCTGTACCCCGGGCGCATTGTCCTCTCTCTGGATTTCATCATGTTCTGCCTCCGGCTGATGCACATATTCACCATCAGTAAGACGCTGGGGCCCAAGATAATCATCGTGAAGCGGATGGTAAGGAGATAAGGGGCCTGATGCCAGTTGCAAGTGAGGTGCACCAGGGCTTACGCATACACCTAGCGCCCCGCATCCCTGCTGGGCCCTGGGCTCTCACCTCCTGGCACACCTGTCTTGGGTCTTTTCCCGTATACCACCTCTTCCAGGCAGCCCTCCCTGATTGCCACAGTGCATTCCCGATCCCTGTTACAGCTCCTGTTGACCCCCTCTGCGGGTCACAGTCACATCCAACCCCTCTTACACATTGAGGGTGTGCTCAGGACCCCATTGGGACATGGCAGCAGCCCCCCAGGGCTGCGTCCCCAGAGCACCTGCAGCGTGGGTGTCGGTACTTCTCCCTCCACTGCGGGGTTCACAGACGGGCAGGGAGGGTGGGGTCCACCTGCGGTCAGGGAGATGAGGGCGAGTGTGGGGCTGCAGCCGGGGCCGCCTTGTCTCTGCAGATGAAGGACGTCTTCTTCTTCCTCTTCCTGTTGGCCGTGTGGGTCGTGTCCTTCGGGGTGGCCAAGCAGGCCATCCTCATCCACAACGAGAGCCGGGTGGACTGGATCTTCCGGGGGGTCGTGTACCAGTCGTACCTCACCATCTTCGGGCAGATCCCGGCCTACATCGACGGTAAGACGAGGTCCTGACAACTGTGGGAAAGGAGCCCCCATGCCAGCAGGGGTCCTGGGAGCTCACGGGGTGAGGAGAGGAGGGGGGGCATTCCCCACCTGGCGAATACTGCTCCTGGGTGGGAGCTCCCGGGGTTCCCCTGGGGAAAGAAACGGCAGGTGCGCACACTGTCCAGCTGAGCGGGGAAGGCATCAGCCGGGGTGGGGGTGGGTGCTGAGCTGCACCTCAAAGCTTCGGCTGAGATCCGGGTGGATCGAGGGTGTGGCCTGGGCCACTGGGCATCAGTGACACCCCTTCCCCAGCATTAGTGCCACCCTATTCCTTCTCTCCCCCCCCCATTCAGAAATAACTTCCTGTTTCCTAGACGGAAAGAACACTTTTTGTATACTGAGTTTTGCCTTTATCTGCTAATTTTAGAATCTAAAATTTAGGATCTAATTTTACATTTGCTGATACCCACTTACATTGAGAATCTAATTTAACATTTGCATCACCCCAAAAAGACACCCATACAAATTAGCAGCCACTCCCCATTCCCTCCTCTGCTCAGCCATAAGCTACCTCCAATCTACTTTTCATCTCTATGGAGTGTCTTTTGTGGACACTGCCTATAAATTGGATGACGCAACATGTAGTCTTTTGTGTCTTGCATAATGTTTTCAAGATTCGTTCGTATCGTAGCCTGTATTAGTATCTCACTCCTTCTTTGTGGCTAAATAGTATTCCATTGTGTGGATAGACCACATTTTGTTTCTTCCCAAGAGGGTGAGCGTTGGAGTTGTTCCCACTCTTCGGCTGCTATGAACAATGTAGCTATGAACAGTTGCGAGTTTTTGCGTTGAAATGTTTTGACTTCTCCTGGATAGATACCTACCAGCAAAACGGCTGGGTTAATGGTAGCTCCACGAGAAACTGCCAAACTGTATTCCACAGCGCCTGCTCCATTTTTATCCCGCCAGCCGTGCACGGATATTCCAGTTTCTCCACCTCTTCGCCAACACTTGTTCCCGGCCGGCTTTTCTTATCCCGGCAGTTCCGGTGGGTGTGGAGTGTGTCTCACTGTGGTTTTCGTTTGCATTTCCCTGACGGCCGATGATGTTGAGCACCTCTTCATGTACTGACGGAGCCACTTCTGTATCTTCTTTGGAGTAATATCTATCCCTAACCTTTGCCCATTTTCTAAGTGGGTTGTCTTTTTACTAAGTTGTTAGAGTTCTTTACATATGGATACCATCCTATCCCATGGATCTGTATGTCTGTCCTTGTGCAGTACAACCCTCTCTCGGTTACTATAGCTTTACATTAAGTTTAAAAATCAGGAAGCTTGAGTCTGTCCTTCAACTTGGTTCTTCTTTTTCAAGATTGTTTTGGCCTCTGGGATATGAATTTCTGGATCAGCTGATCAATTTCTAAAAAGAAAGAAAGGCATCTAGGATTTTGATTGTGAACCTGGGATGTTTTTCCACTCACTTAGGTCTATAATTTCTTTCAATACCATTTTGTAGTTTTCAGTGTATAAGTCGTTCTACTTTTATTAGATTTATTCCTAATTGTTTTATTTTTTTTCCATACTGTTGTAAATGGAATGGTCCTATTAATTTTGTTTTGTTTGTTGCTACTCTATAGAAATATACTATATTTTGTATCTGGAAGTCTTGCCAAACTTCTTTATTAGCTCAAGTCGATTTTTTAATGGGTTGCGTGGGATTTGCTCTATAAAAGATCATGTCATCTGCAAGTAGAGACACTTTTACTCGTTCCTTTCCAATCTAGATGCCTTTTATTTCTTTTTTTGCCTACTTATCCTGCTGGAATCGCTGGTACAATGCTGAGTCTAAGTATTGAGAGCACACCTCTTTATCTTGTTCTGGATCTCAGGGGGTGGGAAGCTTTCCGTGGTTCACTATTAAGTATGATGTGGGAGAAACCAAGATGGCGGCATAGGTGAAACACCTAACCTGCAGCCGGGCACAACAATTTCAAAGGCACAACTAGAGGTCAGAACGGACATCGTCCAGAACCACAGGAGAGCTGGCGGACTGAAATGCCCACAGCTGGGGGGAAGGAGAGGGCCACGGGGACAATCGGGGGAGCCGTAAAAGCCTGAGGTATGGAGAAACTGGCGGAGACACGAGCTTGCGCGCCTGCGGGGAGGATGGAGCTGGAGAGGAAGGGGCGGCTGACGGCCTGGCCGGCGTTCACTGGCAGGAAGGAGATAAAGGCTCCGGAGTGCGCTAAGTGCCGGCTCCGACTGCACTGAGCGCCAGTTCCGGGCGAAACCCTGGGAAGCCAGGCGCAGGCTGGGGGAATGAATCTGGGCTGTGGGGCGCAGGCACAGAGGAGCGGGGGAAGGCAGAGCTCCAGAGGCGCGCACGGGAAGGGGCGCAAAGGACGGACTGTTGCCTGCACCACTGAACTGCCCTAGCGAGAAGGAGACATAAGCTCAGGACCGTGCTGAACCCCAGTTCCGACTGCACTGAACCCCAGTTCCGGGCGAAACCCTGGGAAGCCAGGCGCACGCTGGGGGAATGAATTTGGGCTGTGGTGGCGGAGGCACAGAGAAGCGGCGGCTCCAGACGCGCGCACTGGAAGGTGCGCAGAGGACGGACTTTTGCCTGCGCCACTGGGTGGCCCTGCTGGGAAGGAGACAGGGACGCCAGACTGCGCTGAGACCCAGTTCCAACTGCACTGAAACCCAGTTCCAGGCGAGAATCTGGGAGTCCAGATTCATTAGGGGTGGGACTGGACTGTTTGGCAGTGGGCGAAATTCCAGGGCGCGTTTCTCTCAGAGGTGTTTGCAAGGAGTACAGAGGGACACAGACACAGGAGCCTCATAGGGCGGGGCTGACAGGAAGCCAAGGTTGTAGGCTCCACCCTGTAGCTCCGCCCCAGCCAAGCTGAGCAGAAGCTTTTTCCTGCTGAGTGCCTCAGGTAGTGGCTGACCCACACTGCATTGGAGACCCAGAAATGAGGGCATCTAGTGGTTGGTGGGAGATGACACCAGATTTCAATCACTTGCATAAGGGAGGCATTCTAGAGGCAGACTCAGTGAGCGCCAAGGCATTGCTGCATCAAGACCCGGCCCACAAACATGTCTCCTGCACAGCAACTCTTCCTATATGGACAAAGAGGGTCCTCACGGCCAATTGGCCTGGAGGACAATTCCTCCCAGTGTCACCAACAACAATCAAGACTTAACTGTACAAAGGAGGACCAAGATGGAGACATAGGGCGGCAGCCTGATCGTTGCCTACCACAACAATATTGAGACTACGACGGGAGAGCAGAGCAGACACCAGCCAGAAAGACCGGGGGGCTGGCTGAGCAGATGCTCTACAACTAGAATAAAAGAGAGGGGTACGCAGGATGATGCTGATGCCGGTGACCCAAAGTCCACACTTTAAGAACTATGGCTCAGGCGACACAATGGTGGCCTGGAACGTGCTCGGCGCAGTTCCCCCGGCGGTCTCCGGCTGAGGGGACGGCTCCACTCGCTGCCGAGCACAGACAGACGAGCCCCTGGGAGACATGGGGTGGGAGACTCCGTGCTTGCTGACCTCCGAGTCCTTCAAGAATCTCAATGCCCCGAAGTGGCCAGGTGCGCACGCTCAGCGACTGGCCACCGTTGCAGACCCAAGGGCCGACGCAGCGACACCGGACCAGCCCACCACCGGGCACCGGGCACACCGGAGCCTTGCCGAGCCCGCCGCCCAACGAGTTCTGCGGCAGCCGCCCTGGAGCTCTGAGAAAATGACCGAAGGAATTGCTGAGAGGGAATTGACCAACAGGAATTGGGATCAAGAAGACGAAACCCCGCTGAGACCCGAGTCCAGGCGAGCCTGCGAGCCTCTGGGCTCAGATGTGGTCACACGCCTCTGGGTCTAGGTGAGGCCTCACGCCCCTGGGTTTGGGTGAGGCCACACGCCCCTGGGTCCAGGTGAAGCTGGATTCCGGATTCGGGTGAGGCCATGTGCCCCTGGGTCCGGGCGAATCTGAACCCTGGGTCCGGGTGAGGCCGTGGGCCCCTGGATCCGGGTAAGGCTGGGTCCCGAGTCCGGGTGAGGCCGTGAGCCCCTGGATCCGGGTGAGACCACGCGACCAGGGGTCTGAGAGAGGTAACGCGCCCCTGGGTCCGGGTGGCTTCGTGTACCTAGGTCCAGGTGAGGCCACGTGCCCCTGGGTCTGAGAGAGGCCACGCACCCCTAGGTCCGGGCGAGACCATGTGTCCCTGGATCCGGGTGGGGCCTCGTGCACCTAGGCCCGGGTGGGGCCGTGTGCCCCTGGGTCTGGGGGAGGCCAGGCGTCCCTGGGTCTGGGTGAGACCGTGTGTCCCTGGATCCGGGTGAGGCCTCGTGTGCCTAGGCATGGGTGAGGTCACGTGCCCCGGGGTCTGAGAGGCCAAGCGTCCCTGGGTCCGGGTGAGACCATGTGTCCCTGGATCCGGGTGAGGCCGCGTGCACCTAGACCCGGGTGAGCCCAAGTGGCCCTGGGTCTGGGAGAGGCCAAGCATCCCTGGGTCCGGGTGAGACCATGTGTCCCTGGATCTGGGTGAGGCCTCGTGCACCTAGGCCCAGGTGAGCCCAAGTGGCCCTGGGTCTGGAAGAGGCCAAGCGTCCCTGGGTCCGGGTGAGACCATGTGTCCCTGGATCCGGGTGAGGCCTCGTGCACCTAGGCCCGGGTGAGGCCACGTGCCCCTGGGTCTGGGAGAGGCCAAGCGTCCCTGGGTCCGGGTGAGACCATGCGTCCCTGGATCCGGATGAGGCCTCGTGCACCTAGGCCCGGGTGAGCCCAAGTGGCCCTGGGTCTGGGAGAGGCCAAGCGTCCCTGGGTCCGGGTGAGACCATGTGTCCCAGGATCCGGGTGAGGCCTCGTGCACCTAGGCCCGGGTGAGCCCAAGTGGCCCTGGGTCTGGGAGAGGCCAAGCGTCCCTGGATCCGGGTGAGACCATGTGTCCCTGGATCCGGGTGAGGCCTCGTGCACCTAGACCCGGGTGAGCCCAAGTGGCCCTGGGTCTGGGAGAGGCCAAGCGTCCCTGGGTCCGGGTGAGACCATGTGTCCCAGGATCCGGGTGAGGCCTCGTGCACCTAGGCCCGGGTGAGCCCAAGTGGCCCTGGGTCTGGGAGAGGCCAAGCGTCCCTGGATCCGGGTGAGACCACGTGTCCCTGGATCCGGGTGAGGCCTCGTGCACCTAGACCCGGGTGAGCCCAAGTGGCCCTGGGTCTGGGAGAGGCCAAGCATCCCTGGGTCCGGGTGAGACCACGTGTCCCTGGATCCGGGTGAGGCCTCGTGCACCTAGGCCCGGGTGAGCCCAAGTGGCCCTGGGTCTGGGAGAGGCCAAGCATCCCTGGGTCCGGGTGAGACCATGTGTCCCTGGATCCGGGTGAGGCCGCGTGCACCTAGGCCCGGGTGAGCCCAAGTGGCCCTGGGTCTGGGAGAGGCCAAGCATCCCTGGGTCCGGGTGCGACCATGTGTCCCTGGATCCGGATGAGGCCTCGTGCACCTAGGCCCGGGTGAGCCCAAGTGGCCCTGGGTCTGGGAGAGGCCAAGCGTCCCTCGGTCCAGGTGAGACCATGTGTCCCTGGATCCGGGTGAGGCCTCGTGCACCTAGGCCCGGGTGAGCCCAAGTGGCCCTGGGTCTGGGAGAGGCCAAACGTCCCTGGGTCCGGGTGAGACCATGTGTCCCTGGATCCGGGTGAGGCCGCGTGCACCTAGGCCCGGGTGAGCCCAAGTGGCCCTGGGTCTGGGAGAGGCCAAGCGTCCCTGGGTCCGGGTGCGACCATGTGTCCCAGGATCCGGATGAGGCCTCGTGCACCTAGGCCCGGGTGAGCCCAAGTGGCCCTGGGTCTGGGAGAGGCCAAGCGTCCCTCGGTCCAGGTGAGACCATGTGTCCCTGGATCCGGGTGAGGCCTCGTGCACCTAGGCCCGGGTGAGCCCAAGTGGCCCTGGGTCTGGGAGAGGCCAAACGTCCCTGGGTCCGGGTGAGGCCGCGTGCACCTAGGCCTGGGTGAGCCCAAGTGGCCCTGGGTCTGGGAGAGGCCAAGCGTCCCTGGGTCCGGGTGCGACCACGTGTCCCTGGATCCGGATGAGGCCTCGTGCACCTAGGCCCGGGTGAGCCCAAGTGGCCCTGGGTCTGGGAGAGGCCAAGCGTCCCTGGGTCCGGGTGAGACCACGTGTCCCTGGATCCGGGTGAGGCCTCGTACACCTAGGCCCGGGTAAGCCCAAGTGGCCCTGGGTCTGGGAGAGGCCAAGCGTCCCTGGGTCCGGGTGCGACCATGTGTCCCTGGATCCGGATGAGGCCTCGTGCACCTAGGCCCGGGTGAGGCCACGTGCCCCTGGGTCTGGGAGAGGCCAAGCGTCCCTGGGTACGGGTGAAGCCAGATCCTGGGTCCGGGTGAGGCCGTGCGCCCCTGGATCCATCCGGGTGAGGCTGGGTCCCAGGCCCGGGTGAGACCACGCGCCCCTTGGGTATGGGTGAGGCCACGTGCCCCTTAGTCCGGGTGACGCCGTGCCCCTGGGTTCGGCCGAGACCAAACCAGAGGGAGTCGGACCTCCATTACCACCATTTGTCCACCATCCAGAGCTGAGGGGTCAGTGCTGACATGTACACATAAGGAACTACTGGACATTGAAATTGGGTCTCAAAAGAACTGTTGGTCCAGGGGAAGCTCGCTACAGATTGATTCATTTGCCTGTCAGCATAACTATTATTGCTCGTCTCACATTCAGTTCTTATTAGTATATATCTAGTGACATATGATCTCGCTCATCTAGGGGAAATGATGAACAACATAGACTGAGGAACAAGAACAGAACCAGAAGCAAGGAGGCATCGATCGGACTATCGGGCCTCAGAGGGAGGATAGGGAGGGTAGGGGGAGGGTGGGGGGAGGGGGAGAGTTCAACCAAAGGACCTGTATGCATGCATATAAGCCTATCCAACGGTTAAGTTCAACAGGGGATTGGGGCATGCGTGGGGAGAGGGGTGGGATGGGAATGGGGGGATGAGGACAAATATGTGACACCTTAATCAATAAAGAAATTAAAAAAAAAAAAAAGTATGATGTGGTGGGTTTCCTGCAAATGTCCTTTATCTGGTTGAAGACGTCCCCTTCTATTCCTGGTTTCCTGAGTGTTTTTATCATGAAAGGCTGTTAGATTTTGTCAAATGCCCTTTCCTCATCTCTTGAAATGTTATTATATTCATTGATTTTCATATGTTCAACCAGCTCTAGGTTCCTGGGATACATCTCGCTGTGTCATGGTGTATATCCTCTTTATATGCTGCTGGGCTCAGTTTCCTCGCATGTTGTCGAGGGCTTTTGCGTCTGTATTCACAAAGGGTATTGGTCTGTAGTTTTCTTGTCATGTTTTGTCATCTTTTGGTATTGGGAGATGCTGGCCTCATAGAGTGACTTAGGAGGTATTCCGTCCTTTCTTATATTTTGGAAAAGTTTGTGAAAGATTTACTTTAATTCTTCTTTAAACACTTGGTAGACTTTACCAGTGAAGTCATCTGGGCCTGAATTTTTTTTTGTGTTAAGTTTTTAAAATTATGAATTCAATCTTGTTACTTGTTGTAGGTCTATTTGTATTTTCTATTTCTTCTTCAGTTTGGTAGTTTATGTCTTTCTAGGAATATGTCCATTTTTCTAAGTGATCTAATTTGTTAGCATGCAATTTTTTGTAGCATGTCTTTATAGTTCTTTTTATTTTTGTAACATTGGTAGTGCTGTCCTCTTTTCGTTTATGATTTTAGTAATCTGAGCCATTTCTTCCCCCACTTTCCCCCGCCGCCTTGATCCAGTGTAGAAAGAGGGTTGTGATTTTGTTGCTCATTTTCAAGAACCAGATTTTGGTTTTGTTCATTTTCTTTGTTTTAAAAAACATATACTTTATTTTAATTATTTGCATTCTGACCTTTATTACTTTCTTCTGCTTGCTTTGGATTTAGTTTGCTTTTCTCTTTTTAGTTCACTGAAGTGGAAGGTTATGTTATTAATTTGAGCTCTTCTTCTTAACATACACTGAGTGGCCAGATTATTATGATCTCTGAACGCATAATAATCTGGCCACTCAGTGTATATCCTATATAATAAAAGGCTAATATGCAAATTGTCCCCTCGACCAGGAGTTCGACCAGCAGGCAGGCCAGCCAATTGCCCATGTCCCCTCCACCTGGCCAGGTTGGCTAGACCCCACCCATGCACAAATTCATGCACCAGGCCTCTAATACACACACACACACACACACACACACACACACACACACTGAGTGGCCAGATTATTATGCGTTCAGAGATCATAATAATCTGGCCACTCAGTGTAGGTATTTATAACTATGATAGTGAGTTTCTAGCTCAGAAAATTAGTAACACTTTCAAAAATATATTCGAGTACAAAAAAAAACCAGTGCACAATCATTATTGAAAAAATTTAAAAATTCAAGCTTAAGTACAAAGAAAAACGTGGTCCCTGATCCACATCCCAGAGTTAACCACTATTAACAACTTCGTGTGTTTTCCTAGGTATTTTTCATGCACAGCTGAAATGTATGCTTTGTGAAATGTCCTCTTCTCGACCAGCGTGGCCCTGTTTTCTCATGCCTCCTTCTCTCGTCACTCGTTGTTAATCTCCTCCTTTCGAATCCTCTCCACCGCATGGGGCTCTCCAGGCTGGGACCCGTGTGTTAGCCGTGACGGCAGCCCTCCCGGAGCCAGCCCTGCCCGGGCTGGGAAATGCTGGTGGGGATGGCTGGTCCTGGGCAGGGTCCCGTGCCAGCCTGCAGAGGCGGCCGGCTCGGGGGGCTTCCCTTGGCAGCCACACGTCCTGCCCCCAGGGGATGCCTGGGTGCAGGTGGACGCCTCTCTTTGGGGCTGAGCTGCCAGCCGAGGTCACCCAGATGTGCAGGTGTCCAGGTCTGGTGCCTGCATGGCTTTCTTTGTTCCCTGCCCTCTCTCCATGCTAGGCGTGAACTTCAACCTGGACCAGTGCAGCCCCAATGGTACCGACCCCTACAAGCCCAAGTGCCCTGAGAGCGACGCCACCCGGCACCGGCCCATCTTCCCCGAGTGGCTGACGGTCATCCTGCTCTGCCTGTACCTGCTCTTCACGAACATCCTGCTGCTCAACCTGCTCATCGCCATGTTCAAGTGAGTGCTGCTGGGGGCTCGCTTAGGCCCAGCTCGCTGACCCCTCTCCCCCATCACCGCCGTCACCGCCATCGGTGCCAGTGGGCCCTGAGCCGGGACCCAGGACCCAGGCGCTCTGAGGTGCCCCATTCAACCACTCTCCCTGGCCACTGTCCAGGGCACTGATCTGTCTGTCCAGGGCACTGCTGCTGGGGACCAGCAGTTTGGTCATTCAGCCCGTGAGCCAGGCTGGAGGAGGACATGGTGGCTGGGGGCCGGCAAAGGCTCACTCCTCCCTGTGTCTGGGGTCAGTGGGGCTGTAGGGGGTGGACTCCAGGTTCATGGTCAAGGAATCTCCCCCAGGGGCTGGGCACAGCCATATGCAGGGGGCAGCGGGATTCGCATGCAGGGCGCTCGCTCAGCCTCGGTGCTCGTGGAGAAAACACTATCTCGCAGGTTGTTGGTGTCCATGCAATAAGACCCCGGGGGCGGGAGCCTTTTGTGCAGGCTCCCATGTGCAGACGCGGGACGGCTGGACGGGGCAGCGGCTGTCGGAGGCCCTCCCGCTGTGGAGGAGTGCGTGTCAGCACTTGGTGAAAATGCTGCTCCGGGACCCGGGGCCCTGGCTTGGTCAGCACCCTTCCCCTTCCCCTTATCAGCTACGTTGCTGAGGTTGTCACTTTCTGATTTGCTGGGACGGACCCTGAACATGTGCTGGAACTCTGATACAGAGGCCAAAGGGGACCAGCGGGCAGGGGCTCTGTCCCGTAGCAAGGAAAGCAAGTGCTTTTTTAAAAAAAATATATTTTATTTATTTTAGAGAGGAAGGGAGAGGGAGAGAGGGAGAGAGGGAGAGAGAGAGAGAGAGAGAGAGAGAGAGAGAGAGAGAGAGAAACATCAATAATGAGAAAGAATCATTGATCGGCTGCCTTCTGCATGCCCCCTACTGGGGATCGAGCCCCCAACCCAGGCACGTGCCCTTGACCGGAATGGAACCTGGGACCCTTCAGTCCACAGGCTGATGCTCTATCCATTGAGCCAAACCAGCTAGGGCGCATGTGCTTTTCTGAGTAAATGTGTCTGCCTGTTGCAGACACTGTCCCTTCTGTTTGTCGGGTTGAACCGATAGACTCCTTCTAGAGTTCAACGCCAAGACAGGGTCCATCTCCCACGATGTCTGCTTTCTTTTATCACCAACGAGGCGTGAATTCTGCGTCCCGCTGCCCGGCTGTCTTTTTCTGCCCCTAGAGTCACCCTGGGAGGCATGTGTCTGCTCATGGGCCGTCACCGGCCCCCAGGGCAGTGAATGGGTGTGTGCTTGTTCTTGCCTCGTTGCACTGCATCTGGTCCTTCTCTGTAACCGGCGTGCCCCTTGCCTCCCGCCAGCTACACGTTCCAGCAGGTCCAGGAGCACACGGACCAGATCTGGAAGTTCCAGCGCCACGATCTGATCGAGGAGTACCAGGGCAGGCCCCCGGCCCCGCCCCCCTTCATCCTCCTCAGCCACCTGCATCTCTTCATCAAGAGGGTCATCCTGAAGATCCCCGCCAAGCGGCACAAGCAGCTCAGTGAGCCGCCCTCCGCTCTCCCAGAGTGCTTGTCCTCAGGGGTCTTGGGGCCACATGTGGGCTTGGGGCGGCTATGGTGTCTCCTTCTAGAGTCCTAGAAGCTTGGGAAGAACGCAGACCGTGCAGGGCACTGAGCTCCCAGCAGGCCCCTCGGGGATGGGCGTGGCTCAGGGGCAGGACCCCGGGAGGGCCTGGGAGTGGGCCGGAGCCCCTCATGCGTCCTCCCCACGCAGAGAACAAGCTGGAGAAGAACGAGGAGGCGGCGCTCCTGTCCTGGGAGATCTACCTGAAGGAGAACTACCTGCAGAACCAGCAGTACCAGCAGAAGCAGAGGACGGAGCAGAAGATCCAAGACATTAGCCACAGGTACGGGTGAAACGGCACAGGCCATTCGGTTCTGAGACATACCAGGCACATGGCCCTCCTGGGGGAGGCCCAGCAACTGGTCACCTGGGACGGGAAACCTCAGTGTCGTGGCCCAAGCAATTCTACCAGCACTGGACCTCGGTCCTCCAGCTGACCCACAGCCCTCCCTCTGGGTCTTGGGAAGGCCACTGTGCTGTGGGCGGGGCTGATGCTGAAAGGCCGGGGTGGGGCGGCTGGAGGAGGGGCAGGTGGGCCCGCCAGAGGCCAGCTGGAGGCCTGGAGGGCGGACAGTGAGCGCGCTGGCACGTGGCCACGCCGCAGCTGCCATAGTACCTGGGTAGCCTGCCCCACTCTTAGGCCCACTCAGCACATCTTCAGTTCCTGCTCAGCTCTTCCCACCCCACTTGCTTCCAGGGTGCCAGGTCCGTGTTGGGGGAGAGGTCTCTCTCTCCCTCTCTCCACCCCGCCCCTCAGCCCTGTGGGCACCAGAGGGCCTGGCTGCCAGGGACACAGACGTGGAAGAGTTTGGTCTTGTGTGTGTGTCACTGTGGGCCAGGAGGAGGGGGCCTGGGGACATGTAGTCATGGCAGCTCCTGGCCTGGCACAGAGGTTCCCGCAGGCCGTAGAGAGGGCGTCCTGGGGAGCATGGCCCCGCCCCCCACCTCTCCTTAGAGACGGGCACCTGCCTTTCTCCATCTCTCGGCTCATCTGTGAAATGGTGACAGTGACAGTATCCATCGCCTGGAGTCACTTCCAGAACATGGGAGCACGTGTGAAGCGTGAGCACTTCCTGGGCTAGAGACACGCCAGCACACACCGGCTGTGTGTGGCTTTATGTCGCTGTTGCACAGGAGTGATGGTGATGGTGCCCCTACATGGGCGTCTTCTCTCCCTGCGTCGGGCGAGGGATTCCAGGCCCAGAGGCAGCATGGTACCCGGGCTGAGCCTGCCCCCGCTGTGCCCACACCTCAGGGCGCTCCTTGGTGATGGGGACAGTTCCTGCTTGTCGTAGGGACTGAGTCACAGCCAGCCAATCGCACGCTGTCGCCCTCCCTCCAGTAGCCAGGCAGCACACGCACAAGGCTGGCCGGGGACAGGGTGCCGAGCAGTCACGTGGCTTTTCGGAAATTAAGCAATACATAGCGAGGGCGCAAGTTAACTCCCGGGCCCTCAGTGAGATAACTGTCTCCCTTTCCCTCGATAACCTCCACAGTGGGCTGCAGCCCAGCTCAGGGTTCAGTGTCACTGAAAGGACTGCCCATGTTCTTAAAGAAGAGACAGGAAGTGAAGACGCCTGGCCATGAACAGCCAGAGTCTGGGTGGACTGGGCTGTGGAATTATTTCACCCATAAACACAGCCAGCCTACGTTGGGTGAGATTCCCACATTGTAGCTAAATAAGACAGAATCCAAGCAACCGTTCCCCAAATGACAGCACGGCCCCTCCTTCCCGCAAACCCCAGCAGCGCCCAGCGGCAGCTTCGTTGTGTGTGACTTAGGTTCTGGAGCTCATGGCCTAGGGGAGGGGCTCGGCCGTGGGTGCACCTCACACCTGCGTCTCCTGCCAGGATGCTCTGTGGGCAGTGGGAGTGGCGGTGGGAGCCTGGGGCATCGGCTGGCTAAGAGGTCTCCCTCCTTGGGCACCAGGCAGTCTATACAGAAACATCTGTACTAATAAAAGGGTAATATGCTAATTAGACTGGGTCAACCAGCCATCTTCCAGACATCCGACTTGCTTCTGGTCAAAGCCATGGTGGTGGGGGCTGAGGCAGAGGCAGTTAGGGGCAATCAGGCTAGCAGGGAGGGCAGTTGGGGGCAAGATCAGGCTGTCAGGGGAGGGCACTTAGGGGCGATCAGGCAGGCAGAGGCAGCTAGGGCCTCTGGGATCAGGCCTAAACCGGCAGTCGGACATCCCCCAAGGGGTCCCCAATTGGAGAGGGTGCAGGCTGGGCTGAGGGAACCCCACCCTGTGCATGAATTTTGTGCACCGGGCCACTAGTGTACTATAAACACTTTCAAATTAAGAGGAAGACGCCTGAAATTAAGGCCGACAGAGCCCTGGCTGTTGAATCAGATGAGGCCGCCATCGGCAAGCTGGCCCCGTGCCGCCTCACCGCCCAGGCCCCAGGCAGGCCCGCCAGGCTCAGCTGTGCACTCTTTCAGGGTGGACACCATGGTGGACCTGCTGGAAATGGACCGGCTGAAGGGTTCGGGCTCCATGGAGCAGAGACTGGCCTCCCTGGAGAAGCAGGTGGGTTTCGGGCCGGGGCCTGTGTTTCTGGGGCACAGATCCGACGGGCCTGGCTGTGGTGCCCGGCTGGTTTGAGAATGAGCACCCTGGGACGACCAAGAGGAGGTGGGGAACGTGGGGCCCCTGTTCCTCATGGGAAGAGCACCTTCTTTTCCCTCTGGAAAATTCCGCCCGAGCCCCCTGGCTGGGCTCCAGCACACTGCACTGCGCGGCACCACTTAGGGGCCGGTCTGAGGAGTAAACTCTCGTCCCCTCCTTGGCCTCCTCCGGCCTGTCCCCCGACCTGGGGGGCTGTGGGAATCGCCCCAGCCCTGGCTGCCTCAGCCCTCCTGGCAGAGCTCTGCTGGCTTCCTGGCCGCCGGGGAGCGGCAGCCACAGGGGTGGCCTGTGCGGGCAGGCGCTGACCGGATGCTGTGTGGGACCTCCTTGCAGGTGGCCCAGACAGCCAGAGCGCTGCACTGGGTCGTGAAGACCCTGCGAGACAGCGGCTTTGGCTCGGACGAGGGAGCCCCCTCCCTGGGTGAGTGGGTGGCTGTTCTTCTGAGTCTGGGGACTGTGGGGAGGAGAGGCACCGGGCAGGGCTCCTGCTGGGCCTGGAGGAAGGACTGTGGAGGGTGCCCCGGCCTGTGGGCCAGATGCCCGAGCCTGGCCAGCTTTGCCCACGCTCGTGTGGCTGTCCCCAGCCTCCCAGACGGCCTCGGAGGGGCAGGACCCGGAGCTGGACGGCAGGCAGAAGGCGGAGGACCTGGGCGACGCCCACCACGTGAACGCCCGGCACCTGCTCTACCCCAACTCCCCCATCGTGCGTTTCCCTGTGCCCAACGAGAAGGTGCCCTGGGAGGTGAGTGCTGTCCTGGCTGCACCCCCACCAGGCTCGGTGGCCGGGGTGCTGGGAGGAGCTGTCCGGCCTGAACCCTCTGACATGGGCTGGCCCGGCCCACGCAGCGTCACAGGGACATGACACATGCGGCCCCCGAGGCACAGGTCCACACAGTGGAGGTGGCAGAGCTGGGACTTGAGCCTGGGGAGCCCCACGAGCCTCTGATGCACAGAGAGCCGACCGCCCCTCACCTCTGGTCGCCCCACTGTCCCCAGTGCATGGTCAGTGCCCCCTTTCCCGAGTGCCAGGTGAGCGGGAGCATCTGAGAGAGGGAACGAGAGGGAGACGTAGGTAATGGCATCCACCCCAACCCGCAGGCTTCGTCCCTGGCCCTCCCGGAACATTCCGGGCTGTTACCTCCATTGCCTTCTCTCCAGCCCTGCCAGTCGGAATCCTCACCTCTCAGGTCCAGCCCAGACCCCGCCCGACCTGGGAAGCCTCCCCTGGACACCAGTTCTGTCTCCAGCCCCGGGCCTGGGTCCCCGAGTGGCAAGACCCTCAGGTCTGCCCAGCTCAGGGTGCTGCGGGCGCCTGGCGTGGTCTCGGGTCCCGGGCCGTGCGCCTGGAGGAGCAGCCGCCGCCGCAGTCCTCTGGGTGCCTGGGCCTGAGCTTTGGACGGGGGGACAGTCTGAGAGAGACCCCTGTTCTGTGCAGACAGAGTTTCTCATCTACGACCCGCCCTTCTACTCGGCCGAGAGGAAGGACAAGGACTTGGTGGACCCCGTGGGAAAGTGAGTGTGCGCTCCTCCCCTCCCTCACACCCAGGGCCGGAGGGCGGGACCCCCCAGGGCGAGGGCCTGCTGCCTGCCTGGATGGCCCTCCCCAGGGGCTGGGACGTGCTGGGAGGGGCAGGGTCTGGGGGCGCCTGCGGCCTGTGGGGCCCCCTGTCCTCTGCCCGATGCCTCTCAGGTGTGATCACCCAGCGCTCTGCCCCCGCTTCGCGCCCTCTGATCCGGGACCTGACTGCTCCTCTGTCCTCTCCCAGCGCCCTGGACCCTCTGGCCAGGATCACCTACAACGCCGTGGACGGGCCCACGGACCGCCGGAGCTTCCACGGCAGCTACGCGGTTCAGGACGGGTTCCCCCTGTGAGTGCGGCCCTGTCCCCACCCACAGTACCCGGCCTCGCTGGGGCCTTCGGGGCCTTCCTTCTGGGGTCAGGTTTCCTCTCTTGGCGACTAGGCAGCAGCAGCCCTTGGTGAAGGCTCCTGGGAGGAAGGGCCTCCTGCCTGGGGGTGAGGAGGAGGAAGGGCCTCCTGGGGGGGGTGAGGAGGAGGAAGGGCCTCCTGGGGGTGGGTGAGGAGGAGGAAGGGCCTCCTGCCTGGGGGGGGGGTGAGGAGGAGGCAGGGCCTCCTGGGGGGGTGAGGAGGAGGAAGGGCCTCCTGGGGGGGGGTGAGGAGGAGGAAGGGCCTCCTGTGGGGGGTGAGGAGGAGGAAGGGCCTCCTGGGGGGGGGCTGAGGAGGAGGAAGGGCCTCCTGCCTGGGGGTGAGGAGGAGGAAGGGGCCGGCTGGGGGCTGTCAGAGTCTGAGGAGGACGACAGGTGGCTGGGGACGTGGGAACCCCAAGGAGCAGGCGGATCCGGGCCCCGAGGGAGGAGGCAGTGGCGGCCTCTGCGGAATGTCCTGGAAAAGGTGGCCGGGATCTGGAGGACAGGCTGGCGTGTGGACCGGGACAGCGGTCAGACCTGGGTGATGGGCTTTCCCTCCTGTTTTAGTGGTGAATTCACACGAACCCACCCAGCGTCCAGCATGCGTTCTTTCTGAGAGGACCGGGCAGGGTGGAGGCGGCGGCCCTGCCCAGTGGGGACGCTTGGTCTCCGTGTCAGGGCCCTGGGCTCGGGGAGCAGGGACAAGCCATGTTTTGGGGCCAAGTCTCCCCGGCGGGGTCCTCGCTGGTGACCCCTTCCTGGCCTGTGCACAGTCACTGGACGCCTCTGGTGCCCGGCCCGGGACCCCGCCCCCCCCCCCCCACACACACGTGTGGGTGGCAGATGGGTCCGTCCCGCGCCCTCGGGCCACAGGAAGGCCACTGGGACACCTTGTGCATCTGCAGTGGGGCCAGACCGTGGTCCCTAAGGGAACCCTTTTCTTTTCCAACTGACCCCATGGTACCCTGAAGCCCCCCCTCACCCCTTGGGGTCCCCACGGGCTGGTCCTCCCGGCGGCAGGCTGAGCACACCCCTCTCCACCCCAGGAACCCCATGGGCCGCACGGGGCTGCGAGGGCGCGGGGCCCTCTGCTGCTTCGGACCCAACCACACGCTGCAGCCCGTGGTCACTCGGTGAGTCCGCCAGTGATGAGGTCACCCACTCCCCCCATGAGGGACTCACTTCCGGGGCCCTCCCCATGCGCCCAGAGAGCCCCGAGGACAACTCTCATTGGGTACGTGGTGGCAGCCTCACGGCATGACGCCCCCTGAAACACAGGGCAGGAATGTCGGGGCCCCCTGGACAGCCCAGGCCCGTTCCCCCTCCCAACAGAGCTCCCCTCACTTCCTGTGGATCCCCTCCCTTAGAGGCCTGTGGGAGGAGGGACAAGGTAGCCAGGACCCACGGCCACGGACGAACCGAAAGTAGGCAAGACATGGCCCAGCCGGGTCCCTAAGGAATATTCTCCAAAGGCCGGCCGTGCTAGTCCTCCAGCGGCCACGGGAGCGGGGAGACACCCTGATGGTGCCGGACGGGAGAGGGTCCTCGGGGAGGACACAGGGCTGGGCCCCGGGGAGGCTGGGGAGGGGGCTGGCACAGAGCGGGGGAGGGCAGGTGTGAGCCGGTCCCTCTGCAGGTGGAGGAGGAACCAGGACGGAGCCATCTGCCGGAGAAGCATCAAGAAAGTGCTGGAGGTGCTGGTGGTGAAGCACGTCTTGGCAGAGCACTGGGCCTTGCCAGGGGTGAGCCACCGACGGCCCACGTGCCCGTCACTCATCCTTCTCCATCCGCCCGCCGACGGAACGGCACCCGCCTGCGCCTCTGCCCGGCCGTTCTGGACTCTGTCCCTGGTTCCTAATGACAACGCCAGGGACTGGGCGGTGCTGCAGGTCTTCGGGCCCCTATCCATTCCAGGGCGCTGGGCAGCTCTCGCCCTGCACCCCCGAGCCCCGTGGCTCCCACGTGAGGGAGCGCGGCTCTGAGCACCGGGCATGGAGGGGTGTCTGCTGAGCCGGCACTGGTCCCGAAGTCCGAGGCAGAATGGACATGGCTGTGAGGGACTGTGACGAACAAGCAGGGTCCCCTAGGTGGGTGGGGGCAGGGAGGGGCCGTGTCCATGGACAGGTGGTCTCTGGAGTGGCCGGGAGCCCAGCGTGGGGAACAGAGGTGAGAGGTGGGTCTGAGGAATGCAAACAAACCATAAAAACACAGCCCTCCCGATGGCGGCCAGCAGGTGGAGGTCAGGGCGCTGGCGCCCTCACAGGGAGCCGAGAGGCACGGGTGTCCGGCGTGCGCTCCTCCAAGGCTGTGCCTTTGGCCTCACACCCCTGCTGTGGAGCGGGCTGACGTGGGCAGTGGGCTCTGGGCAATGTCACTCTGGCCCCGAGACAGTCAGCCTGCCAGACGCTGTCGGCCTGCGGCTCCGGGGGTCTGGCTGGCCGCCCATGCCGGGCAGGTGGCCAGTGGAGGTGGGTCCCCAGATGGCCTTGCGGACGAGCCTTGCCTCCCTCTCTGCTCAGGGCTCCCGGGAACCCGGAGAGACGCTGCCCCGCAAGCTGAAGCAGGTCCTCCAGAGAGAGTTCTGGCCTTCCTTCCAGAACCTGCTGCTACAGGGCACGGAGGTAGGTGGCTCTCTGTGTCCCGGGCCCCGCGGGGCACTGGCGGTGAGGCTGCAGGATGAGCAGGGGACAGGGAACCTGCTCCGGCCCACATCTCCCCGCTCCTGGAGGAAGGAGCTGGGACCAGGGGCCGTGGCCGTGGCCGGGGGCCTCCCGCCTTCCCTCTCTGTCCCCATTTCTTCTCTAAATCAATGGGGCCGGGCTGTTGTCGGCCTCTCCTTCCCACACTCAGCCCGGCCCTGAGCACAGCTGGCTCCCAGGGGCCCCTCAGAACCTGTGCCTCCTAGGGCAGAAGGGCTGGGGGTGCTCGCCAAGCCCTGTCGGGAAAGTGCGGCTGAGTCCTCACACGCGTCAGGCCTGTTTGCCTTACTGAATCCTTTCTTTTTTTTTTTTAAATATATTTTTATTGATTTCAGAGAGGAAGGGAGAGGCGGGGAGAGAGAAACATTAATGATGAGAGAGAATCATTGACCGGCTGCCTCCTGCATACCCCCTACTGGGAATGGAGCCCACAACCCATGTGCCCTTGACCGGAATCGAACCTGGGACCCTTTAGCCCACAGGCTGACGCTCTAGCCACTGAGCCACACCGGCTAGGGCTGAATCCTTTTTAATTACAAAAGCAACATGTGTTTGCTACAGCATCCGAAATGCAGCCCGGTCAACGGTGAACATCAGAGCCATCTACCCTCACTCGCCCAGGTGCCACCGGGCACAGACACCTGCTTGCTTCTCCTGCCCCCGGTGGCACCTGGGCGTGTGAGGGTAGAGGTGGCTTCGAGGTTCACCGTGCGGGCTCTGTCTGCAGCTTTCTGTCCACACGGGAGCACGCACGCACTTCTTCAGTAAGCACGGGCCGCTGGCCTCATTCTCTGTACCTTGCTTTTTCCCTTAATTGGCGATGGTCACAGCTGTAGGTTTATATTCGTAGGGTTTGTTTTTCACGACTATAGAATGTCTTGCAGACTTTATATGTTTTGTGCCATGCTTTGCTTAAACAGTCCTCTAGGTGGCATCTAAGTTGCCACCGGTCCTGTTTTCACGCGTGTCAGGATGAAACAGGCGGTGGCTGGTACTTACGGCTCTGACCTGCACCAGCTGGTCCTTATGGTTCGTCCCTGTCCCATATGCTTTTCCCTCCGGGACACTGCCATCTCCCGTTTCCTTACTGGGCAAAAATAATTAGTTTATTTATCCAGGTGATATCCAAACAGCATAAAATTAACCATTTTAAAGCACACCGTTCCGTGGCATCTAGTGCATTGACAGTGCTGTGTGACCATCACCTCTCTCTAATTCGAAACATTTCCATCACCCCAAAAAGAGTCCCTGCACCTTACCAGCGGTCACTTCCTTCCCTCCCCCAGCCCCTGGCCACCGCATCTGTGTTCTGTCTCTGGATTTGCCTGTCCGGGACATTTATGTTACGTGGAGCACACAGCATGCGGTCTCTGGTGTCTGGTTTACTGTAATATTTTCAAGGCCCACTGTCATTTTTAATCCCTCCGTGGACAGTCCGGGGGGCGGGGTGGTCCGGATGGCAGGCCAGAGGCCAGGAGGGACATGAGTGAGCCCGTGGGCCGCCTCAGGGTGCTGGTCAAGGCTGAAGGCTTGGGTGGCAGCCGCTGGACAGGCAGAGGGGAGCCAGGCCAGGGGCCTGGGTGCCGTGCAGCTGTGCTCAGAGCGTCTTAGGGCTGGCCGAGCTCGGGACAAGGAGGCCCTTGCTCTGGAGGAAGCCGGCAGGCTCAGGGTCGGTTGGGGAGTCTGGCTCACCCTGCGCTGCCCCCCAGGTGTACAAAGGCTACGTGGACGACCCTCGGAACACGGACAACGCCTGGATCGAGACGGTGGCTGTCAGTGTCCACTTCCCAGACCAGAGCGACGTGGAGCTGAAGAGGCTGAACTCTGTATGGGGCTCGGGCCACAGGCTCCCAGGATGGGGGGATGCGGGGCCTGTAGGGAGGGGTCTGATGGGCTCCTGGGCCAGGGCCAGAGCTGCCGGGAACCCTGAGATGTGGTCCTCCAGGACCCCCCAGGCTCGCACTGGGGGAGGCCGGTTTGTACACCTTTATGGGGATACTGTCCCCTGAATTGAGCTCAATCCGCCAAGTCCCCAATCCAGAACTGGGACCACGAGGTCCCAGGGAACAAACCCAGGCCGTTATCTGCAGGACAGACCCTCCGAACGAGCTGCCTGCTCTGTTCTCACCCGCGGGCTTTCGGGCTCTGCAGGCATTTTCCGAGTGGCGTCCGAAGTGGGTGTTGTTGCTCCCGTGTGGTAACAGCCCAGTGGAGGCCCAGAGATGGGGGTCAGGGCAACGTTTGGGGTGCTGGGTGCTGGCGGCGACTCCGGGCTCAGGATGTGCCTTTCCTTGCAGCACCTGCACGCCGGCGACCCCGGGATGTCCGTCCGATGGCAGGTCGTGGACAAGCGCATCTCGCTGTATGCCAACCACAAGGCCATCCTGCAGAAGGTGGCCGCTCTGTTCGGGGCCTACTACTGAGCCCAGGGCCCCCGGGGCCAGTCTGTCCCCAGCCCCTCGGAGATCAGGCTGCAGGGGGCGCAGCTGTGGACCTCAGGGAGGCCAGGGGCGCAGCGTGATGGGGTTTGGGGACCTGCCATCCCTCAGCCAACTGGAGCCCCCACTGGACGAGTTCGTGACCCGGCGAGGCGCCCTGAGAAGGGAACCAAGGCCGGGGACAGGCTGGCCCCGGTGACACGGCATCTCCTCAGGATTGTGGTGGCCACGGGGACCCCGCCAGCCATCACTGCCTCTCCTGAGCCGCAGGCAGCCGGTTGAGGGGCTGGAGCCTCCTGACAATCTTGGCATTGGGCCGGAGTCGAGTCTCCCCTGGGAATGCTGTCATGAGCAGCAGGTCCCCCACCGGAGGTACATCCGCCCAAGGCCTGTGTCCCCTGGAGCGTTGGGGTTCCCATGTGGCCTCCTCCTCAGGCCCATGCCTCCAAGATGGCCTCCACTGTGGCCTGACTCAGACCCTCGCCTGGCCTGGGGCGGGCCCTGTGGGAACCCCAGTTTACAGCCCGGGCCACCGTCCGGGCTGAGCAGAGGCAGGAGGCCCGTGAGTGCAGGCCTTCCCCAGAGACGCAGAGGGTCCCTGCCTGTGCAGGGCCTGGGACCCAGCTCTCCTGCACACGCGGAGCTCCCTCCGTCCCTCCCTGTGAGCCCAGGGAGCGTGGGCGTGGATGGGGGCGCCCCGTTTAGTGTCAGCGAGTCACAGACCATCAGCATAAGCCATCAGGAGCATCAGGACCAGGAAGGTTGTCAAGCCCGACGTTCAGTCCGCCGCCCCATGCCACCCGGCCAGCTCTTCGGTGCCTCCTGCAAATAAAGTTCCGGAGGTGCAGTGGTCAGGGCTGTGTCTGGGCCACTGCAACCTCTACCAACCCACGGCCAAGCTTCCCGTGGCCCGAGGGCCTCTCCTGTGGCGTCTCCCCGTGTTTGTGGGCATGTGTGAGTGTATGTGTGTACGTGTGAGTGTATATTTGTGTATGTGTGTATAGATGTGTGTTTGTGTGTGTTTGTGTTTGTACGTGTATAGATGTGGATGTGTGTGAGTGTTTGTGTGAGTGTATATTTGTGTATGTGTGTATAGATGTGTGTTTGTGTGTGTTTGTGTTTGTACGTGTATAGACGTGGATGTGTGTGAGTGTATGTGTGAGTGTATATGTGTGTGTAGATGTGTGTGTGAGTATATGTGCATGTACATGTATAGATGTGGATATGTGTGTGTATGTGTGTACAGTGTGTGTGAGTGTGTGCGAGTGTGAGTGTATGTGTGTGTATATGTGCATATACATGTATGATGTGTATGTGTGTTTATGAGTGTGTATGTATGTAAATGTGTGTATATATGTGTGAGTGTATATATGTGTGTGTGTGTGAGTGTATGTGTGTGAGTGTATGTGAATGTGTGAGTGTATGAGTGTGTGTGTGTGTGTGTATGCGTGTGTGAGTGTATGTGTGTGTGTGTGAGTGTATGAGTGTGTGTGTGTATGTGTGTTTGTGTGTGTGTGTGTGTGAGTGTATGTGTGTGTGTGTGTGTGAGTGTTTGTGTGAGTGTGTGTGTGTGTGAGTGTATGAGTGTGTATATGTATGTGTGTGTGTGTGTGAGTGTATGAGAGTGTGTGTGAGTGTATGTATGTGTGAGTGTATGAGTGTATGTATGTGTGAGTGTATGAGTGTGTGTGAGTGTGTGCAGGGAGAGCCGGCAGAGGGGACAGGCCTGGAGACCCCGGGAGCAGTACGGGAGGAGGTGAAGGCAGCCAGGCTCTGCAGGGAAACGGCAGCCAGGACGGGGCAGTGGTTCTGAAGGGACCTGGGGGCGGTCGGGGGCTGTGCAAGCAGGGAGACACTGCTCGGGCCCTGTGCTCTTGGGAAGCCTGGAAGGGGAACCATTGCCAGCCTTATTTCAGGGTTTCCAGTCTGGATTTTCAAGAGCAGGCAGAGAGAACCAGGAATTCCGAGAGATCTAGGAGTTCTCTGAATGTCGTGGGAGGTCAGTGTGGCCAAAGCTGCTGGGGACAACTTTGCCAAAGGCAGTCCCTCCACGAAGGGTCTGGGCCAGCGCGGGGTCCCTGGCCTGGCTTTTTGCTTCCCAGGCAGCGAGTGGGTTCCCGGCCAGCTGCCCTTGTCCCGCCTCTGAGGTGGCTGCTCCAGCCCTGCCTGGGAGCTGGCTGGCCTCACGGTGCCCAGCGGGCCTGGGCTTCTGTCTGAGGGTCCCATGGGCAGGTGGGGACCGTGTGGAGGCTGGGCAGCAGAGGGCTGAGCCAGGCACAGTGGAAGGGCAAGAGGGGGAGCAGCCAGCACACCCCTGGACACTGGCCGTGGCCCAAGCGAGGGCCCCCCAGGCCACTGTTGGGTCTCTGTGTGGGGAGGGCGGGTCTGGGCCCCCCCGGGTGCTTTGTTCATCTGCCTGATTTCATCCGGCCCTGGCGATGCCGCGCTCGGCTCCTCACTCCTCCCCAGAGAGAAGCACTCAGACCTCACCCTGCAAAACAGCCTCCCTGACGGGGAGGCAATTAACCAGCCGCAGAGCTGCATTTGCTCCCTGGGGCCACGAAGCCGGTTCCGGGTGGATAAGTAAGCCAGATAATCAGCCCGGACTCCAATTACAGTAAGAAGGACGGCCTGGTGGGCAGAGCACGTGGCCAGGATGGCATCAGAAGGTTGCTGGTGTGTTTGGGAACACTGACTCATGGCCCGGAATGGACAGCGAGCGAGGCTCTCACAGGGCCTGCAGCCTGGGTCTGGCCGGCAGCCAGAGCCTCCGGTGGCCCTCTGACGTCATCACTAGTCAGGGAGGCCAAGAGCCAAGCGCCGGGAGACAGCTCGACACAGCCTTACTCGGGCACCTGGAACTGACAGGTCCGTCCACCCGTCCACGTGCACGTCATTCCCACGTGGGCTCCCCTCTGAGTGGCACGCCTGCTCCGCACGTTAGTCAGGAGCACACGTTCTTCACTGCACACGTGAGTGTGATCCGCCGATGGATTTTTTATGTTAACAAGCAGCACCCAGATCCAGATCCGTAACACCCGCCCCAGGAGCCCCCTCCATCCCCAGCCCTCCCCCCAGCCCCCCCCACTCCCACCCCCATCCCCAATCCCATCCCGAGTCCCACCACCCCGGAGTGTTACCTGCTCTTGAACTTCCCATAAACAGAAACACACAGTGTGAGTTCTGAGTGTCTGGCCCCTCGCACTCACTGGCATCCATACTGTACTTCTCTTGGTGGCCGCCATATACTTGGTTTACTTTAAATATTAAAAACGTTCCATAATTTGCCAGAAAAATAACATACCAGCAGCTTCCTGGCTGACAGTATGTTAACCTCTCTGAAAGGCAGCTGGCTGTGGAAGGCAGAAATAATATGTCTTGTGGGGTTGCTGCACATGTGGACATACACCGTGCGGCCACAGCCCAGCCCCAAGGGGTGCGCGCCGGCTGCAGGGCTCTCACTGGCCGAGGGGCCCAGGGTGGCCTGGCGAAGGGCTGTGATGCTGGACGCTCTCCCCCAAAGCAGGAAACGACACAGCGACCGTTACAGACGGGAGACAACTAAGGAGAGAGAATGGACTAAAAACTACTCAATCCAAGGGAAGTCAGGAAAAGAGGACAAGGGATCCGAGGGGCAGAAAGAGGCAGACAGACTGGAGCCCACCTGCCCCAATTATCCCTTCAATGAGCTTTGACGCAGGACGTCGGCAATGGGGAAGCACTAGACCCGGAACGACCGGCCTTAGCCCGTGTCCCTCGTTTTTCCACGAATGTCCTTGTCTGTTGGAGGGCCCCGCGCCGCAGTTAGCTACTTCTCCTTCGTCTTTTCCAACCCGTAACAGTGACTCAGGCCTTTCTTGGCTTTTACGACCCCTTCCTTCATTTTTGACGCGAACTGATCAGTCCCTTGGTCGCCGTCCTTCCACGTGGGTCTGGAGTGCTCTCACGATGGCAGATGGTGCATTTGGGGCAAGAACACCACAAAAGCGATGCTGGGTCTCCGTCCATCGCATCGAGAGGCTACATGATGGCTGTCCGTCTTATTACTGAGATTTGACCTTGGTCACAGAGTAAGGTGGTTTCTTACTGTAAGAAACCAGAAGCTGGGCTTCTCCACTGTAAGGTTACTATTCTCACCTTTGTAGTTAACAAACATATTAAAAAAGATACTTGAATGCTATGGAAATCCCGAAGGAAACTAAGTATAAGACACGCGAGGTTAAAAGCCCAAGGATGGGAAAAGGTAGCCCATGTGAACCTAATGAAAAGACAGCTGGGGTGGCTGTTAGTGTCAGAGCGGAGTTCAGGACAAAGAATCTGGGGGGTAAGAAGGGCCATTTTCCAATGACAAGGTGACCATTTAATCAAGAGGACATGATCTGAATATAGGCTTTCAAAATGCATAAATAGAGCAAAAAAACAGAACTACAAGGAGAAACAGATAAATCTACAATCAGAGTCAAAGACGGCAACACCTCGTTCTCAGTAATTAATAGAGTAAGTGGGCAGAAAGTCATGATATAGAACAGTTGAATATCATACTTGACCTCATCAACATTCCACTGAGCAACAATAGAACTCACGTTTAAGTGCACACAGGACAATGATTAACACAGGCCATATTCTGGACCAGAAAATCAGTCTCAACAAATGTAAAAGGGTCCAAAACATACAGAGTATGTTCTCTGACAGAAATAGATTTAAATTAATAAGTAAAAAACAGAAACCTCTCTGGACCACATGTCTGAAAACAAAATAACACTTCTAAATCCATGGATCACGAAAAGAAAAGAAATCAAAAGGAAAATTAGAAAATATTTTTAACCCAATGAATATGAAAATACAACATATCACCCTAGCTGGTTTGGCTCAGTGAATAGAGTGTTGGCCTGCAGACTGAAGGGTCCTGGGTTCGATTCCAGCCAAGGGCACATGCCCGGGTTGCAGGCTCGATCCCCAGTGGGGAGCGTGCAGGAGGCAGCCAATCAATGATTCTCTCTCATCATTGATGTTTCTATCTCTCTCCCCTCTCCCTTCCTCTCTGAAATCAATAAAGAAATATATATATTTTAAAAAAAGAAAATACAACATATCAAAATTTCGGGGGTGCATCGAAAACAGGACTTTGAGGGAAATTTGTAGCCTGTTCTAAAGAAGAAGGCCTCAAATTAGTGGCCTAACTTTCACCTTAAGAAACCAGAAAAAGAAGAGAAACTTAAACCCAATGTAAGCAAAAGAAAGCATAAACGTCATAGTGGAAGTCAATAAAAAAGGGAAAACAATAGAGCAACCAATGAAACAAAAAACTGGTTCTTTGGGAATATCCATAAAATTGACAAATTTCTCTCCTGACTGATGAGTAAAAGAAAAGAGCGAAGACACACGTGACCAATATCAGGACTGAGAAAGGTGACATCACTTTACATTGAAAGATTAATAACAGAATATTATGAACAACTTTATGCTGATAAATTCAACAATTGTCCATTAGATAAATGGACAATTCCTTAAGAAATACAAACTGTCAACATTCAATCAAGGAAAAAATAACCTCAGAAGTTCCATCTCTACATATAAAATGATACTACATGATGTGAATTTGAGTTAGGCAAAGATTTCTTGTGATTTATCCCAAGAACACAAGGTTGACTTAACACTTGAAAATCAATCAGTATAATCCATAATATTAACAGAATAAAAAAAAAGATTTTCAATAAATGCAGAAAACATTTCACAAAGTCCAACAAGCATTTCTGATAGAAACTCTCAGCAAACTAGTAATAGAAGGACACTTCCTCACACGGACAAGGATAGCTACAGGAAACTTGCAGCCAACATTGTTTTTAATGGTGAAAGACTGAATGCTCTCCCCCTGATATCAGGAACAAGGAGATCTCTTGCTTCTGGTCAGTATTAAACTAGAGTCTCAAGCCAGTGCAATTGGGCATGAAAAGGAATTTAAAACACATCCAAACTGTAGAGAAATAAGTCATAATCTTTTTATTTACAGAGAAGATGATTGCATATGTAGAAAATCCTGAAGTGTTTATTTAAAAGTTACTAGAACTAATAAATGAGTTTGGCAAAGTTAAGATCAATCCATTTTGCTTCTACAAATTAGTAATCAAAAACCAGAAATTGAAACAAAAATGCCATTAACAATAAATAATCAGAGATAAATCTGACAAAAGATGTGCAAGATCTGTAATCAGAAACTATAAAACCCAGATGAAAGAAATAAAAGAAGCTCTAAATAAATGAAAGGATATACCATGTTCATGGATTGGAGACTCAATATTGTCAAGATGTTAATTCTCTCAAACTGACCTATAGAGTCAATGCAATCCCCAACAAAATCCTACTAGGCTTTTTTAGAAGAAGTTGGGAAGATGAGGAAATACATCTTGGATGACCAAAAAACATTATGAAAGAACCAAGTTGAAAAATTGATACTTCCTGAATTCAAGAATTATTATAAAGATCCAGCTATGAAGACAGCTTGGAACATTTGCATAAAAATAGGCAAATAGACCAAATGAACACAGAGCATACAGAAATAGACTCATACAGATGTGGATCACTGATTTTCAACAAAAGTACAAACGTAATTCAGTAGAGAAAAAGTAATTTTTCAACAAATAGTTCTGGAACACTGAATATCCATATGCACACAAAAATATAAACTTGGACTCATATTTCACACCGTGTATCAAAATTAATTCAAGTTGGATATTAAAACCAAAGGCAAAACTTACACTATAAAAACCCTTGTGACTTTGAGTTAGGCAAAGATTTCTTACATATGACCCAAAAAGCACCATCCATATAAGAAAAATTGCTAACCTGGACTTCATAAAAATTAAAACCTTCTCTTTGAAAAGCTTTTAAGAGAATGAAAAGACAATCCACAGACTCAGAAAATATTTACAAATCACGTATCTGATAAAGGACTTGTATCCAGAATATATAAAGAATTCTCAAAACTCAAAATAAGAAAACCCGTTTAAAGGTGGGTAAAAGATCTGAACAGAGCACTTCCCTAAAGAAGACAGATGGCAAGTAAACAGATGAAAAGATGCTCACCATCATTTAGTCACCGGGGAAGTATAAATTCAAACCACAATGAGATTCCACTACACACCTAGTCGAGTGTCTAAAATTAAGAAGGCTGACATGCCAGGTGCCGGCGAGGGTGTGAGCACACACCGTGGGCAGGACTGTAAACTAGTACAGTCATCCTGTGAGTTTCTTTCAAATTAAACTTACAGCTACAGGTGACCCAGCCATTCCACTCCTAGATATTTACCCAAGAGAAATGAGTATTTGTCCAAACATCGGTTGGACACAATGTTTGTATCACTTTATTTGTAATAGGCAACGAATGGAAACAACCCCAATGTCCAGGAACAGGCAAACAGATACGTAAACTGGAACATTCATAGGATGAATGACTAGTCAGCCCTAAAACGAGTAACTTGATAAACACATAATCCTGCTGAGTGAAGGAAACTAGACCAAAAAAGCACAAACCTGTGATTCCATTTACATACATTTTAAGAAATGCCAACTTCATCTACAGCGACAGGCAGATCAGTGCTGGCCTGGGGTGGGGGTCAGGAGGGGAGGGAGTACCAAGGGTGGAACTGGGGCATGGACTGCGTGCATTACGGTGATGGTTTCACGAGTGTATACAAATGTCAAAACTTACCAAATTTAGACGTGTGGTTTCTTGTATATCAACCACACCACAATAAAGCTGCTTTTAAATGCCGCCGCTTACACATTCCCTATCCTTCCCCAGGCCCACGTGCACGGTCCCTAACACACAGAAGGTGGGGGTGGAGTGAGAGTCCTGGGCAGGAGGGGACTCAGGTGGGTGGAGACCTCACCCCACTACCCAGCTTTTGGGTCCGAGGGACGCACCGCAAGAGGGACTCACCGCAAGGGCTTCGCGCAGATCCGGGGTCTTCAGGCCCCTCGCTTGCAGGTGTCAGCGCCAAGCGGGGATTCGCGCCCCCCACTCCCCACCGCGCGCAGCTGGGTGGACCCGGGAGGGGCGGGGCTCTGTGTGCTCACGGGCCCGCCCCGCCCTTAGGCCCCGCCCACAGTCCCTGAGACGCACCCACTCGAAAGAGCCACCCCAGCCCCGCCCCACGCTTTCCCACAGGCTACGCCCAAGGCCCCGCCCCATCGGGCCCTCTAGTCCCGCCCCCAGGCTCCGCCCTCGACTCAGGCTCCCGCGTCGTCCTGGCCCCGCCCTGCCCCGCCTCGCCGAGGCCCCGCCCCCAGACCCCGCCCGCGAAGTGCAGGCAGAGCCCAGGCAGCCCTGGGTGCCGGCCTCGGGGTCCCCGCCGCGCCAGGGTGTGGCGCCGGGTCGGGCTCCGAGCCACGGAGATCCTCGCTCAGAGCAGCCTCCGGTCGCGGCCGCGCAGGTAAAGCCCCCACCCCTCCCGGGAGCGTGGACACCGTGTCCCTGTCTATTACCCGCCCGTGGTTCCCAGGGTCCCGGGGGTCCCAGGGGTCCCGGGGGTCTCGGGGTCCCCGGGGTCCGAGCCCCTCCAGCCCAGGCCCCCGCGCGGCCCCGCCACTCCACGCCCCAGCGCAGCGCGCGCCCAGGGCTTGGCTTTTCTCTTTTCTCCTTCTCCTTCCTTCCCAAGCATAATGGAGATAAAAGGCGCCCACCCCGGGGCAGGGGCCGGGTGGCTGTGCCTGCTAGGGCTGGCAGAGAAGAGCTTTATTTAGTGTTGGGATTTTTAAGGGTTGTCAAAATTAGCAAAGTGCTAAGCTTCTGCAGCAGCCTGGCCGCGAGTGGGGAGCCGCTGGTTCCCCGTGGTTGTGGGTTGGTTCGGGCTCTGCAGTCAGTCTTTCCGATTCCCACCCTGAGGGCCGGGGAGGGGGTGGGCCCCAGGCTGCCATCACCCAGTGTTGTCCAGGCCCCTGGTTCCTGGGTGTCTAGAGGGTGTGTCCAGCTTAGGTGGCAGGGCTGTCCCACCGTGTTGATGGGTGCCTCCCCCCCAACCAGAGGTCAGTAGAGCCTGCTCTTGCTCTTCTGGTGGCATTGGGAGTCCCCAGAAATAAGTTCCAGAGACCCCCCCGACCCCCGACCTCCTCCCCTCCACTGGTCAGAGGCTTCAATTTGCCTGTGGTGTCTCCTCAAAGTCAAGGTGTGCCTGGGTGCCAGCTGAACCCCGTGGACAATGCCGATTGCTCCTCTGTTTTAGAACGGAAAGAAAACACGTTTTCCTGGCAGGCGAGGACAAGAGTTTATGCCCGTATCGGAAGCAGCGTCCAGGAAAGTGGGGAAGGATGTAGGCCCACAGCCCTGGGCCAGAGGAGCGTGCCGTCTGCCCCCAGGTGCGGTCAGGATGGGCCCCCTGGGCAAGCAGAGCCTCTCGTCCGAGCCGGCCCCCATGGGAGGGTCTTGCCTCCTCCTCCTCTTCTGCCTTCGCCTGGGCACCTCCTGCCCGCAGAGCTGCCAGTGCCCCGACCACAATGGGGACGTGGCCGTCCACTGTAGCGCGAGCGGCCTGCAGGAGATCCCCAAGGACATCCCCGCCAACGCCGTGTTCCTGAAGCTCGACGCCAACAAGATCGCCCGCGTCCCCAACGGAGCCTTCCAGCACCTGAGCCAGCTGAGAGAGCTGAACCTGTCCCAGAACGCCATCGAGACCATCGGCCCCGCTGCCTTCTCGGGCCTGGCGGGGGGCCTGCGGCTGCTGGACCTGTCTCACAATCGCATCCGCAGGATTCCCAAGGACGCCCTGAGCAAGCTCAACGCCAAGATCCGCCTGTCCCACAACCCCCTGCACTGTGAGTGTGCCCTGCAGGAGGTCCTGTGGAAGCTGAAGCTGGACCCCGACTCAGTGGACGAGATCGCCTGCCACACCTCCGTGCAGGAGGAGTACGTGGGGAAGCCGCTGATCCAGGCCCTGGATGCCGGCGTCAGCTTCTGCAGCACCCACCACAAGACCACCGACGTGGCCATGCTGGTCACCATGTTCGGCTGGTTCGCCATGGTGATCACCTACGTCGTGTACTATGTGCGTCAGAACCAGGAGGATGCCAGGAGACACCTGGAGTACCTGAAATCCCTGCCCAGCACCCCCGTGTCCAAGGACCCCCTCGGCCCTGCATCCTAGTGCCCGCGGAGTGCCATCACCCTGTGGCAGGTGGTGACTGACTCACGCCCCTGGCGTTCCCCCGGCCAGGTGGCAGTCACAGCTACTTCTGTGCAGTGCACACTGGCCGAACACTTCCTCCAACTGCACTGAGTCACCGCAACGCCCTTCGAGCCAGGGAATGCTCCCATCAGACCCGCTGACGGAGGGAGACACGAAAGCTCAGAGGACGGACCGACTTGCCCGTGATGACACAGTCAGGAAACGATCCGGTCGGGACTTAAAACCGGGCTGCCTCCAAGATGTCCCTCCCACTCGCAAGCCTCTCCCGTGTGGCCCCCGTGGGAGTGAACGGGCTTGTCGTGTTCATGACTACGGATATCCCCGGTGGAGTGTGGGGTGCAGATTCACCTGTCGAGGGCACAGGTGGCCCTACCCTGCGGGACGGACTCGCCTCTGCCCCCCTAGTATTTCCTGAACCCGTTGGACCACAGAATCTGTCCAGAGCCAAGTAGGAGAGGCCAGGTTTGCTGGAGAGGGAAGGGAGGGAACAACCGTGTTTATTCTCAGAATGATGGTGAGGAATAACACTTGGACCCAAACTTCAGTCCGGTGAGAGGGGGGAAACACCCCAAACCTGAAACCAAAACACCGCAGAGAGGAACCCGAGGACAAGCTCGGCCTGCCTGGGTCCCACCGCTGTCTGCCTGGCTTGTGGGAACGCCGGTCATCGCTGGCCGCCGCCGTGCCTTGCTTTTCTACTCACCAACACCTACAGCAGCTCCTTTCAAAGGGCAGGACTGATGAGGGATGTTTCAAGGCCAATCAACGGGACTCCTCCTTTTCTCCAACAACAAGTTCTCTCTCTCTCTCTCTCTCTCTCTCTCTCTCTCTCTCTCTCTCTCTCCACCTTTGCTGCCAGGACTCTCAGAGCTCATTGAGTGCTCGGTTTTCTTATATAGCTACACGTCCAGGGTAGACGTTACCTCCACCTGTATGACTCTGATTCATCTTCCCATTTTTAGGTTACTGTCTTTTGGTGAGTGTTTATATTTTGCACTATTTTTTTTTTTTTTTTGGGGGGGGGAAGCAAATAGGGATAAATCGCTATGAACTGAAGGGATGAAGGACAGGAGCCTCATCAAGCAGAAGCTCAGAAGCGATGAACGATGGCGGGTGGTGGGTACTTGGAAAGTTCCGAGTGACTTGACGTGGGCAACGCATGTGGGGCCGCATTTACACGCTGATCCGGAGACCCAGCCGTGCACCAGAGACCCGAAAGGCTCGTCCGAACACGGCTGTGACTTCTCAGCCACGGTGCGTTAGCAAGGACCCGCCAAGAGGTTCCAGATACCCTCCCACACCCTAAGGCGCTGCGCCTGTGTTCGCGGGGGCGGGGTGTGGGGGGTGCACAGCACGTGCAGGGTAAAGAGAGGGGCCAGAGTGGGCGTGGGAGGCAGGGCTGACGTGGCCATCAATGCCCACCTGCTGCTCCACAGGCCGCCAGCCCACAGCCCTGCCCACCTTTCCAGTGACAGCTCAAACCAAGAAGTCTGTCCACGTGTGTGACAAAGGCTGTGACCAGCAGGACATAGCCTCCTTGGGTGATCTGGGTCCCCTTCCCCACCCATCCCATGTGCACTGGTGGGGGCAGAGGTCCCACCCCACAGGGAGCTCACCTCCTGTGGGCCTCCCTGGTGGATGTGACCCCTGGGTCAGGGGAAGAGAGCAGCACGGGCCCAGGGGTAGAGGGGAGTGTCAGGGCCCTGCCAAGGCCTCTCATGTCCTGTGGGTGCCACCAGCCTTAGCACTTCGGGGTGCCCCTCCTTGCTGCTAGGGACTCCATTTCTCTTACCCCCCAATCAGCCAGCGCCTGGATGCCACCACACGTGGCTCTTCTGGGGGGTGCATGGAGAGTAGGTGGGCTTTCCCCCTCCCACCCCTTTGCTGGCCCCCAGCCCAAGGCCCCCTTCCCTTGGGTGGGCCCTGTGGGGGCGGGGAGGTGGGCGAGGACCTAGAGCACTCAAGGGCCCTCTCCCTCGCATCGAGAGCCGCCAGGGGCTGCCCACCCCCAGCCTTTCGGGGGTCCTCGCCCCTCATGGAGTCTCCCAGGGGAGGACACCTCCCTCCAGGAAGACCCCCAGGACCTCAACTCCAAGACCCCCAGCTCCTTCCTGCTCACGGAGCTCCCAGCCCTGGTGCCTGAGAACTGTTTCAGGGCACAGCCCTCTCCTCTTCTCTTTTCTCCTCCTCTTCCCCTCCTCCTTCCTCTCCCTCAAGGAACCCCTTAGGATGATGCCCTGCCTGCACCCCCACATTCTTTGCTGCCATATTGAGTATGGGCCCCTGGGTGCCCTCTGGGTCCTTGGGCTGACGCAGCCTTCCCCACCCCACCCCACCCCATCGGGTCCAGTGTTTGACCCCATCTTACATCTGTAGAGGCCGGGGTCAGGCTGGCCCTGTCCAGGGGATGAGTGTTGACAATGGTGGTGGCATGGCAAAAGGGGTGTCTCCGCCGGCCCATTTCAGTCGGAGGGCAGTGAGGTCAGAGCGGCCCCTGGCTCTCTTTGCCATCCAGGTAACAGGCCCTTCACAGGGCCCGGGGGTCCAGGCCAGACAACTTTGGGGTTCCTCATGGGGTAGAGGGGTGTAGTGAGCAGAGGCCCCTGGGCACCCGCATGGGCGCTGGGCACCGGCCCTGCCTGCTGACCGGCTCTCCTGCAGCGGGTCCTCACAGAAGCGTTCGCAGGGACTTTGATCCTGGGCTGAGTTACCTGGGGAGGCAGGGCTGCTGGCACAGGCCGTGGGAGGTGGAATGTTCTGGACTTGAGGCAGTTCCCGGCCATGGCAGCAGCCTGGAGTGGGGCCGGGAGTCCTCCTCCTGGAAGTTGCGTCTAAGTCTGATTCCACCGTCCTCCCCACTCTCTGAGCCCTCAATAAACCTCCTTGTGCTTCAATCGGCTGGAGTGGATTCTGTTGTCCGCCCCTCTGCGGCCCCCACGCCCCCAACCCAGACCTCTCCTGCAGACCTGCCTTCCCTGCAGACCCGGCCGGGCAGCGGAGCCAGGCCTGCGAGCCCGTGGCATGAGGGGCTGGGTCACGGGGTGAGGCCAAACGCACACCCTGTGGGACACAGCAGGGAAGTCAGCAGCCGCTCTCAGACCTCAGGGTGGCCCCGGGCCGGCCGTCCACTGGGAAGGGGGCAGCAGCCGTGAAGTCCCCGGACAGCACACCCGGGGCCGGGCTAACTCATAAGGGGCCTCGGCTCACGCTCACAGTGGCCTGGCACGGTAGAGAGTATTTCCATGTTCAATCCGAGGTTGTGAGGGCTGGAGGGGGAATGACGAGTCAGGAGGCGGTTTGTTTGGGGCAGAGCTGGCCTGGAATCCGCCCTCTGACGTCTGGGCCTGCAAGTTCTCACTCAGGAAACACGAGCCTTGGAGCATCATCAACACAAGGAGGTGAGTCCTCGGTTCAGCCTCAGACCGAGGAGGGGCCAGCGCGGGAGGCAGGGCAGCCGGATTCACAGTCCAGTCTGGGATGCTGCATCTGAGCCCCTGGGTGGCTGCATCTGTAACCATGGCAACAGCACTGGCAGGAAAGGGAGTGGACCTGGGTTGGCTATCAGGCCCCACTCCCAGGCGCAGCTGACAATGCTGGCCTGCTTTCTGTGCAAAGAGAGGCGGAGAGAGCATCCCCGAGTGACAGGCCCCGGGCTAACCTTCCTGCCAGCTCAGCTGCTCTTGGAGAGGAGGAAGGAGGAGAAACCAGGGAGTAGGGGGAGAGTGGCCACCCCCTGGAAAACTGGTTCCGGAGGCCATGTTAACAGATGGGGAAACTGAGGCACCGATAGGTGAGATGATTTGTCCAAGGTCCCAGGAGCTGGTGAATGCTGAGCTGGGGTGTAGCAGGCAGCCGTGGACGGCAGACAGAGGTCAGCAGACAGACGTCAGCAGCCAGGCAGGAAGTCGGAGCCACTGAGATGCGGAGAAAACCCCAAAGGGAGACCAGCTCAGTGATTTTATTTACGGATGTGGTGACTCTTCTTTCACCCCGTTTGTACTGTGGCAGGCGAACCCCCAGTCAGGAGACGGAGTCGTCAGCCACTGAAGTCTCTTATCACATGAAGTCACACCCACTCCCGCCCCCACCCCACCCCTCGGCCAGCTCAGGGCAGGGGAACCGATGAGAACGCTTGCTCAGCCCTGCCGCCCTCCTCCCTCCACCCCTGCCCACCGCACACACTCAGACCCCCGGAAGGTCAGTGACGAGGGCCCGGCGGCGTCTCTGAGCAGCGGTCACCTCTGCACTGGACTTCCCCGAGGGGACCACATGCAGGATGGGCAGCTAGGCCAGGCCCTCCAGCACAGCTCTTAGGTGCTGCCCTGCCAGGCCCCACCAGGGCACCCTCCCCATCCACCGGGTGGGCTGGAGGTGCCCCCCTTGGACTGGCACCTGCTGTCCTCCTGAGAGCCCTCAGCACCCCCACTGTCTCTGGCTCAGCTACCACCCTCTCTGCGCCCACTTCTGGGCGCCAGGGCCGGGTCCTGCCATCTCTCTGTGGGAGATCTCGGAATTAGTAATGTTGACCAGAGGGTCGCCCTGCGGGTGGTCAGCTGGACCCCGCCCCCCACCAACCTCCCCGGGTGCTTTGCGGTCTCTCCGTAGCCCCTGCAGAAGTCACTGGACCAAGGGTTCAGAGTGGTCGCCAAGCTTCCTGTCCTTGCCCTGAGCTAAGAAGTCGTCTTCAAAAATCAGTCTGTTGGTCTGGACATCACAACAATGAGGCCAAGACTGCGGTTTTCCCTGAGGCATTCTTGTCGCAAACCAAGAGGAAGTGCCTGGCTCCGTTTTAATGGTTGAGCAGCCCCCATGCAGGACCCAGGCAGGTCCTGGTCACCACGGCTGCTGGCCCAGGGGCGCCTGCTGTTGCGACACTCATAAGGGGCCTTGACTGTGGCTGGAACTCATCATAACTTAAGTCTGTTTTCATCGCTGGGATGTCTTCTGTTGGGAATGTCTGCTCACGCCCTCTGCTCTGGGTCCCGTGTGGGCCTTGGTTCCCGTGTTTGTTAGGGCTCCTCAGACCAAGGACTGACGGAATGAATCAAGCCCTGGGCGTGCCGATAGCGTCACCCATCTGTGCTGGCGTCTGACCTCCACTTACTTACGTTTTAACATAACAGTATATGCTCGACAGATATGCAACCATCCCTCTGTCATCTCCACCTTCCCTTTCATTTTCTTCCATTGTCTCACCTTTAGAAAAGTAAAACATTTCCTCCAAATAGGGGGGAAATCTATTCTAGAACCTTTTGCTTTCCAGTATCTGTAACTTTAACTTTACCAGGTTATGCCAACACCAGGTTGACTTGTTTAATTTTAGTATAATTTAATACCTGGAGGCCAAGCTTTCCCTCATTTTTTCAAAGTTTTTATTTTATTTTATTCTGCCTGTGAATTCTTTGAAATGCTCCGTAGATCACTTCATTAGTTAACAAGGCAAGCTTTGGGCCCTAGCTGGTTTGGCTCAGTGGATAGAGCGTCGGGCCTGTGGACTGAAGGGTCCCAGGTTCGTTTCCGGGCAAGGGCACATGCCTGGGTTGCAGGCTCAGTCCCCAGTAGGGGGCGTGCAGGAGGCAGCTGATCAGTGATTCTCTCTCATCATTGATGTTTCTATCTCTTTCTCCCTCATCCTTCCTCTCTGAAATCAATAAAAAAAAAACAAACCATTTTTTAAAAAAGGCAAGCTTTGGGATTTTGATTGGCATTGTATGTGTGTGCATGTGTGGGATGTGTGTGTGTGCATAGGTGGGATGTGCGTGCATGTGTGTGTGTGTGTGTGTGTGTGTGTGTGTGTGTGGTGGAGGGCAGGGGATGGGTGTTGGCAAAGTTAACGGGCGCTACAGGAAAAGCCCAGCAACCCTGCCGAAACCGGTTTGGCTCAGTGGATAGAGCGTCGGCCTGCGGACTCAAAGGTCCCAGGTTTGATTCCGGTCAAGGGCATGTACCTTGGTTGCGGGCACATCCCCAGTAGGGGGTGTGCAAGAGGCAGCTGATCGATGTTTCTCTGTCATCGATGTTTCTAACTCTCTATCCCTCTCTCTTCCTCTCTGTAAAAAAATCAATATATTAAAAAAAAAAAAAGAAAAGCCCAGTAACCCTGACACCAGGCGTGATGGCCACGGTGAAAACAAGACAAGTCAGCAGCCCTCCACGTCCCAGCCTGGCAGACGGCGAGACAGAAAGGCCCGGTCCTGGCAGGACCAACGGAACAGGGGCCACTCCGCACATCTGGCCGTCCTGGGCCTTGTTGGGGGTTCAGGAGGAGCCCTGGAAGTCAGGAGCAGATGCAAAAATTGCTGTGGAAAGTATTTCTCCAGAAATCATGACCTCGAAGAAGCAACTCCAAATAAAAGTGCAGTTTGTGCTAAGATGTTCTTAAAGGGTTTGCTCCTTATCAGTGAAGACCGTTGAGAAGGATCCCCGTGGACTTACAAAGGCGCCCAGCTCAGCGGAGTGGGGACGGTCGGGCAGGAAACACGACACGCTTGTCAACAAGACAAGCATGGAGCCCGTCAAACCACAGGCAAACTCACGTGCAACCGCAGGCTGCCCTGCGAGCCGTTCATCCGCCGGATAAAACCCAGCACGCCTCACTTGAAAAGACGTAAATATCTCAGTGTTCTCGGCACGTCCCTTCTCCTGTTTGCATTCGTAATTTAAACAAGTCCTGATTTGTGGCTTTGGTTTCCACCCAGGAGAGGAGATTGAAGCTTGTGCCAAGGCGAGGTGGCGCCGCTGGCTGGCTGAGGAAGTCCTCGCGGGGACGTGGCGGCTCCCCGCGTGCGCCGCTGTGCCGGCGACCCGAGTGTCTGCCTCCTTCCTCTCTGGGCGCCAGTCCTCCCACCCCCTCCACCCCCCACCCTGTCCCCGTGGTGAGCCAGACCCTGTGGTGACACCCTCAGGGCAGAGAGAAAACTGGACGTCTGGGTGACCCCAGAGAGAGAGAGAGAGAAGCTATGAAGGGGAGGTGCTTGGAGGTCATGGGCAGTGCCCAGTTTGCCTCTCCCCCAGGGGTAAATTGAGGCTCAGGGATTGGGAAGTGGCAGGTGGGCGGGACTAAACACTCCGGGGCCCTGGCTGCCCAGGGCAGGGATACTGCCAGGCCTAAGGGACAGTGACAGCAGAGATGTGGGGTCTAGCAGGGACACCGGGGCGGCTGCCGTGGGGCCTGACTTGGCGTGAAGGGCACATCTTCTTTCTCCAAAATAATGAATAATGAGTGTGTGTGGGGGGGGCACACGGAGAGTGGGGGAAAGGTCCACGCCTGTGGGATTACCCAGGCGGTGCAGGAGCCTGAGACTTCTCTCTCACAGGTCCCCTGGCCTGGCCCAGACCTCTCCCCGCCCCACCCCTGCCCTTTGCTGTTCTCCTTGGGGAGGGGACATCCTTATCTGGGGTCAGCCCCACCCTCCACAAGGCGTGAAGGAGGCTCTAGAAAAATCTCAGCCTTTAGAAATCAGACGGGCCCTGCTCAGGGTCTGGAAACCCCAGATCTGATTGGACTGAGGAGGAGCAGGCTCAGCGTGGGGGTGGGGCGCCCGCCCTGTCCTCGTGGGGAACTGACCACGGGGAGCCAGGGCTCCGGGGGCCGGAGCCGCCACTCTGCCCTGGCTGTGTGATCTTGGGCAAAAATCACTGCGAGTTTTCAGGAGGAAACAGCAGAGCGTTCAACCGAGCGTGGGGCCTTCCTGCTGCTCAGCTCCGGCTCCCACCTCCCCCTGCGGCAGTCACCTCCCCGAGCAGGCGGCGCGGACTGCGGGGCAGGCCTGGCCTTGCCACCTCCGGTGGTCTCCTGGCTCCATGCGGACCCCGGCGGCCTCCCCAGCAAGGCCTCTGGCACGGAGCATTCCCATCCACCCCGAGGCCTGGGTGGTGCCGGCCCCGCCCCTCCGCCCCCTCCAGGTTCCCAGGGTGTCATGTCACCCCAGCAGCATCCCAGGGAGGCAGGAGGCCGCCCTGGTGGAGGGTTCGAGGGTTCGGGTGTTCAGGCGGAGCCGCGGGAGCACTGGCCCCGAGGAGGCAGCCCAGGCCATCCTGCACACACAGCCGCCGTGACGGGTGAACGGAGGCCCGAGGAAGCAGCTCTGTGCAGGAGAGGCGTCCTCCGGCCGCACTGGTGACGGGGGACCTGCGGGCGCCTCCGCTTCGGTGGCAGAGCGAGGCCCCAGGCCGTGCTCACGGAGAGCCGAGCCCCCCCCGCCCCACCCCGCCCCGAAACACGCAGACGCAGCCTGCTCTGTGTAAAGAGAGTCATAAATATATTTCAGTGTCGACAACGTACAATAAATAGCTGTATGAACGTGCAGGGCGGCATCACGCCTGCTCCCCGTCTGCGCTCGCCAACCAGGGCAGCGTGGCCAGGCCCCAAGCGGACGCCGCAGGGAAGGTGACCGGGCTTTCGCGTGTGAGGTAAACAACTGTACGAGCTTTCCTGTGAAGCGACATCCCTGCAGGGCACCCCGGCGTGCAGGGCAGCTCCGGTGTCCGGGCGAGCGCCCACGCGCCAGCCGGGTCTGTCCGCGACGGGCACCCGGCCAGAGAGGTGACGGACGTCTCCAGCTGGAGGAGGGCCGGGGCAGCGAGGCAGCCGCTCTGGGCGCGAGGTGCATCTCCCCAGAGGTTCCAGGGCTTCTCGGGTGGGGTCCCGGGGTGCAGTGAGGTGGGTCCTGTTCCCGGGGGCCAGGCCCGTCACCCTGTCCGGAGCTTCAGCACCCGGGAGAGGGGCTCCTTGGCGCTGGAGTAGACGAGGTAGGAGCCGGCCGTGGTGCGGAAGGTCTCCCAGTCCCGGCAGCCGAAGGTCGGGAGGCTGTGCACGGCCACGAAGCCTTCGTAGCCCTGCCACCTGTGGGAGAGACACGTCAGCCGCGGACGGGCGGTCTGTGCCAGGCGGCGTGCAGGGCGGGAGAAGCTGCCTGCACGTCCAGGCTGGGCACTCCCCGGGCTCCTGCCCGCCCCCCTGCCCCCACCCAGTGGGCAGGCAGCCTTCTGTGCTCTTCTCCAGGCCTCCTCCCCCTCCCCCATGTCCCCGGCGGCACAGCTGCCCGGTTATACTCTCAGAGAGCTAGACCCGGAGCCTGCAAAGAGGGAAACTGAGGCCTGGAAGAAGGAACCTGCCCTGCCCACCACCCTGCAGCTCCTCCTATCCACCCAGACACTGGTCCCAGCCCAGAGTGCCCTTGGGGACTCTGCCACCCGGGCCAGGAGGGGGGGTGGGATAGGAGGAGGGGGAGTGGCAGGGAAGGGTCCTGGCAGTTCGATGGGTAACTGTAGGGGCTAAGCCCACACCGTCCCCACTCCTGGGGTCACAGTTGACATCGAGGCGCCTGCCCTCAGACACACACCTGTCACCACACGGGTACGGCGCCCCCGCTTTTCAGTGAAGGAATCGCGCTCCCGGCACACGGCTCTGCCACTCCCTGCCCCCCAGGTTTGGATCCGGAACCCCGCCCATGGCCCGCTGCTCCTGCAGTCAGCGGTTCCTGGGTTTTGCCTTCAAAAGGGATTTACGGACAGGTGGTTCCAACTTTTGTAGGGTGGAGCTCTCACAGCAGGGTGCCGGGTTCAAAGGCATGAGTCCTTTTAATGTTATTTTTCCAGACTACTTTCCAGAAAGGCCGGTGATCCCTGTCCTGATGGGAAAGGGCCAGGGTTCCCCCGCCCCCACTTCCATGCATCACTCCCAGGAGAATGGAGGGAAGAGAATGTGTCACCCTCCTGCTTTGAGAATAACAACTTCCAGTGTTTATTCTCGTCTTCCATTGTTTTCTTCTGAAAATCCCTGTTCATAGATTTTGCCCATTTTTCTGAATTAAAAAAGTATTTTATGACTTTGTAGGGGTTCCTTTTCTGTCCTAAGTGTGGTAAAGTTTGTCTTTTGATTTTGAATAGGATATCTTTCTCCATTTAAAACTTTTAAAGGTGTGTAGTCAGCCAGGTGACCTATTTCCAGCCATGTCTTCTTGTATAACTTTGTGGTTATAAAAAAAATCATCTTAGCTTTTTCCTAATATTTCTATAGTTTAATTTTTTTTTACATTTAGATGCCTAATCCTCATAAAACTTATTTTTTTTTACATAATCTGAAGCAGGAATAGAGCTTTATGTTCTTCCAGATGGACAGAAAATGATGTACAAATTATTTTACTAAGTAATGCATCCTTTTTTCATTGAATCGAAATACAACATTTATCACATTAAATGGCCATAATTATTGGCTTTCTTGTGGAGTGTATTACACCCCCCTACAGATTTATTTCTGCAAAAGCCACACTGCTTTCCTTGCACGCTGTCACAGCCTCCTTCACTGTTTTTATTCTTCCCATTTTTCCTGGCTCTGTTTGAAAATTTAGTCTTAATACATTTAATTAATTTTAAAATCATGCTGTCATGTTGAACACTCTACAGCAAAAAAAAAAAAAATTAGAAAGCCTAAAGAAAGCTGATGTTTCTGGTAAAACACAGATGACCAAAATTGTCTCAAGAAGAGATGGAAGACCTGATGACACCAGTGACCCGGGAGGCACTGGGAAAGGGAGCTGGCCCAGGTGGCTTTAGAACGGGGTGTAACCTACTCATGAAGGAAATAGCGAAATCCTACTATTGAGACTCTTCCAGCCCCGGGGCGTGGTGGGAAACTTGGGAGCGGGTACCATTAAGTTAGGCTCCACCTCACACTGGGTAAAGGTACGGCCCCAGAAGGAAACCACAGAGCAATTTCATTTCCTATTAAAGATGCAAAACGCTTAAATCATCCCGAAACAATTGGTAGCCACTGGCAGGTTAAGTAATTACATAGTATCAAGTGGCACTCGTCCCAGGAATTCGAGGAAACCTCTCACAAGTCACTGCGTCAACAGATTCACCGGGAAGAGCCACGCCGCACGCGGAGGCACGCCGGCCCACGGGACCACGCGGACTCGGGCGCCGGCTCCTGTCCCGCTCAGCCCTGCGACCCTGAGCCTGCGCTCACCACGGCCGCCGGCCGCGCTGCCGGCCTCACGGTGCTTCTGGGGGTTCTAGCTGCTGGGAACGCTAGGCTAACAGTGAAAACATGAGCAGGAAAGAGGCCAAGTTGCTTCTATTCACAGAGGCAGCTGTGTTCTCAGGACTCCCACGAGTCTCTGCTCCAGAAAACGATCAGAATTGATCGTCCGGTGGTTTGGTCAGATGGCGAGGCACAGAAATGGTCACAAAAAGCAGCCGGAAATGGGGATGGAAAACCCAGGTGCTGTGCTTACAATACGTGAGCAACAGCCGGAAGGGAGCTTAGCAAGGATGGCACGGTGCCCGTGTGAGGACGTGAACTGTTACTGAAGTCGCGTGACGCGTGGAGAGACCTGCCGGCGTCCTGGGTGGGAACACGGAATAGAATCCTGTGTCTGTGCTGCACCCGGCCAGACTCAGAGATGTGAGCATCGGCATGACTGCGGTCACCTGGCTGAGCCAGGGCGTGACCGGCACTCGGGTGCACGCGGCTCCAGGCGACGGCCCATGGGCTCCAGGCCTGAGACTCGCTCTGAGCCTGGTCGCCGGCAGGGGAGGGGAGACTACCCCAGGTGAGCCAGGTGGGGAGAAGGGTGCGGCCTTGCCAAGCTGCTTACCTGTAAATAATACTGTTTACGGAGAAGGTGTTTCCGTCAAAGGAGTTGGCAACCACCAAGAAGTAATCTTCTCCCACTGAGAAGAACTCCCAATCCAGGGCGCTGTGGGGGCAAGCGGACGGCATTAGGGGACGGCATTAGGGGACGGCATTAGGGGACGGCATTAGGGGACGGCGTTAGGGGACGGCATTAGGGGACGGCATTAGGGGACGGCATTAGGGGACGGCATTAGGGGCCAACGTTAGGGGACGGCATTAGGGGCCAACGTTAGGGGACGGCATTAGGGGCCGATGTTAGGGGACGGCATTAGGGGCCGACGTTAGGGGACGGCATTAGGGGACGGCATTAGGGGACGGCATTAGGGGCCGATGTTAGGGGACGGCATTAGGGGCCAACGTTAGGGGCCAACGTTAGGGGACGGCATTAGGGGACGGCATTAGGGGCCAACGTCAGGGGACGGCATTAGGGGACGGCATTAGGGGCCAATGTTAGGGGACGGCATTAGGGGCCAATGTTAGGGGACGGCATTAGGGCACGGAGCCCGAGGTGCCCCAGAGCTCAGATGCTGGTTTCCAGCCAGTTCTAATCCCAGGTCCCACCCCAAACCCACAGAGGAGGGGCCAGGCCTGAAGGGAGTGATTTTCTCAGCCACACAGGGAGTTTAGTCATTCACTTAAAATTTAAAAAAAAATTTTAAATTGTAGTAAAATACATATAAATTTTTAACAATTTTAAAAAATCCTCACCCAAGGACGTGCTTAGAGAGGAAGGGAGAGAGAAAGAGAGAGAAACATCGATGGGTTGCCATCCAGGTATTAAAGCTGCAACCCAGGTGTGTGCCCTGGCTGGGAATTGAACCGGCAACCTTTTGGTGCATGGGACGACACTCAACCACCTGAGCACTCCAGCAGGGCTCATTTTAATCACTTTTAAGTGCACAGCTCAGTGGCATTAAGCACATTCACAGGTTTGTGCAACCACCACCGCCATCCACCTCCGGAACTTTCCAGTCTTTGCGTGTCCGGCTTATTTCACTCAGCATGTTGTCCTCTAGGTTTTTGCATATGGCAGCCTTGCTGGAATTTCATTCCTTGTTAAGGCTGGATGCTATTCCACTGTGTGGACGGACACGGTCGCTTATCCCTCCCCCGTCGATGGACACGCGGGCTGCCAGTGTGAACGGTGCTGCTGTGAAATGGGCACAGAGTCTTTCACTTTGAAGAGGTTGATATAGCCCTAAGCGGTTTGGCTCAGTGGATAGAGCGTTGGCCTGCGGACTCAAGGGTCCCGGGTTCGATTCCGGTCAAGGACATGTACCTTGGTTGCGGGCACATACCCAGTGGGGAGCGTGCAAGAGGCAGCTGATCGATGTTTCTCTCTCATCGATGTTTCTAACTCTCTATCCCTCTCCCTTCCTCTCTGTGGAAAATCAATAAAATATTAAAAAAACAACAAAAAAAACAAGAGGTTGATATAATCAGAAAAGTGCTAAGCTGAGGGGCATTCCTAAGCGCTTGCAGCACCCTGGAGGTGGGAACGTGAGGAAACTTGCCACCCCCCTCCTCCGCCCCCTCTTCCCGCTCCTTCCCGACACCAATAAGGTTCCCACATAGAAATGGTCCCCTGCACTTGGGAGCTGTGTTTCTCGTTGCAAACGAACACGTGCATTCTGTCTTAGTCGAAAAGCTCCCGAGTCTGCTAAGGCTGAGTCTGTGCACAGACTCGGTCAGTTCGGAGGGCTCTGACAGATAACTCCTGCCCCTCCAGGAGGCCCCACCGTCACCTCTCTGATGACTGCAGGCCCTGCGCCCACTTTACAGGTGAGGAAACTGAGGCTGCGGCCACACACTAGTCAGTCAGACGCCGAGGCCCGGCCAGTGAGTCTGTGTCTGGTGGCCTCGGGCTGAGGCCTGGTCGGGCAGCAGAGGGCCCCCTGTCTGGCGGAGACTCACTGCAGGTTCCCTCCCGGTGGGGACTGAGAGCTCTGGCCTAGAGCAGGGTGCTCAGGCAGGACCCCGGGAGCGAGGGGGTGTCTAGGATGGCTGGGGGCATGCAGGGATGGCTGAGGCCGGCGGGGACCCTGGGGCACCTCACACCTTCCTTCTCCCATTGGCCAGGATCATGCCTTGGCCCCTTCCAGCCATGGCCACTTGTGATTCAGCCCCAAAGTGCTGGCCACAGCTCTGCTCACTGAGGAGTGGCCTGAGAGGTGTGGCCCTGGGCAGGGTCAGTGGTGTTGTTCCACGTGAGTTGTTCCTCCAGTCGTATCTGGGTTCTGAAACCAAGACCCGCGGAAAAGTCGCGAGCAGCGGACGTTCACAGCCTGCACCCCGCGCACTGCAGAGGCCGCCTGGCCTCGCCGGGGGAAGACGGTGTGCAGTGCGGCTTCCTGTTCTGCTCGAGGCAGCATGACAGCAGTTACCCTACTATCCTCTGAGGGTTCTTTATTCATATATATATATTTATATATATATATATTTATTGATTTTTTACAGAGAGGAAGGGAGAGGGATAGAGAGTTAGAAACATCAATGAGAGAAACACTGATCAGCTGCATCCTGCACACCCCCTACTGGGTATGTGCCCGCAACCAAGGCACATGCCCTTGACTGGAATCGAACCCGGGACCCTTGAGTCCCCAGGCCGACGCTCTATCCACTGAGCCAAACCGTCTAGGGCGGTTCTTTATTCTTTAGAACAACTGCATTTAGTCAAAAGGTGGACATGACCTACATGTGCATCAACGGGCAACTGGGTGAGTGAAACGTGGCCTGTCCATACGATGCCTATCATTTGGCCACACAAGGAATGAAGCATGACACGTGTTCTTTCGTGTGAATGTCCACCACAGGGGATCCGCGGGCACGGGCAGCCGGCTGGTGGTGCCAGGGGCTGGGGACCATGGGGGAGGGTGACCGTTCAAGGTAGGGGTTTCTTTCCCAGCACGAAATGTCCTAAAATCACCTGTGGTGACGGTTGCACATACCTGTGAATTTAACACAAACCACTGAAGTGTAACGAGCGAACCACACTGTTTCAAAGGAATTAGAGTCAAGATGATAAACGCGAGCCACAAAATCCCTGCAATGGCCCGGGAGGAGGTTTGCAACATGCAGGAGTAAGGCCACGCCCCACCTACACGGGATGCAGGCAGCCTTCGGTGCTGGTGGCCACCGCGTGTGGCTTTGGGGACCGAGCACGAGGCTGGGCATGCCGCCTCCTCAGGGTGGGCTCTCGGTGGGGAGCGCGGTGGGGAAGGTCGCTGTGAGCCGACCTGATGCTGTGCCCGGCCGGCCTCGCCCTCCCACCCAGCCGGTTGCCGGCTCAGCCATACCTGCAGGTCGGGATCTCCTGGAACTTGACGAACGTCTGTGCAGTGACGTTCAGCTCGTAGATGACCGAGTTGATGACGTAGGAGTCATTTTGCACCTGCGTTTCCACATCGTAGCTGTGACTGTTGGCAACAGCGAGAAAGATCCTGTCTCCAATGTGGAAAACTTCCCAGTCCGCGGCGCCAAATGTCTGGGGGGGAAGGAGAGGAGGGCAGGCCGCGCTCATGAACAGAGACAGCAGGAGCCGCCAAGTGACAACACACACACACACACACACACACACACACACCCCGCCGAGCTCGTCTGGCAAGGTCCCCGCTCTCCAGCCGGGATTCACTCAATTTCCCGAGGCATCGACTCTCACTCCCTTTACAAACACGAGTGCCAGTTGTGCCTGTACCTGAACTGTGCCATCTGAGGTGACTGCGTCTTAGCCGTCTGTGCCACCCACTCCCCCAAGCCCCAATGCTGCCCTTCCTTCGAGGTCTAGCTGCTACAACACCTCTTCCAGGGAGCCCTCCCTGCTTGCTCCAGTCTGGCCCTGAACTCTGAAGCAACCTCTAGGTACCTCTTGTGTTTCTTACTATGCGCCGTTCCTGCCTGAGGTTCCCCCCACAGCCCCATCTCTGGGTCCCCGTGCACGCTGTTGCTCCTAAGTCACTTGTCACCCTCGAGGCTGAGGCGTGCAGGGTCCACAGGGGTGGGCTTTGGCACGAGTGGCCAGCTGTGGAGCCTTTGCCCCAGACCCTGAGCTGCATGAGCTGATTTGCATGTGGGGCCCACGAGGAGGAAGGTGATGCTGTAGTTCACGGCCAGCATCTGGAGCCTAATGGTGGCGCTGGTGCATGGGGAGGAGAGGACCAGCGAAATCCACATCCGGGCCCTAAGAAGGCAGGGCAGAAACGAAAGGAGACATTTTCCTGGGGAACAAGGGGCAGGTGCAGGGAGAGGCCCAGCGGTGAGAGAGGGAGACCCTGGCAGTGCACTGTGGCAGGGGACAGTGGTTTCCCCCACGCCCAGCAGAGGGCGACATTGTCCGCTTCAGCCCAGCCCACGTAGCTGCTGTCTGAGAACATTCCTGGGGGCCCCTAAGCTGGGCTCGGAGCCAGGAGCTCTAGAAACAGGTCTGGATCGGTCCTGAGGAGCGGAGCCAAGTAAGGTTAAGCCAAAGGATGACTCACTAGGACAAGACCGGAACCAGGACACCCGGCAGTCCCTGATCCCTCACAGGGGCCAGGAGCTGGGTAAGGCCTTTCTGGATCAGCGTGTGCTCTCCCCCACGCGGCTCCGGGAGGTGGCACCATTCTTTCCCTGGGGGGCCCCACGACTTCTGAGCAGGCTCAGACACTGGGGGCCGCAGGGGCCTTCAGCATCACCCGCCCGGTGGCTGCTCCACGGACAGTGACAGTTACAGACACATACGGGGCGGAGAGTCACACACATGAGGTGGTGACTTCGCAGAAACTGAACAGGAGATGTCAGACTGTTAGATCCCAGCTCCTCTGACTTGTGCTGGGGAAACCATGTCAATGGGAAACGGCCCACGCGTGTGCAAGAGTAAATGCACATACCTGTGTGCACACACCTGCATGCACACACACCTATGCACACACTCCTGCATGCATGCATGCACACGGGCACTCCCACACAGTTCAGGGGCCAGGAGCTGGAAGAGGATCTCCCCCAGGTGGCCAGGACTTCCTTGGGCTCTGAGCCACTGGACTCAGACTGCTCCCGTCTCCCGAGCCCCAGCACCGAGGGTGAACCATGGGGGCCGGGAGGGTGCTGGGCATTGGCAGCTTGGGGAGAAGAGGTCCCAGGGTGTGGCGGGGGCGGGAGGCGGGGAGGAGTGTCAGGAGGGCGTCGCTCAGGGGGGCTGTCATCCTGCCTCTGCTCTGTGCGTCCCGCCGGCGGGCGCCGATACAGCAAACCCGAGGAGCCTCGTTCCGTGCGAATTTCAGAGGAACAACAATTTCCCAGGACTTGTGGAGCCCATGCAATACTCAGGACATGCTTTTACTAAAAAGTCATTTCTTGTTTCTCTAGAATTCAAATGCAACAGGCACTCTGCTGTTTATCTGGCCACAGGCGAGCAGAGACCTGCCTGGGGCTGGCTGGGTCACAGTCACTGCTGCCAGTGACCCCTCACCCCCACAGTGTATCTGCCAGGAACTCCCCAGAGCGGTAGCACCTGCACCCTGGGCCAGAGGTTGGGCTCCCCGCACTGGGAAGCAGGTCTGAAGCTGCCTGGGGCTGCACCAGCCTGAGGCACCTGCTGGGCTGGGCGGGCTCTCCCCTCCTTCCCTCCTTCCAACGGAATTCCCCCGGAGCCCTGCCCTGCCAGCCCTGGCATGGCGCCCGGGGGCTCGGGAGCACCTCTTGGGGTGATGGTGCCGCCCGGAGCCCCTGGAGCCCCTGATAGCCTCCCTCGAGGGTGGGGTGGGCTCCCGGGGTCATCGGGCCAGTGTGGGCAAGGAGGTCCTTGGGTTCCAGCTTTGATGGAGCCAAGAACCAAGGGTGTGGGAGTGCCCGGGAGAGGGGAGGGGGAGGTGGGGACACTGCCCGGGGAAGACACCTAAAGGATCCGGGGCGATGCTGCCATCCTCACTGCAGGCAGCTGGCTAAGGTGGGCAACGGTCTCATCCTGGGAGGCTGCGGAGAGCCCCACACTCCTCAGCAAACTTCTGGGTACCCCTCCGAGCTCCTCCCCCCGGCCCCCTCGCCCAGCAGGCCCTCCAAACCGTGCCGCCTGGGCCCCTGCCAGCTCCTGCCTCCCAGAGCCAGCGGAAGTCACAGGAGAAAGCACCCTCTCTCGCAAGCATGGCCTGCGTTGAGCCCGGCCCCTCCCAGGTTCTTCCTGGGCGTGGGGACCACAAGAGGGTGCTCTCTCACACCCCTCTCCTTACAGAGGTGGATCTTAAACCAACTTTCTTTCTTTTCATTTGCTTCTGGACATTTGCATTCTTGGTGGAGACTGTTTCCAACAAGCCCATAGCTTCCCCGCCACACCTGCTGGCCACTCCGTGCGGCACCTCCATGCGTCCCATCTGCCTGCCTGGCTCAGCGCTCCCTCCATCACCGACCCTCTCCCGGGGGCCCTGGGCACTCAGCCAGTCTGCCCCAAGCCTTCCTGGCTCTGGATCCTCAGGTCCACCAGGGACTTACCATCAGGCCCATCTCACAAGGCAGCGAACCTGGAACCCAGAACCTTGGCCAGCTGTGCCCCTCTCCCCTCCCTTCCCATTTCCCCTCCTCATCCCCACCCCCTCCACCTGGGCCTCCATTTGATCACATGACCACAGCCCCACAACCCCACAGCCTTCACTTAGGGAGCAGACACCCCAGCAGCTGGAGGCTGGTTTCCATGCACGGAGCCGTTCCCTCCTGGACACGCCCAGCTCAGGCCTCCTTTGGTCCAAGAGGATGAGAATAAGTGGCTGGGGCCTGGGTTCCTGCCACCTGGAGGGAGGATGCCAGAGTCCCTGGTGGGTGGGCAGCCAGACTCCACTCACCTGGACCCAAAGCCCTGGGTGCCCGGATGCCCTGGGAGCAGCAGCTCCACGTCACCCAGATCCACCGCCGCTCCTCCCAGCGAGGGCAGGGTGCACAGCTCTGCAAACAGGGCCCAAACCTGCACCCCGAACCCCGCGAAGGGGCTCCCGCGACGCCAGCACCTCTCCCCCCACATGCTCTCCGAGCACCCTGCCTCTCCGGCTTCAAAGCTCACAGTCACACCAAACTCCACACCAAACAGTAAACACATCGAGGCATCTCCAAGGCTTAAACACAATACAGAAATGCTGGCAAAACAGGAAAGTGGAATTCTGCGGAGTTTGAGGAATTGTCGAGGTGTGACCAGATGCTGCTCGTAAGAGAAGGCGGCCCTCAGGCAGGGCACAAAGCTGGTGGATGCCCTCAGAGCTTGGGCGGCCGCAGTGCCCCGAGCGTCCATCCGAGCAGCCCCAGCGTCCTGGATCCCAGGACAGCTCCGCCCTCGGGCTGGAGACTTCCATCCTGGCCACCGAGTCCTGCTCCGCCCACCAGCTCCTGGATGTTTCTCTCCTGCCCTCGGCCTGCGCTCCTTAGGGTCGCATCGCAGGGACAAGCCTTCACCTCCGTGCAGCTGGCCCATTTCTGCCCTCTGCCTCCGCCTCCCTCCTGAGGATGCCCATGTCCAGGACGGGGCACAGACTGAGCTGGCTCACAGATGCCACTTGAAAATGCAGGGGCCACCTCCTTGCAGGCCGGTTTGTCTGCCGTCATGGACATCACCATGGATGGGTCCTGTAACCACCTCTCCTCCTGCCTTCCCTTCAGCATCTTGTCCTGGCCCTTTGTTTGTTTTGTTAATCCTCACTCAATGATATTTCTTCTATTGCTTTTTAGAGAGAGTGGAAAGAGTGGGGGAGGGAGGGAGGGGGAGAGGAGAGAGAGAGAGAGAGAGAGAGAGAGAGAGAGAGAGAAAGAGAGAGAGAAAGAGAGAGACGTCGATTGGTTGCCTCCTGCACACACCCTGACTGGGGCCAGGGATCGAACCTGCAACCCAAGTATGTGCCCTTGACCAGACTCAAACCCGGACCCTCAGTCCATGGGTTGACTCTCTAGCCACTGAGCCACACCAGCCAGGGTGACAACGACAATTTGTAAGAATCCTCTTCTGCTTCTGGAACTAGTTCAGTTTCTCCCCGGGAGGGTCTATGTGTATACGTTAGCCTCCGTGTCTCTGGTCTCCCGTCGGACCCCTGGACACCCTTAGCTGTGTGAGTCCGTTTAGGGGTGAGGAAGGCTGTGTCCTGGGACCTGGGACCTCCGGTTGTGGCCCTTGGAGACGTGCTGTAAGGAAGACCTTCCTAAATCGGCCTTTTGTCATATTGCATCTCTTTGTTCAAATGTAGGCAATTTAGGATCACTGTGCTGGTAGCTGTAGGATGGCAATCTCCAAAATGACCCCCAACCCACTGCAGGAGCCCCCCGGCCCCCATCACATGATGTTCTGGCCCTGCCAAGGACCTGGCCTGGTGGACCAAAGCCACGAGCTGCCCCTTCTGTGCCAGGCTGCGGTCCTGCCCCCAGGACACCACAGAGCTCGGCCCCGGCCCCAGCGCGCCTGCTGGAGACTGGGAAACAATCACCCGAGTCTTCTTCCAGAACAAAGTCTCCGGTTCCTGCGGTGGTCCCTCCTTCCACAGGATTCAAATCCCTTCCAGCCCCGCCCACCGCCCCAAGCTCCCAGGGCACCGAGCTGCCGCTGCACAGCCCTCGCCCCTCCTGGGCGGGCACCACACTGGGGCGCTGCCATCCCGCCCGCTTCCCAGGCACCCACGGGGCTCGGTGACACATGGGATTAACTTAGAGCCCACAGAGTTTCCACACGCACCTGTCGCCTGTCGCCTGCACCCCTGCCCGGGCCTCCACGCGGCCCTTTCCCTGTGGCCCTGTCCCCGATAGTCGGGGCTCCTCGGGAACCTGCTTTACCGCTGCAGTCTTGTCCTGCCCACTCCTAACCCAGACGCCTTTGACCTCCTTGGTCTAATTCCAGTCAGAGATCCCGTCAGCCTGGGCAGACCCCGCCAGCCCATTGCTGAGCCCTTTCAGATCAGCACGCGCCCCCAGCACCTCCTCCTCTCACCAGGACGGCTGCGCTGTGTCCCCGAGTCTCAGCGTGCTTAGGCACCCCAGCAATGACCTATGCCGCGTAAGGAGCATTCGAGAAAGACCCTGCCCGACGCCGAATAAAGCCACGGCACCACAGCTGGGTTCCAATCCCGGCTCTGTCGAGAGCAAGTCCGATAACCCCCGAGCCTCAGTTTCCCATGAGAAGAGGGGACTAGTGGCAGAAGTTACCGCACAGCCCGGCCAGCATGGCTCAGTGGTTGAGCGTCGACCTATGAACCAGGAGGTCATGGTTCGATTAATGGTTGGGACACATGCCCGGGTTGCGGGCTTGATCCCCAGTGTGGGGTATGCAGGAGGCAGCTAATCAGTGATTCTCTCTCATCACGGATGTTTCTATCTCTCTCTCCCTCTCCCTTCCTCTCTGAAATCAATAAAAATGTATTTTTAAAAAAGTTGCCTCACAGGGCGGCTGTGCGTGGGAAGAAGTAGGTTAAGCTATTGGCACGGAGCTTTCTGAGGCCCCTGCTCAGCAAGCCTGGACCGCTGTCACTGCTCAAGAATAACGCCTCAGCCCTGCCAGTGTGGCTCAGTGGTTGAGTGCCAACCTATGAACCAGAAGGTCAGGGCACATGCCCGGGTTGCGGGCTCGGCCCCCAGTAGGGGACGTGCAGGACGCAGCCTATCAGTGATTCTCATCATTGATGTTTCTGTCTCTCTCCTCCCTGAAATCAATAAGAATATATTTAAAAAAAAAAAAAACAAGAAAAAGAATAATGCCGCACCCTAGTCCTGCTTCCCCCGCGAATCCCACCATCCCACTTGGGAAGCAGCACCCTGAGTGTTAACCTCGGAGTCATGCTGGCTCTTCCCGGCCTCACTGTCCGGGCAGCAGCGCTCGTGAAGTCGGCTTCCTGGGTGTGCGTTAGAAGCCGCCGCAGCTTCCTGTCGGTGCTGCCACCTCCCTCACCGGGGCCGCAGCTCCTGCCCCGCGATGGGCACACGCACGCCCCGCCCTGCCCCTGTGCTCCTGTCGTGGTCCACGTCACAGCCGCCTGGGACACGTGCGGTCCGCCAGGGTGTCTAATGCTGTCCCACCCTAATAAATACGTCTGCAGCCCTGATCACAGGTCCTGCCAGCCAGCCCATGGCGACCGGGACCAGGTGAGGGACATTGAGGTCTGAGGGAGTGTGGAGAGTGCTGCCCTCACTCACCGCATGTGGCCAGGTCAGAGGTCAGCTGCCCAGCCGCCCCAGGGCAGGAGCCTGGCACCCAGAGGTGGCCAGACAGCGGGGGCCAGGAGGCCAGTCTGAGCACCCGGCGCAGCCAGGACACCTTTGTGACAGAGGGACAGCCGAGCCAGCGCACCCCTCCTCTCCTGTTAGGGCTCCCCAGGCTCTTTTGGAGGCTGCCGTGTGCAACATGACCTGAGCCTTATTCGGGGGGGAGGCACCTGGGGTGGGGGCGCAGGGGTGAAGGTCCCGACCCGGCACTGGTCCTGCTTCACCAGGCCTGTGTGGGATCAGCAGGCGCCTGGGGGCACCGGGCGCAGTGCAGTTCCTTACCAGGAAAGACTGGAAGAGCCGGAAGGAGCCGACCAGCCAGACGTACAGGTGGGAGTGCACCTTGGTGGACGTGCCGTTGAAGGCGTTGGCCACCACCAAGAACGAGTAGGGCCCCACCGTGAAAAACTCCCAGTCGTAGGCGCCGGAGGTGGCGATGGTCTGGTTGGCCTCGAACAGGCGCGTCCGCGGGTTCCACTTGTAGATGACGCTGTCGATGTTGTGGTTGTCTCCTGGAAGCCAACGGCTGCGATGAGGGAGGGGGCACGGACTTCCGCGGCCTCACGGTGGCCTTGGCGGAACCCTGGCCTCCTGGACCCTGCCGCCTGTCCAGCCCAGCCAGGCCTGGGCCACTCTGGGTGTGGTCCGCTCACCCCACACTCCCCTGCACCCTCTCACTCCCCAGCGAGGACGCCCTTCAGGTGGCCTCACTCCTGCCTCTGCCCAGATGAAAACCCTCAGGGGGCTCCCCTTTGGGTGGCTCAGGACCCTCCCCATGGCCTTCAGGGTCTTGGAGGTGGAGCCCCCTGCCTCCCCCCAGCCTCACCTGTCACAGCCCAGGGCCCCCTTGGCTCCCATCTCTCCTGCAGGTCAGGCCGCATGCTCCCTGGGGCCCCTCTGGCCAGCCTCTCACTTCCATGGAGAGCTTGGGGAGAAGGCCCCTGGGGTCGCCCTGCCCATCAGCAGGTGGTGGGGGCTCCTCCTCAGGCCCCCACAGAGCTCCCTCATGGACCTCAGGCTCAGGGAAACTCTGAGCATGGAGCCCACTGAGGCCTGAGCTGGAGATGCCCTGCAGGGCCACGGCCACCTTGGACCTGCCCGGCCCTGAGTCACAGGATGGAGAAGGGCTTGCCGAGGTCACTAGTTGGTGTGTGTGGGGGGGTGATTGCTGGCCCAGAAACAAGGTTTGCCGGCCCCTCCCAGCCTGTCCCCCATCACACCCACGTTTCACAGGGTCTGTGTGCACACGATGACCTGTTTTCAGAAACCAGGTCCATGTCCTTCCAGCGACACCCCCACCTGTCCACACCCCGTCCCCCGGGCTGACCCTGGGCCTGCTGGTCAGAGAGGTCACCTTCCCACTATGTCAGTCAGATCCTCCCAGAAGGAGGTGAGTTAGTCAGTTAGTCAGTTACTAGTCAGTTAGTTTGAAATGAGGCAGTCTGGGCAGCCAGGTGGCCCTCATTTCTGTGGCGACTCTCCTGGGGGCAGGCACCCGTCTTCCCACCTGGACAGATGGGGAGGTGCTCAGGTGTGTTCACCCTCAGAGGCCGCCATCAGGTGGCCGAGCCTGAGGAATCGGGCTGCTGTGATTTATTATCGTTTTTAATGAGATGAAGACGAGCCTTGCAGGTGAGTCATGCCCGCCCCCGGGAGGGTCACCTTCAGGTTGCAGGTCACAGCCCTACCTTCCCTGTGGTTGGCCACGGCCAGGAAGTGCTCCCCAGCCACCTCGAAGGCCTCCCAGTCCCGGGCGCTGTGGGTGGCCACCCTCTGGTAGGGCGTGAACCGCAGCTTTCTCGGGCTCCATTTGTAAATGACGGAGAACTCCTGGCCCTTTTCGTTGGGGTCAAAGTTGGCCACAGCCAGGAAGATCTGCAAGAGAGGACCGGGACACTCGGTTCCCTGCCCGCAGCCAGGGTCTCTGTCCGCATGGGCAGGCGTTTGTCTGTCTGCTCACTGTTCCACCCCCAGTGGGTGGGCCGGGGGAGGGGCAGGGCTGTTCCCAGCACATGGCCTCAGCGGCCTGGGAGCCTGACTGTCTCCAGACCCTTAAATGTGCCCGTATTCGCCAGTCCATTACTGCCATGTCTACCTCCCAGCCCCAGGAAAAGCTTCATCACGAAAGTGTTCCTCATCACCGGCGGGCGTAGGAAAGACCGTAATGCCCTACTCTCCCACAGAAAGCCGTGTTTGCCATGCAGCCGAGTAGGACCCAGAAACCACTACGTGTGACGTGACCAGCGGGCATGATCGCGCGCTTATGTGGCCTGCCAGGCATGCGCGCTAGAACTAGGAGCCAGAATGCCCAGGTAAGTCCTGCTTCTGCTTAGGCAACCTGACACATGATCTCCCCCTAGTTTCCCCAAATTTCCCTATTTTTCTTTTATGTAAAGTTATTATTTTTGGTAATTAAAACATCATCAACTAAGTAACCGGAGAGCGAGTCATTCATTCCCCGTGTTGGACCGGGCGCAAGAACCATGGCGGGCAGCCAGGCCCCGGAGGGCAGGGGCTTGTCTGCTTGCTCACTGCTCCACCCCCAGTGGGTGGGTCCAGGTGGGGGCAGGGCTGTGCCCGGCACGTGTGTAGGTGAGTGAACGATTAGGGACAGGCATGGGAAGGTGTCCCCAAGGCTCTGTCGTTTCGAAGGGAGGACGTAGGAGGAGCTGGGAGAAAATTCATCTGGACGGGAATGGGGGTCCTCTCAGACCCTCCACCCACAGGCCCTCTCGGTGCAGCCCTGCCTGGAATGGGGGGTGGGGAGGGGGACTGCCCTTGAGGGTCTCTGCCGCTGGGGCCTGTTTGCGGGGGCTGGGGGGAGAAGGGAGGGTCGGGCAGGTGGATTCTCTCATGACTTCTGCCTTGTGGACGGGTCCAAGTCAAACGACCCCCCCAGGTTTCTAAGTTAGTAAGGAGGGTCTGCACCCTCCCTGGGCGGCATCTTAGCAAATGGCCTTTCCTCGTGTGTCGGGAGCTGAACAGACTTTCTCAAGGCCCCGTCTGGGTACAGAGACGCGGCCAAGTGTCTGCCTGGGGACGCCGTCTGGAACCCGACAAAGGCTTTGGAGCCACGAGAAACAGGTTTTCCTGGCGAAGCCGTGTCAGGAGCCCACCCCCCGGACTCTGCGGGTGATTCCAACTTCAAAAGGACGCAGAGTCACGAACGCAGACTTGCCTTCTTCCCGATGGTGAAGTGCCTCCAGGACTGCGCCTGGTGTGTGCGGATGCTCTGGTACGAGGCGAACTTCCCGTCCGTCCACTTGTAGATGGCGGACGTGGCCTTCCGATTGGCGGTTGCTATGAAGAGCCCGGCCTCGGGGATGACGAAGACCTCGATGCCCAGCGTCTCCGAGTGCGTGAAGAGGCGCTGGTGCTCCTCGACGTAGTCCAGTCTCTCTTTGGCTGGTGAGAGAGACACGGAGACGCGGTTCATGGTCGACGTGTCCCAGCACGGAAGCCTGGAGGCACCTTCCTGGGAGCACGACCCCAGGCCCTGAGCCCTGACCCCGGGGCATCAGCGTGGGGCAAGGGCAATTTGCTCAGAGCACCTGGTCACCGCCAGAGGCCTGCCGAGAAGCCCACTCGGCTGGTGTGGCTTTCAGGATCTGGCGAGCGCCCAGTGATACTCATTGGGGGGACCCGATGTGTTGGGTCTTATGAGACATCTCCCACGCTCACTGCGGCCACACAAGGCGGTCCCCTAAGGTGACCCAGGAGCTCGAGAGCAGTCCAGCTGGAGCTGGTCCCCCTTTGCTGTGGACACCCAGGGCTACCTCACTCCCCCTTCCCACGCCAGGAATGGAGCCCTGGACGGCTTGCTCAGTGGTTAGACATCAGCCCATGAACCGAAGGGTCTCAGGTTCTATTCCCAGTCAAGGGCACATACCTCGGTTGCAGGCTCAATTCCTGGCCCTGGTCTGGATGTGAATGGGAGGCAACCTGTTGATGTGTCTCTCTCACATGGATGTTTTCTCTCTCTCTCCTCCCCCAAACCCCTCACTCCCCTCCACTCTCTAAAAAAAAAAAAATCAGTGGAAAAAATATCCTTGGGTGAGAATAAAAAAAAAAGAAAGGAACGGATCGCCGCAAGGCTTGCTGCGGCAATAATGCCCTTGGGTCCCTGGCATTGGCACATCGAATCTGTGATCTGAGCACAGGCAGGGTGCGAGGAGGGAGAGTGGGCAGGGCCCCCACGAGGGAGGCCCTGGGCAGGGACGAGGGGAGGTGGCGAGCCCTGCCAGCCCGCCTGTGGTGCCCAGGAGGGCGCATGGTTCCAGGTGAAACGTGGGGACTTGCTGCTCTGAGTGGGGGTGCCTCCTATTCTCAGGTAACGCTGACTCTGAGCAGAGCCCCTAAGTCTCCAGAGCTCCGGGAGTCCCGCCCTCCCTGTCCCCTCACCTGCCAGCACGGAGACCCACTCGCTGCCCACGCACAGGTACAGCCCCTTCTGCCCGGCGTCAAACCAGAACTGGGCATCCTCCACTTTGGTGCACGGAGGCCGGGATCCCAGCGTCACCTTCATGTCGGTTTCTGGGGGAGACAGGGAAGTGTCTGGTGAGTGTCCAGTGGAAACGAACTCCCTGCAGGAGGCAGTCCCGCCTTTGTCTCTGAAGCTGGGCTCCCAGGACCCACTCAGGCTCTTAAACGGGTCCCAGGAGGCAGGGAGACCAGGGCATGTGGCCGGCCCCAGGGCGTCTGTGTGGCGGGACGTGGGAAAGCTCCCTGTGGCTCCAGAGCTGTATGTCCACCTCCCCCCGGGCCTCCTGCTCTTCTGAAAATCCTTGTGACTATGGCACGTCTTCTCACCTCCCATATCTGTGACCAGTGGGCATGAATTTATCTAAACTTCCGTTTTGCTTCGTTTTGTGGCATTTTGAGCCCATCTCTTCTTGGAATTACGCCTCCATCTCAGGTCACACACACACGTCCTAATGACGCTGCTTGGCCACTTCAAAGTGATATCTGCCCTGTGGCCCAGGCCCGAGGCCAGGCTGTGACACTGAGCATGCCCTTGACCCTTCACAGCACAGGGCAGAGGCCTGGGGGCCGAGTCCTGCCCCCTGAGGACCCCTTTGGTTACAGCGGTCCATGTCGCCTGAGGAAGATGCCCAGAGGCCTCCTGCCCAGGGGCTTCAAAACACAGTTACAGGACTGGCTCTCAGTGTCACCCACTCAAGGTCGAGGGTGTGCCCAGTGAAGCTGGGGAGAGGGCCAGGTTGTCCACCCACCTCGCCGAATAGTGGGGGGTTAGGTGGGTGGGTGAGGGGGTTGGATTCTCCCTGGCAGGGGCTGTGGTTTACATAAATTGTCAATAGCCCTGCCACCGTGGCTCAGTGGCTGAGCATCGACCTATGAACCAGGAGGTCACGGTTCGATTCCCGGTCAGGCCACATGCCTGAGTTGCAGACTTGATCCCCAGTGTGGGGCGTGCAGGAGGCAGCCAATTAATGATTCTCTCGTATCATTGATGTTTCTACCTCTCTCTCCCTCTCCCTTCCTCTCTCTTAAATCAATAAAAACATACCAGTATTTTTAAAAATAATAAATAGTCAACCTCGTACCTTTAGATTGGGAAGGTGCAAACAGAAATTAAAGTGAAGCAGGGGACCCTCTCGGCAGGGGGTTCATGGAAAATAGAAATGTATCTTGCGAAGGTGGGGCCCCCACTGGGGCAGGGGCTGAGGTGTGGTGTCTATCGGGGAGGGATGAGGAGAAAGGGCCCCCATCGCTGCTCTGGGGACAAAACAGGCAGCAGGTGGAAGTCGGAGGCTCAAGTGGAAGCAGACTTCTAGTGGGAGCAGGTGGCTCTGGCTACTAACCATAGGGATATTTTAGCACCTCATTATCCTCCGGCTTCCCCGTGAGACCCTGCAGGATTGGGGGGATGGACAGCACGAGCTCCGCATTCCTGCAGGGACACAGCCTGGGAGTGGCGTCGGAGCCGGGCAGCAGGACCAGCTGCCTGACCAGGCCCTGCGGAGAGAGGGACAGTGTGTTCAGACCCTGGGAGACGGTGGAAATGCCGTGGGGGGCTAGCCATCTCTAGAGCTAGGAGGGAAGAGTCTGCATATAGGTTATGGGGGGCATTGGGTGCATCAGTGGAGAACTACACACCCTTCTAAGGTCACTAAACCACAAAGGGACTTTCCTGTGGACGAATCTAGAGTTACTGGCCAACATTGCTTATCGATCCATTGATCCATCGATCCATCCACCCATCCATTCATTTGTCTATCTATCCATACACCAGCCATCCAACCATCCATCCATCCATCCATCCATCCACCCACCTATCCATCCATCCATCCATCCATCCACCCATCCATTCATTTGTCTGTCTATCCATACACCATCCATCCAACCATCCATCCATCCATCCATCCATCCATCCACCCATTCACCCATCTATCCATCCATACACCATCCATCCATCTATCCACCCATTCACCCATCTATCCATCCATACACCATCCATCCATCTATCCACCCATTCATCCATCCAACCACCCATCTATCCATCCATCCATCCATCCATCCATCCATCCATCTATCCACCCATTCACCCATCTATTCATCCACCCATCCATTCATTTGTCTATCTATCCACCCATCTACCCATTCACCCATCTACCCTTCCATCCACCATCCATCCATCCATCCATCCATCCATCCATCCATCCATCCATCCAACCACCCATCTATCCATCCATCCATCCATCCACCCATCTATCCATCCATCCACCATCCATCCTTCTATCCACCCATTCACCCATCTATCCATCCACCCATCCACTCATTTGTCTATCTATCCATACACCATCCATCTATCCACCCATTCACCCATCTATCCATCCACCCATCCACTCATTTGTCTATCTATCCATACACCATCCATCCATCCATCCATCCATCCATCCATCCAGCCATCCATCCATCCAAGCATGCCATCAGTGAATATTCTTAGAGCACCTGCTATACATCAGGCATGGTTCTAGACACAGTACACACTGGGAACAAGGCTCCCTTACCTCCACTCTAGGAGAGAGACAGACAATGAGCAAAAACAAAACAAAACAAACAAACAACAAGAAAAAAAACCACAGCTGGTCTGAAGGTGGTCAGGGCTACGATGAAGAGCCAGGGTCGGATCTGGGAGGGCTGGGTGTGGGGTCATCTTCTCAGAGTGGTGGGAAAGGCCTCCATGGTAAGAGGACATGGGGTAGGGCCCTGAGGGTGTAGGATGTGCGCCGTGGCAGTAAAGGGGACATGTGGGCCAGGAAGAGGGAACAGGGAGGGCAAAGGCCTGTGTCAGGTGTGCCCGGTGTGTGTGGGACTCCACTGAGCCTCATGTTCCTCATTCCTGTCTGACACACGACAATCTGTGGAGCCAGAGCATCGGGACAGCAGGCCTGTGGTGACAGCCCCTCTGCGAACACCGGCGTGGGGAGGCCAGGCAGGCAGCCCCTCCACACTCACCGTGAACAGGCCTTTGGTCCTCCTCCGGCTGCCGATGAAGAACCTGGCTCCTTGCACCGATAGGGTGGCTGGGAAGGGCACATCGGCAGTTCTAAAAACAGTGGGTGAGGGTTTTAGCCGTGGGAGAGCAGCAGTGCAGGCCATTTGTGCAGAAAAGGACAGAGCAGTGCCGCATGCGGGACTTGCCAGTGTCCTGGGTGACGGTAACAAAGGACCACAGGCTGGGCGGCTTCAACCACGGACATCCATTCCCTCCCAGTTCTGGGGCCAGAAGTCCAACACGGAGGTGTTGACAGGCCCGAACTCCTGCAGGAGGCTCCAGGGGGGTCCTTCCCGCCTCTTCCTGCTCCTGGGGGGTCCCGGGGGCTCCTGGCTGTGGCTGCATCGCTCACTCCCTGCGCTCACCATCACGTGGCTCCTCCCCTGAGCCTCTCCTCCTCTTCTTAGGAGGACACCGGTCACTGGGTCAGGACCCACCCTCTCCAGTGTGACCTTAACTGAGCCGGATCACACCTGCAAAGGTGCTGTCTCTCAATAAGGTCCCAGGCCCTGTGGGACATGAATTAGGGCGGCCCCCTTCGCCCCAGGATGGGGATCTTCTGCAAAAGCGTGTGCTGCCAGGAGTTCCTCGCCATTTCACGGAACATCCAGTGGCTCCTGCGGGCATGGGGTTTCCAGCCCGTTCACCCTCCACTGAGCCCTGGGGGTGGGGGGACAGGTGGTGTCAGGGAAGAATGGGGTTCCCTCTCTGGTGACTTCAGGGTGTTGGAAAATGTGGCCGGAGTTGTGTCTTGATGTGCAAGCGGGGGGGTGGGGGGGCAAACTCTGGGGAAAGGTGAGAAGGTGGGTGCCCCGTGGGAGAGGACTGTGTGGCTGGAGCTCCTGGGGCTGGAAAGCCAGGCACGGGCTCTCTCCTCACTGCCCAGGGTCTCCCGGGCCTGGGGCCAGGTCCTCTGCTCCTTCCAGTCTTTGCCGTCTGGCTGTGGCTGGCCGTGGTGAGATCAGCCCAGAGTCCGCACAATTCCCAGGTGGCCTGAGTTCTGGCCTGTGAAGCCCGGGGCCTGAAATCCTCTGTGGCCACCATGGCTGCAGCCCCAGTGCCCCGCCCCGGCTGGGCCTTTTGCACCCTCCCTGCATGGAGCTGTCAGCTGCTGGCGCTTGGCCTTGAGCAGCCATCACCCTATAAAGGCTCCGGTGTAGTTGAGAGCGTGGTGGGAGGAGTGGTGGATAAGACACATTTAAAACAAGTGTATAAAATGGTATGGATTCTTTTGATTCTGGAATAAGTTTCCTAATAACAAAGCAGAGTAAGATTCTACTTTTGAAAGTACTATTTGGTATAATGATAGATTTAAAGTAAGCTGGACCACTCGACATGCAAATGTCTCCAGCCCCACTCAGCAAGGATGGAGGCGGAGGCCCATGGGTCAGCAGCTGGCCAGGCCGCAGGGACTCGCTGTCCCTGGCCCAAAACGAGGCGCTGGCAAGGACAAGAAATGAACTCGGACTTCCCCGTGCCCAGGGCTGTGTCAAAGTTACTCAGGATTCCTCCGTGTGTTTATCTGGAGTTTTAATGAATATTTATTCCCTTATTTCAGATGAGGAAACTGAGTCAGAGAGGTTAAATGACGTGTTGAAAATCACACAGCAAGACCTGGGCCTCAAGCCGGGTCACAGCTTCCGCTTGGCTCTGGTGCCCAAGTTCCTTATGCTCCACCTCTGTGGCCCTTTCGTCGTGGTAACAGCGCCCTGCAGGGCATATACCCGGGCAAGCTCAGCCTGGACTCACACTTCAGCTCCTGCCCAGGGCCAGGGGTCAGCTCGCCGCCCACTGCCCTCCGCTCTCAGACTGGGGCCTGCCCTTGTCCCAGCCCCACCACGCCCTCTCTGGAGGCAGGTGTGCTGTCCACCTGCTGGTGACCCAGGCACTCCTGCCACCAGGGCTCCCCCACAAGCCTGACCCCTCCGGCCCACCCTGCAAACTCGAGCTGCCCCTGGATGTCCACTCTGGACTCTATGTCGGGCAGCACACAGCACCAGGCGACCCTCCCTGGCATCCCGGTACCTACATGTCCACGGGGACGCCGCAGTCCGTGGTGAGGGAAAAGGAGTCTTCAGACACAGCCAAGACCAGCGTGTGCCACTGGCTGTCCATCAGGGCGGGGCTGCGGAAGGACACTCGGGTCTGCCAGGCGCCCGCCGCGTCCTGGCTGAGGAAGAGGAAGTGCAGCCGGGTGGGTGAGTACCGCAGGCCCAGCAGCAGCGCGTCGGGCCCCTCGGCCACCACCGTGAACAGGTACTCATTCTTCTGCAAGAGAGGGCGGGCAGGTGAGTGCAGGCAGGTGCGGGCGGGACCGGTGAGGGTGGGAGGTGAAGGTGGGCAGGTAAGGGCAGGGCTCTCAGCGCAGGGCCGGCTGCCACAACCCTGTGTGTGATAAAGCCAGGGGCACCGCTCACACCCAGGGCCATGCCGGTGTCAGGAACACAGGAAGCAGCCTGCTGGTGAGGACTTGGAGAATGTGAGCCTGGTGCACTGCGGGTGGGAAGGTAAAATGCTGCAGCCCCTATAAAAAACAGTGTGGCGTTTCCTCCACAAATTACAAATGGAACTACCGTATGATCCAGCAATTCCCTCTGCTGTAAATCCAAAGGCACTGCCAGCAGGGTCTCAGAGAGACACACGGACACCTGTGCTCCCTGCAGCGTTACTCACAAGAGCATTATCCACGTAGGAGCAACCCAGCTGCCCACCGGCGGAAGAAGGGGTGAGCGTAGGTAATGCGGCCCAGCCACAGAATGGAGCATCTTCAGCCTTAAGGAGGAAGGTCCCACATCGACAGGGATGAACCCCGAGGACATTGCGCTGAGTGAAACAAGCAGTCACGAAAGGACGAAGGCTTCAGGATTTCCCTAACACGGGGTCCCTGGAGCCGTGGCATCCACCGACACCGAGTGCAGAGGTGGGCGCCAGGGGCCGGGGGCGGGGACAGGAGCCAACGTTTAATGGGAACAGAGTCATCCTGGGAAGATGAGAAAGTTCTGAGATGGAGGGTGGTTATGGCTGCGCACCAATGTGACTGTGCGTCGTGCCATTGAGCCGTACCCGTAAAGATGATTAAAACGGTAAGCTTCCGGTGATGTGTGTTTTACCACAATTTAAAAACCACACCCCCTCCACAATGGTGACTTCAAACACAATGTGACCCCAAAACCCCAGCCTCCCTAGCCCCTCGAGCTGCGCAGACACATGTACACATACATGCCTATAAGCAATTGCAACTTAGAGTCTCTAAATTCCTAGCCTAACACGGTTGAAAGAGTAAAGAATTGAAAGTGATGAAACCTGGACGGTAATGACAGTGTCATTTTTTACAAGTCTTTGCCCATGCAACACTGCGACCCGAATTCCATGCAACTATTATTCTAAAGAAGTTCAAAGCCTCCACATGCCTCATAATTATTTTAATGCCTAATCAACAAAATCCACTTGGCTCAGATTGGGTCCCATGGCCTCTGGCCACTCCTCCACTGACCTTCCTGGGTCGGGGTGAGAGTCCCACCCAGTGCCCCACCCAGAGGACTTAGGGGTTGTGATCGCTCAGTCACTCATTCCTAGAAGTACTCGTGGCTGGAGGAGACCCATGTCTGGTGAGAACCCTGTTTCTCACCACCACCACCGCGACAATGAAATCAGATGGAGGAAGCGTTCAGGTGATGAAGTGAGTTTATTGGAGTGAAAGAGGAGGTGCTGACAGGTTGAAAGTGGAGGTCAAGTGATGGACCGAGAAATTGGGAGGGAATGGCAGGAGACCCTGAGGCAGGTGGAGGCGCCTCCTGGGAGGCAAGAGCCCGGGGAGCATTGAGGTTGAGGGCTCCTAGGAGCAGAGGTCAGCTCAGAACAGTGGAGACTGGGAGACCCCATGCTGAGTAGGGGCAGCCATCTAACACAGCTCAGGACCAGACTGAGGGGTGGCTGGGAGGACTATAGTCACAAGGTGAGACCTGAGCCCGGCTGGCCCTGGGGGACATGCCAGCTCAGCAGCAGGACTTCTGGGCCGAGGTGGGGACACAGCAGGCTGGGCGGGAGCACACGGGGCGGCAGAGCAGGGACATGCAGGAGGACGGGCGGCAGCAGCTGGGCTGGCAGGAGGAGGCGGGGCCACAGCAGGAGGAGGCGGGCACGCAGCAGGCAGGCCTGCACACGGGGCGGCAGATGAGGGACACGCAGGAGGAGGGTCTGCAGCAGGATGAGGTGCAGGGGGTGGGCTGGCAGCACGAGGGGGCTGGGCAGGGGGTGGCCCCAGAGCAAATGGGCATGCAGCACACGGGCTTGCAGCAGACGGGTGTGCAGCAGACGGGCACACAGCAGGCCTGCTGGCAGGGGGAGGAGGTGCAGCAGGAGGGCCGGCAGCACAAAGATGTGCAGGAGCTGGTGCAGGAGTTGGTGCAGGTAGCCTGGCAGGGGTTTCGCCCACAGGACGACGGACAGCAGGGGCTGGGTATACAGCTCACCGGGCTGCAAACAAGGGTAAGGCAGGAGGTCGTGGTGCAGCAGTTGGGGACACAACAGGTGGGGACACAGCAGGTGGGCTGGCAGCAGGTGGGGACACAGCAGCTGGGGGTGCAGCAGGAGGGCTGGCAGCAGCTGGGGACACAGCAGGTGGGGGCGCAGCAGGAGGGCTCACAGCAGCTCTCTGGACAGTCGTCCACCTGCCAGGAGGAGTCCGTGCAAGAGTCACAGGACCCGGGCAGGCAGGCGCGGCTGTCGTAGCTCAGGTTGCTGGAGCAGACGGACAGGGTGGATGCGGCCATGGTGGGCAGTGGGGCTGGAGGAGGGTGTGAGTGTGTGAGTGAGTGAGTGTGAGTGTGTAAGGTGCCCAGGGCTGTTGGCTTTTATACCCTCCTGGTGTTTGTTTTCCAAGCAGGAGGCTCCCCACGCCTGCTTTCCTTGTTGATATTTTGATCTGAGTCCTGGGAGCCCTTATTTCTTCTGGGTTATTTCCAGGAAAGAGTCTGCTGCTTGTAAATGTCAGTCATTGTTGAGGAGTGGGCTGACCCCTGCCCTGTGTGTGTGTCCTAAGCAAACACCCCGGAAACATCTGGAGTGGTGGAGCCCTGGCAGCCCCCCTGCCCCGCCGTGCTCCCCTGCCCAGCTGTTCCCCTGACGTTGCCAGGGATGGTGTGAATCCCAGAGTCAGAGACAGGGCAGCGGGGCTGAAATGGGGACACTGCTGCTCATCGCTGCAGGACACCCCACACCCAGGCGGCTGAGGAGGGGGCACCAGCCACAGAGGAGCGCAGTAAAGGGGAAGGTAGACGGACAAGGGTCTCAAACAGCAGAATGACAATAGCTTTGGCTATTTGAGCTCCTTTGCTTTCCAAATACTTTCAGATTCAGCTGATTGACAACAAAATAACATCCTACTGCAATTTTTATTGGGATTGCCTTGAACCTACAGATCAATGTGAAGGCAACTGACATCACAATGTCTCCACCCATGAAGATGGTTGAATTCCCCATTTAATCATGTCTTATTCATTGATTTATTTCCTCAGGTTATGATAGTTTTCCTTATGCTAAATTTATGCTAATTTTCATTTTTTATTATGTCATACTTTTCAACAAAAAGTTTGAAATCCAATTGTTTATTAATATTATAAGGAGGTGGACAAAAGTAGGTTAAATTATCAGCCATCATTACCTAAAATATAAAGAATAGGTAAGGATACAAAACAATAACAATATTAATGAAACAAGTAATACAAATAAATAATACAATTATTAATAAACAAATAATAACACAAGAAAAAGGTGCTTCATGTACTCATAAGTATAAATTTACTTTTGCCCAACCCTGTATAGAACTACAATTAATTTTTATTATTTTAGGTTTGCATTCTTCAACCTTGCCAAACTCTTATATTTCCATGAGACCTTTTGTAGATTCTGGGGTTTTTTTATGTGGACAATCATGTCCTTTGTGAATAGAGACAATTTTATTTCTATATTTCCAATATGCACCTTTTACTTCTGTCTCTTGTCTTGTGCTGGGTCAGACCCTCAGGCTGAAGAGGTGTGGTGGGAGAGGGCATCTGTGTCTTGTTCCTCGTCTCAGGGAAAAGTGTTGTCTTTTCAATGGAATGTGGTGTTGGCTGTGAGATTTTCCTAGATGCCCTATATCAAGTTAAGGAGTTTTTGTTCATTCCTAGGTCACTGCAAACCTCAGAGGGAACTCTCCATAACTCATTCTCTGAGGCCAGTATGACTATGATACCAGAGGCAGACAAAGACACTACCAGAAAAGAAAGCTACAGATCAATATCCCTTATGGACATTGATGTAAAATCCCTCAATAAATTACTAACAAATAAAATTCAGCAGCAGATTAAGAGATTTATACACCTTGGCCAAAAGAGATCTATTGCTGAAACGCAAGGAAGGGGCTACATATGATAGTTGATCAGTGTAATATACAACATTAATAGAATGAGGGGAAAATACATGACTGTCTCAATTGATACAACACCCCCCCCCCCAACATTTGACAAAATTCAACACCCTTTAATGATAAAAATACTCAACAAACTAGAAATGGAAGAAAACAGTGAATAAAGACATGAATATGTATGAAAAACCTACAGCAAACATCATACTCAATTTTGAAAGAAGCTTTTCCTCTAAGATCAGGAACAAGATAAGGAGGCCCACTTTTCCCACCTCTGTTCTCCATAGTACTGGAACCTCTGGGAAAGCAGATAGACAGTGAAAGAAATAAAAGGCATCTAAATGGGAAAGAAGTAAAAATTATCTGTGTTCACAGGTGCTATCATATTAAATGTAGAAAATCCTAAAAATTCTTGTGAATGGCTTATTCTTTAAGGTTTGCTCTCAGCTTTGTCAGGTAGGACTGAACCACTGGGGCTAATTGTACCCACAACTGAGGCAATGCCCTCTGAGTGGTCTCCCCGATGTCCTGAGAATCAGGACCATGTTCCGACTGGCAGGTGGGACTAGGCGCTCCTTTGGGCATGTTTGATTCCTGGGATTATTCCTCTAATTGTGTGGATTTCCCCAATCCCAGACTCACACAGGGTTGCTGATCATTACTTCGCTGACACTTGAGGGAGACCCTCTGAGGACCAAGAGTTACTCAGGGCAGATCTCCCCTCTCTGGCACTCTGGCCATGAACACCAGCTGCCTGGGGCTCCCCCATCGCCCAGGGCCGCCTCTGACTCAGGGGTGCATGGAGCGCTTGGGTTTTGCACAAGAGCCTGGAAATGCTCTCATGGCGATGAATGGGGCCGATTGTGAGGCTCACTTTGTGGGTTCCCCTCTCTCAGGGGGCCCTGGTCTGTGACCTTCAAGTCCACCATCTGAATACCATGGCCCCACGATTTGGCTAATTGTTTGGTGAGGCCCTGTCAGGAAGGTCATCCAGTCCCTCTGACTCTATCAGGGTTGGAGCAGCCCCTCCCACCCTCCCTCCCTCAGGTCTCTGCTAACAGTGCAGCCCTGTGGGTGGACCACAGGGGAGGCCCCAGGCCCACAGTCTGTGCTGCAAGGAGCCCAGGTGTTTCTGATAGGACAGTGGGTGGAACGGCCCCTGGGCCTGACACTCCTTAGACCAGGACTTTCTGCAGGAGACCAGCCTGAGGAAGCCCAGGCTCAGGCCCAGCAGGCACTGACCTCCAGGACAGGGCGAGATCCCTCCTGGTGCCCCACCAGGACGAGTTAGGCCACTGCCCTTTGAGATCTCTCAGCCACTCTTTTCTAGAAATCTCCCTGACTGAAGAAGACAATGTCTGGTGAAAACCATGTGTCCCCACCCCTACATCATGAAATCAAGTGAAGGAAGCCATCAGGTGATGAGGTGAGTTTATTGGGGTGCCTGAGGAGGTGCTGACAAGATGAGAGTAGAGGTCAAGTGACTCAACAGAGAAACTAGGAGGCAAGGGCAGGTGGCCCTGAGGCAGGTGGAGGCATCGTGTAGGAGTCAAAAGCCGAGGGAGCAGTGAGGTCCAGGGGTCCTGAGAGCAGAGGTCAGGTGAGGACAGTGAGACTGGGGGATCCTGTCCTGAGTTGGGGCAGCCATCTAACACAGGTCAGGCCCAGACTGAGGGGTGGTTGGGAGGATCACAGTCACAGGGTGAGACCTGAGCCTGGCTGGCACTGGGGGACATGTTTGCTCAGCAACAGGATGCCTGGGCCGAGGTCGGGACTCAGCAGGCTGGGCGGGAGCACACGGGGCGGCAGAGCAGGGACATGGAGGAGGACGGGCGGCAGCAGCTGGGCTGGCAGGAGGAGGTGGGGCCACAGCAGGAGGAGGCAGACACACAGCAGGCAGGCCTGCACACGGGGCGGCAGATGAGGGACACGCAGGAGGAGGGTCTGCAGCTGGATGAGGTGCAGGGGGTGGGCTGGCAGCACGAGGAGGCCCCAGAGCAGATGGGCACACAGCACAGGGGTTTACAGCAGGTGGGCTTACAGCAGACGGGTGTGCAGCAGACGGGCACACAGCAGCCCTGCTGGCAGGGGGACGAGGTGCAGCAGGAGGACTGGCAGCTAGACTGCTGGCAGCATGAGGGCGTGCAGGAGCTGGTGCAGGAGCTGGTGCAGGCTGATTGGCAGGGGCTGGTCCCACAGGTCACCTGGCAGCAGGGGCTGGACATGCAGCTCACTGGGGCACAGACAAGGGTCAGGCAGGGTGTCACGGTACAGCAGCTGGGGGTGCAGCAGGTGGGCTGGCAGCAGCTGGGGACACAGCAGGTGGTGGCGCAGCAGGAGGGCTCACAGCAGCTCTCTGGACAGTCGTCCACCTGCCAGGAGGAGTCTGTACAAGAGTCACAGGACCCGGGCAGGCAGGCACGGCTGCCATAGCTCATGTCATTGGAGCAGACAGACAGGGTGGATGCGGCCATGGTGGGCAGTGGGGCTGGAGGAGGGTGTGAGTGTGTGAGTGAGTGAGTGAGTGTGAGTGTGAGTGTGTAAGGTGCCCAGGGCTGTTGGCTTTTATACCCTCCTGGTGTTTGTTTTCCAAGCAGGAGGCTCCCCACGCCTCCTTTCCTTGTTGATATTTTGAGCTGAGTCCTGGGAGCCCTTTTTCTTCTGGGTTATTTCCAGGAAAGAGTCTGCTGCTTGTAAATGTCAGTCATTGTTGAGGAGTGGGCTGACCCCTGCCCTGTGTGTGTGTCCTAAGCAAACACCCCGGAAACATCTGGAATGGTGGAGCCCTGGCAGCCCCCCTGCCCCGCCGTGCTCCCCTGCCCAGCTGTTCCCCTGACGTTGCCAGGGATGGTGTGAATCCCAGAGTCAGAGACAGGGCAGCGGGGCTGAAATGGGGACACTGCTGCTCATCGCTGCAGGACACCCCACACCCAGGCGGCTGAGGAGGGGGCACCAGCCACAGAGGAGCGCAGTAAAGGGGAAGGTAGATGGACAAGGGTCTCAAACAGCAGAATGACAATAGCTTTGGCTATTTGAGCTCCTTTGCTTTCCAAATACTTTCAGATTCAGCTGATTGACAACAAAAAACATCCTACTGCAATTTTGGGGGGGTTTGCCTTGAATCTACAGATCAATGTGAAGGCAACTGACATCACAATGTCTCCACCCATGAAGATGTTCTAATTCTCCATTTATTCACGTCTTCCTTGATTTATTTCATCAGTGTTTTTATAATTTACATTATGGTAAATTTACGCTAGTTTTCATTTTTAATTTTGTTGTAAGTCATACTTTTCAACAAAGAGTTTGAAATCCAATTGTTTACTAATATTATAGGGAGTTGGACAAAAGTAGGTTAAATTAAAAAAAAAAGCCATCATTACCTAAAATATAAATCATAGGTAAGGATACAAAATAATAACAATGATAATGAGATAAGTAATACAAATAAATAATACAATTATTAATAAAAAATTATAACACAAGAATAAGCTGTTTCAAGTAGACTTAACTTTAAATCTACTTTTGCCCACCCCTGTATAGAACTACAATTAATTTTCATTATTTTAAGTTTGCATTCTTCAACCTTGCCAAACTCTTACATTTCCACGAGACCTTTTGTAGATTCTTGGGGTTTTCTATGTGGACAATCATGTCCTCTGTGAATAGAGACAATTTCATTTCTGCATTTCCAATATGCATGCCTTTTACTTCTGTCCCTTGTGCTGGGTCAGACCGTCAGTATGAGGCTGAAGAGGTGTGGTGGGAGAGGGCATCTGTGTCTTGTTCCTCGTCTCAGGGAAAAGTGTTGTCTTTTCAATGGAATGTGGTGTTGGCTGTGACATTTTCCTAGATGCCTAATATCAAGTTAAGGAGTTTTTGTTCATTCCTAGGTCACTGCAAACCTCAGAGGGAACTCTCCATAACTCATTCTATGAGGCCAGTATTACTCTGATACCAGAGGCAGACAAAGACACTACAAGAAAAGAAAGCTACAGATCAACATCCCTTATGAACATTGATGTAAAATCCCTCAACAAATTACTAACAAATAAAATTCAGCAGCAGATTAAGAGATTTATACACCTTGGCCAAGCTCTCTTGCTAAAACGCAAGGAAGGTGCTACATATGATAGTTAATCAGTGTAATATACAACATTAACAGAATGAAGGGAAAATACATGACTATCTAAATTGATGCAACGCCCCCCCACATTTGACAAAATTCAACACCCTTTCATGATAAAAATACTCAACAAACTAGAAATGGAATAAAACAGCATATGCATATATATATATATATATATATATGTATGTATATGTATATGTATATGTATATGTATATGTATATGTATATGTATATGTATATGTATATGTATAAAGACATGACTATGTATGAAATACCTACAGTAAACATCATACTCAATTTGGAAAGACAGGAAGCTTTTCCTCTAAGATCAGGAACAAGATAAGGAGGCCCACTTTTCCCACCTCTGTTCTCCATAGTACTGGAACCTCTGGGAAAGCAGATAGACAGTGAAAGAAATAAAAGGCATCTAAATGGGAAAGAAGTAAAAATTATCTGTGTTCACGGGTGTTATCATGTTAAATGTGGAAAATCCTAAAAACTCATGGGAATGGCTCATTCTTTAAAGTTTGCTCTCAGCTTTGTCAGGTAGGACTGAACCACTGGGGCTAATTGTACCCACAACTGAGGCAATGCCCTCTGAGTGGTCTCCCCGATGTCCTGAGAATCAGGACCATGTTCCGACTGGCAGGTGGGAATAGGCGCTCCTTTGGGCATGTTTGATTTCTGGGATTAGCCCTCTAATTTGTGCATTTCCCCAATCCCAGACTCACATGGGGTTGCTGATCATTACTTCGCTGACACTTGAGGGAGACCCTCTGAGGACCAAGAGTTACTCAGGGCAGATCTCCCCTCTCTGGCACTCTGGCCATGAACACCAGCTGCCCAGGGCTCCCCCATCACCCAGGACCGCCTCTGACTCAGGGGTGCATGGAGCGCTTGGGTTTTTCACAAGAGCCTGGAATGCTCTCATGGCGGTGAGTGGGGCTTTGTGAGGCTCACTTTGTGGGTTCCCCTCTCTCAGGGGGCCCTGGTCTGTGACCTTCAAGTCCACCATCTGAATACCATGGCTGCATGATTTGGCTAATTGTTTGGTGAGGCCCTGGCAGGAAGGTCATCCAGTCCCTCTGACTCTATCAGGGTTGGAGCAGCCCCTCCCACCCTCCCTCCCTCAGGTCTCTGCTAACAGTGCAGCCCTGTGGGTGGACCACAGGGGAGGCCCCAGGCCCACAGTCTGTGCTGCGAGGAGCCCAGGTGTTTCTGATGGGACAGTGGGTGGAATGGCCCCTGGGCCTGACACTCCTTAGACCAGGACTTTCTGCAGGAGACCAGCCTGAGGAAGCCCAGGCTCAGGCCCAGCAGGCACTGACCTCCGGGCCAGGGCGAGATCCCTCCTGGTGCCCCACCAGGAGGAGTTAGGCCACTGCCCTTTGGGATCTCTCAGCCACTCATTTCTAGAAATCTCCCTGACTGAAGAAGGCAATGTCTGGTGAAAACCATGTGTTCCCACCTTTCCCCATGAAATCAAGTGAAGGAATCGATCAGGTGATGAGGTGAGTTTATTGGGGTACCTGAGGAGGTGCTGACAAGCTGAGAGTAAAGGTCAAGTGACTCAACAGAGAAACTAGGAGGCAAGGACAGGTGTCCAGGGGCAGGTGAAGGCATTGTGTAGGAGGCAAAAGCCGAGGGAGCAATGAGGTGCAGGGGTCCTGAGAGCAGAGGTCAGGTGAGGACAGTGAGACTGGGGGATCCTGTCCTGAGTGGCGGCAGCCATCTAACACAGCTCAGGACCAGACTGAGGAATGGCTGGGAGGACTACAGTCACAGGGTGACACTGAGCCTGGCTGGCACTGGGGGACATGTTTGCTCAGCAGCAGGATGTCTGGGCCGAGGTGGGGACTCAGCAGGCTGGGCGGGAGCACACGGGGCGGCAGAGCAGGGACATGCAGGAGGATGGGCGGCAGCAGCTGGGCTGGCAGGAGGAGGCAGGGCCACAGCAGGAGGAGGCGGGCACGCAGCAGGCAGGCCTGCACACGGGGCGGCAGATGAGGGACACGCAGGAGGAGGGTCTGCAGCAGCTCGAAGGGGCTGGGCAGGGGGTGGCCCCAGAACACACAGGCTTGCAGCAGACGGGTGTGCAGCAGACAGGTTTGCAACAGACAGGCCTCCAACAGACTGGCTTACAGCAGACGGGTGTGCAGCAGACGGGCACACAGCAGGCCTGCTGGCAGGGGGACGAGGTGCAGCAGGAGGGCTGGCAGCTAGACTGCTGGCAGCATGAGGGCGTGCAGGAGCTGGTGCAGGAGCTGGTGCAGGTTGACTGGCAGGGGCTGGTCCCACAGGTCACCTGGCAACAGGGGCTGGACATGCAGCTCACTGGGGTACAGACAAGGGTCAGGCAGGGGGTCAGGGTACAGCAGCTGGGAGTGCAACAGGTAGACTGGCAGCAGGTGGGGACACAACAGCTGGGGGCGCAGCAGGTGGGGGCGCAGCAGGAGGGCTGGCAGCAGCTGGGGGCACAGCAGCTGGGGGTGCAGCAGGAGGGCTGGCAGCAGCTGGGGACACAGCAGGTGGGGGCGCAGCAGGAGGGCTCACAGCAGCTCTCTGGACAGTCGTCCACCTGCCAGGAGGAGTCCGTGCAAGAGTCACAGGACCCGGGCAGGCAGGCACGGCTGCCATAGCTCAGGTCATTGGAGCAGACGGACAGGGTGGATGCGGCCATGGTGGGCAGTGGGGCTGGAGGAGGGTGTGAGTGTGTGAGTGAGTGAGTGAGTGTGAGTGTGTAAGGTGCCCAGGGCTGTTGGCTTTTATACCCTCCTGGTGTTTGTTTTCCAAGCAGGAGGCTCCCCACGCCTCCTTTCCTTGTTGATATTTTGAGCTGAGTCCTGGGAGCCCTTATTTCTTCTGGGTTATTTCCAGGAAAGAGTCTGCTGCTTGTAAATGTCAGTCATTGTTGAAGAGTGGGCTGACCCCTGCCCTGTGTGTGTCCTAAGCAAACACCCCGGAAACATCAGAGTGGTGGAGTCCTGGCAACCCCCCTGCCCCGCCGTGCTCCCCTGCCCAGCTGTTCCCCTGACGTTGCCAGGGATGGTGTGAATCCCAGAGTCAGAGACAGGGCAGCGGGGCTGAAATGGGGACACTGCTGCTCATCGCTGCAGGACACCCCACACCCAGGCGGCTGAGGAGGGGGCACCAGCCACAGAGGAGCGCAGTAAAGGGGAAGGTAGATGGACAAGGGTCTCAAACAGCAGAATGACAATAGCTTTGGCTATTTGAGCTCCTTTGCTTTCCAAATACTTTCAGATTCAGCTTATTGATAACAAAATACAAAACAACATCCTACTGCAATTTTTATTGGGATTGCCTTGAATCTACAGATCAATGTGATGGCAGCTTGACATCACAATGTCTCCACCTGTGAAGATGGTCGAATTCTCCATTTATTCACGTCTTCCTTGATTTATTTCATCAGCGTTTTTATAGTTTACATTATGTTAGATTTACGGTAGTTTTCTTTTTTTTCATTTTATGTAATTCATAGTTTTAAACAAAAAGTTTGAAATCCAATTGTTTATTAATATTATATGGAGGTGGGCAACAGTAGGTTAAATTACCAGCCATCATTACCTAAAATATATATAAATCATAGGTAAGGATACAAAATAATGACAATAATAATGAGATAAGTAATACAAATAAATAATACAATTATTAATAAACAAATGATAACACAAGAATAAGTTGTTTCATGTACTCATAACTATAAATCTACTTTTGCCCACCCCTATATAGAACTACAATTAATTTTTACTATTTTAAGTTTGCATTCTTCATCCTTGCCAAAATCTTATATTTCCAGCGACCTTTTGTAGATTCTTGGGGGTGTTCTGTGTGGACAGTCATGTCCTCTGTGAATACAGACAATTTCATTTCTGCATCTCCAATATGCATGCCTTTTACTTCTGTCCCTTGTGCTGGGTCAGACCCTCAGTATGAGGCTGAAGAGGTGTGGTGGGAGAGGGCATCTGTGTCTTGTTCCTCGTCTCAGGGAAAAGTGTTGTCTTTTCAATGGAATGTGGTGTTGGCTGTGAGATTTTCATAGATGCCTTATATGAAGTTAAGGATTTTTTGTTCATTCCTTGGTCACTTAAACTTAAGTGGGAACTCACCCTAACTCATTCTCTGAGGAACTCTCCCTAACTCATACTCTGATACCAGAGCCAGACAAAGACACTACAAGAAAAGAAAGCTACGGGTCAACATCCCTTATGAACATTGATGTAAATTCCCTCAACAAATTACTAACAAATCAAATTCAGCAGCAGATTAAGAGATTTATACACCTCAGCCAAGAGAGATCTATTGTTGAAATGCAAGGAAGGTGCTACCTATGATAGTTGATCAGTGTAATATACAACATTAATAGAATGAGGGGAAAATACGTATATGTCTCAATTGATGCACAAAACCCCCATATTTTACAAAATTCAACACCCTTTCATGACAAAAATACTCAACAAACTAGTAATGGAAGGAAATGACATATGTCTAATATATATATATATATATATATACACACACACACACACACACTGAGTGGCCAAATTATTATGATATCTGAACGCATAATAATCTGGCCACTCAGTATATGTATATTAGAGGCCCAGTGCATGAATTCATGGCTGTGGGGTCCGGCCAACCTGGCCAGGGGTGGGAACATGGGCGGTTGGCCGGCCTACCTGCTGGTCGAAATCCTGGTCAAGGGGACAATTTGCATATTAGCCTTTTATTATATAGGATATACACTGAGTGGCCAGATTATTATGCGTTCAGAGATCATAATAATCTGGCCACTCAGTGTATATATTACACAGCAAACATTATAATCCATTTTGAAACACTGGGAGCTTTTCTTCTAAGATAAGTTACAAGACAAGGATGCCCACTTTGCCACCTCTATTCTCCATAGTACTGGAAACTCTAGGAGAGCAGATAGACAATGAAAGAAATAAAAGGCATCTAAATTGGAAAGCAGTGAGATCACCTGTGCTCACAGATGCTATAATATTAAAGGTAGAAAATCCTAAATATTTCACAAAAAACTGTTAGAACTAACAAAAGAATTCAGCAAAATAGCAGGATACAAAGTTAACACACAACACTCAGTTGCATTTTTGTACACTAACAGTGAACAGCCCAAAAAGAAAATTAGAAAAACAATTTAATTTATAATAGTATCAAAAAGAATAAAATACTTAGGAACTAACTTAAACAAGGAGGTGAAAGACCTGTACAATGTAAAATTGTTGAAAGAAATAAATAACTAAAAAAGACAAATGGGATGACAGCCCATGTTCATGAATTAGAATATTTAATAGTTAGGATTTTAATACCACCCAAAGTAATCCACAGATTTAATGCAATCACTGTCAAATTCTCAATGTTGTGATGTTTTCAGAAATATAGAAATCCATCCTAAAATTCATATGGAATCTCTTTTTGTTTGTTTACTAATCCTCACCTGAGGGTATTTTTCCATTGAGAGTAGAAGGGAGGGGGAGAGACACAGAGAGAGAAACATCAATGTGAGAGAGACACATTGATGATTGCTTGCCTCCCACACATGCCCCCACCAGGGTCAAGGATTGAACCTGCAACTGAGGTAAGTGCCCTTGACTGGAATCAAACCCACGACCCTTCGGTCCTTGGGTGGACACTCTATCCACTGAGCCAAACCAGCTAGGGCCATATGGAATCTTAAGGGACCCTGAACGGCCAAAACAATCCTTTAAAAGAACAAAGCTGTAGGGCTCATATTTCCTGATTTCAAAACTTACTACAAAGCTATAGTAATCAAAAGAGGGTGGTACTGACATAAAGACATGTAGACCAATGGAGTAGGATACAAAGTCCTGAACTACACCCTCACACAACAGCTCAAATCATTTTTGACAAGGGCACCAAGTCCATTCAACGGAGAAAAGACAGTCTTTTCAACAAATGCTGCTGGGTAAACTGATATCCTCATTCAAGACCTAAAGCAATAAAATGCTTAGAAGAAAACAGGACAAAAGCTTCACAGCATTGCATTTGGCAGTGATTTACTGGATATGACACCAAAGGCATGGACAATGAAAGAAAAACATACAAAGTGGACTTTGTGAAAATTATAAGTATTTTTACATCAAAGGACAATATCAACAGAGAAAAAGGTAACCCAAGGAAATGAGAAAAACATTCAAAAAGCATGTATCTGATAAGGGATAAATATATAGAATGTATAGAGAACTTCTAAAAAGGAATAACAAACAAAACAAAACAAAAATCCAAAAACGAACAAAGGAGTTAAATAGACCTTTTTTCCAAAGAAGATACACAGATGGCCAATAAGCCCATGGAAAGATGCTCAACATCACTGATCATTGGAGAAAAGCAAATCAAAACTATGAGATACCACCTCACATCCATTAGGATAACTACTGTGTTTTACAAACAAATACACAGAAAACAACGAGTTGTTGAGTGCTGGATATTTTGTGTTCAAATGAATACCCTTGACCTTTGTTAAAGGATGTGGTGAAGTTCCTGGGAAGTGGCTCATTCTTTAAAGTTTGCTCTCAGCTTTGACAGGTAGGACTGAACCACTGGGGCTAATTGTACCCACAACTGAGGCAATGCCCTCTGAGTGGTCTCCCCGATGTCCTGAGAATCAGGACCATGTTCCGACTGGCAGGTGGGACTAGGCGCTCCTTTGGGCATGTTTGGACACTCCTTAGACCAGGACTTTCTGCAGGAGACCCAGCAGGCACTGACCTCCGGGCCAGGGCGAGATCCCTCCTGGTGCCCCACCAGGAGGAGTTAGGCCAGTGATCTCTCAGTCACTCATTTCTAGAAATCTCCCTGACTGAAGAAGGCAATGTCTGGTGAAAACCACGTGTCCCCAACCCTCCTCATAAAATCAGATGAAGGAAGCCATCAGGTGATGAGGTGAGTTTATTGGGGTGCACAAGGAGGTAATGACAAGCTGAGAGTAGAGGTCAAGTGACTCAACAGAGAAACTAGGAGGCAAGGACAGATGGCCCTGAGGCAGGTGAAGGCATCGTGTAGGAGGCAAAAGCCGAGGGAGCAATGAGGTCCAGGGGTCCTGAGAGCAGAGGTCAGGTGAGGACAGTGAGACTGAGGGACCCCGTCCTGAGTGGGGGCAGCCATCTAACACAGGTCAGAACCAGGCTGTGGAATGGCTGGGAGGACCACAGTCACAGGGTGAGACCTGAGCCTGGCTGGCACTGGGGGACATGTTTGCTCAGCAACAGGATGCCTGGGCCGAGGTGGGGACACAGCAGGCTGGGCGGGAGCACACGGGGCGGCAGAGCAGGGACATGCAGGAGGACGGGCGGCAGCAGCTGGGCTGGCAGGAGGAGGCGGGGCCACAGCAGGAGGAGGCAGACACGCAGCAGGCAGGCCTGCACACGGGGCGGCAGATGAGGGACACGCAGGAGGAGGGTCTGCAGCAGCTCGAAGGGGCTGGACAGGGGGTGGCCCCAGAACACACAGGCTTGCAGCAGACGGGTGTGCAGCAGACAGGTTCGCAACAGACAGGCCTCCAACAGACTGGCTTACAGCAGACGGGTGTGCAGCAGACGGGCACACAGCAGGCCTGCTGGCAGGGGGACGAGGTGCAGCAGGAGGGCTGGCAGCTAGACTGCTGGCAGCATGAGGGCGTGCAGGAGCTGGAGCAGGAGCTGGTGCAGGCTGATTGGCAGGGGCTGGTCCCACAGGTCACCTGGCAGCAGGGGCTGGACATGCAGCTCACTGGGGCACAGACAAGGGTCAGGCAGGGGGTCACGGTACAGCAGCTGGGGGTGCAACAGGTAGGCTGGCAGCAGGTGGGGACACAGCAGCTGGGGGTGCAGCAGGAGGGCTGGCAGCAGCTGGGGGTGCAGCAGGTGGGGGCGCAGCAGGAGGGCTCACAGCAGCTCTCTGGACAGTCGTCCACCTGCCAGGAGGAGTCCGTGCAAGAGTCACAGGACCCGGGCAGGCAGGCACGGCTGCCATAGCTCATGTCATTGGAGCAGACGGACAGGGTGGATGCGGCCATGGTGGGGCAGTGGGGCTGGAGGAGGGTGTGAGTGTGTGAGGGTGTGAGTGTGTGAGTGAGTGAGTGAGTGTGAGTGTGTAAGGTGCCCAGGGCTGTTGGCTTTTATACCCTCCTGGTGTTTGTTTTCCAAGCAGGAGGCTCCCCACGCCTCCTTTCCTTGTTGATATTTTGAGCTGAGTCCTGGGAGCCCTTATTTCTTCTGGTTTATTTCCAGGAAAGAGTCTGCTGCTTGTAAATGTCAGTCATTGTTGAAGAGTGGGCTGACCCCTGCCCTGTGTGTGTGTCCTAAGCAAACACCCCGGAAACTTCTGGAGGATGGAGCCCTGGCAGCCCCCCTGCCCCGCCGTGCTCCCCTGCCCAGCTGTTCCCCTGACGTTGCCAGGGATGGTGTGAATCCCAGAGTCAGAGACAGGGCAGCGGGGCTGAAATGGGGACACTGCTGCTCATCGCTGCAGGACACCCCACACCCAGGCGGCTGAGGAGGGGGCACCAGCCACAGAGGAACGCAGTAAAGGGGAAGGTAGATGGACAAGGGTCTCAAACAGCAGAATGACAATAGCTTTGGCTATTTGAGCTCCTTTGCTTTCCAAATAATGTCAGATTCAGCTGATTGACAACAAAACAACATCCTACTGCAATTTTTATTGGGATTGCCTTGAACCTACAGATCAATGTGAAGGCAACTGACATCACAATGTCTCCACCCATGAAGATGGTCGAATTCTCCATTTATTCACGTCTTCCTTGGTTTATTTCATCAGTGCTTTTATAGTTTACATTATGGTAAATTTACGCTAGTTTTCATTTTTTATTTTGTTGTAAGTCATACTTTTAAACACAAAGTTTGAAATCCAATTGTTTATTAATGTTATAGGGAGGTGAGCAAAAGTAGGTTAAATTACCAGCCATCATTACCTAAAATATAAATCATAGGTAAGGATACAAAATATTAACAATAATAATGAGATAATTAATAAAAATAAACAATACAATTATTAATAAACAAATGATAACACACGAATAAGTTGTTTCATGTACTCATAACTATAAATCTACTTTTGCCCACCCCTGTATAGAACTACAATTAATTTTTATTATTTTAAGTTTGCATTCTTCAACCTTGCCAAACTCTTACATTTCCAGGAGACCTTTTATAGATTCTAGGGGTTTTCTATGTGGACAATCATGTCCTCTGTGAATAGAGACAATTTCATTTCTGTATTTCCAATATGCATGCCTTTTACTTCTGTCTCTTGTCTGGGTCAGGCCCTCAGTATGAGGCTGGAGAGGTGTGGTGGGAGAGGGCATCTGTGTCTTGTTCCTCGTCTCAGGGAAAGTGTTGTCTTTTCAATGGAATGTGGTGTTGGCTGTGACATTTTCCTAGATGCCTTATATCAAGTTAAGGAGTTTTTGTTCATTCCTAGGTCACTGCAAACCTCAGAGGGAACTCTCCATAACTCATTCTATGAGGCCAGTATTACTCTGATACCAGAGCCAGACAAAGACACTACAAGAAAAGAAAGCTACAGGTCACCATCCCTTATGGACATTGATATAAAATCCCTCAACAAATTACTAACAAATAAAATTCAGCAGCAGATTAAGAGATTTACACACCTCGGCCAAGAGAGATCTATTGCTGAAATGCATATGATAGTTGATCAGTGTAATATACAACATTAATAGAATGAGGGGAAAATACATGACTGTCTCAATTGATGCACCCACCGCCCCCCACCTTGACAAAATTCAACCCCCTTTCATGATAAAAATACTCAACAAGCTAGGACTGGAAGGAAGCAGCATACATATCAATATATGTGAATAAAGACATGAATGTGTATGAAAAACCTACAGCAAACATCATACTCAATTTTGAAAGACTGGAAGCTTTTCCTCTAAGATCAGGAACAAGATAAGGAGGCCCACTTTTGCCACCTCTGTTCTCCATAGTACTGGGACCTCTGGGAAAGCAGATTGACAGTGAAAGAAATAAAAGGCATCTAAATGGGAAAGAAGTAAAAATTATCTGTGTTCACGGGTGTTATCATGTTAAATGTAGAAAATCCTAAAAACTTATGGGAATGGCTCATTCTTTAAAGTTTGCTATCAGCTTTGTCAGGTAGGACTGAACCACTGGGGCTAACTGTACCCACAACTGAGGCAATGCCCTCTGAGTGGTCTCCCCGATGTCCTGAGAATCAGGACCATGTTCCGACTGGCAGGTGGGACTAGGCGCTCCTTTGGGCATGTTTGATTCCTGGGATTATTCCTCTAATTGTGTGGATTTCCCCAATCCCAGACTCAAATGGGGTTGCTGATCATTACTTCGCTGACACTTGAGGGAGACCCTCTGAGGACCAAGAGTTACTCAGGGCAGATCTCCCCTCTCTGGCACTCTGGCCATAAACACTAGCTGCCTGGGGCTCCCCCATCACCCAGGGCCGCCTCTGACTCAGGGGTGCATGGAGTGCTTGGGTTTTGCACGAGAGCCTGGAAATTCTCTCATGGGGGTGAGTGGGGCCGACTGTGAGGCTCACTTTGTGTGTTCCCTCTCTCAGGGGGTCCTGGTCTGTGACCTTCAAGTCCACCATCTGAATACCATGGCTGCATGATTTGGCTAATTGTTTGGTGAGGCCCTGGCAGGAAGGTCATCCAGTCCCTCTGACTCTATCAGGGTTGGAGCAGCCCCTCCCACCCTCCCTCCCTCAGGTCTCTGCTAACAGTGCAGCCCTGTGGGTGGACCACAGGGGAGGCCCCAGGCCCACAGTCTGTGCTGCAAGGAGCCCAGGTGTTTCTGATGGGACAGTGGGTGGAATGGCCCCTGGGCCTGACACTCCTTAGACCAGGACTTTCTGCAGGAGACCAGCCTGAGGAAGCCCAGGCTCAGGCCCAGCAGGCACTGACCTCCGGGCCAGGGCGAGATCCCTCCTGGTGCCCCACCAGGAGGAGTTAGGCCAGTGATATCTCAGTCACTCATTTCTAGAAATATCTGTGGTTGGAGGGGATCAATGTCTGGTGAAAACCACATGTCCCCACCATTCCCCCATGAAATCAGATGAAGGAATCGATCAGGAGATGAGGTGAGTTTATTGGGATACCTGAGGAGGTGCTGACAAGCTGAGAGTAAAGGTCAAGTGACTCAACAGAGAAACTAGGAGGCAAGGACAGGTGTCCAGGGGCAGGTGGAGGCATCGTGTAGGAGGCAAAAGCCGAGGGAGCAGTGAGGTCCAGGAGTCCTGAGAGCAGAGGTCAGGTGAGGACAGTGAGACTGGGGGATCCCGTCCTGAGTGGCGGCAGCCATCTAACACAGCTCAGGACCAGACTGAGGAATGGCTGGGAGAATCACAGTCACAGGGTGAGACCTGAGCCCGGCTGGCACTGGAGGACATGTTTGCTCAGCAACAGGATGTCTGGGCCGAGGTTAAGACTCAGCAGGCCGGGCGGGAGCACACGGGGCGGCAGAGCAGGGACATGGATGAGGACGGGCGGCAGCAGCTGGGCTGGCAGGAGGAGGCGGGGCCACAGCAGGAGGAGGTGGGCATGCAGCAGGCAGGCCTGCACACGGGGCGGCAGATGAGGGACACGCAGGAGGAGGGTCTGCAGCAGCTCGAAGGGGCTGGACAGGGGGTGGCCCCAGAACACACAGGCTTGCAGCAGACGGGTGTGCAGCAGACAGGTTCGCAACAGACTGGCCTACAACAGACTGGCTTACAGCAGACGGGTGTGCAGCAGACGGGCACACAGCAGGCCTGCTGGCAGGGAGAGGAGGTGCAGCAGGAGGGCTGGCAGCTAGACTGCTGGCAGCATGAGGGCGTGCAGGAGCTGGTGCAGGAGCTGGTGCAGGCTGATTGGCAGGGGCTGGTCCCACAGGTCACCTGGCAGCAGGGGCTGGACATGCAGCTCACTGGGGTGCAGACAAGGGTCAGGCAGGGGGTCAGGGTACAACAGCTGGGAGTGCAACAGGTAGACTGGCAGCAGGTGGGGACACAGCAGCTGGGGGTGCAGCAGGAGGGCTGGCAGCAGCTGGGGACACAGCAGCTGGGGGTGCAGCAGGAGGGCTGGCAGCAGCTGGGGACACAGCAGGTGGGGGCGCAGCAGGAGGGCTCACAGCAGCTCTCTGGACAGTCGTCCACCTGCCAGGAGGAGTCTGTACAAGAGTCACAGGACCCGGGCAGGCAGGCACGGCTGCCATAGCTCATGTCATTGGAGCAGACGGACAGGGTGGATGCAGCCATGGTGGGCAGTGGGGCTGGAGGTGGGTGTGAGTGTGTGAGTGAGTGAGTGAGTGTGAGTGTGTAAGGTGCCCAGGGCTGTTGGCTTTTATACCCTCCTGGTGTTTGTTTTCCAAGCAGGAGGCTCCCCACGCCTCCTTTCCTTGTTGATATTTTGAGCTGAGTCCTGGGAGCCCTTATTTCTTCTGGGTTATTTCCAGGAAAGAGTCTGCTGCTTGTAAATGTCTGTCATGGTTGAGGAGTGTGTTGACCCCTGCCCTGTGTGTGTGTCCTAAGCAAACACCCCGGAAACTTCTGGAGTGGTGGAGCCCTGGCAGCCCCCCTGCCCCGCCGTGCTCCCCTGCCCAGCTGTTCCCTGACGTTGCCAGGGATGGTGTGAATCCCAGAGTCAGAGACAGGGCAGCGGGGCTGAAATGGGGACACTGCTGCTCATCGCTGCAGGACACCCCACACCCAGGCGGCTGAGGAGGGGGCACCAGCCACAGAGGAGCGCAGTAAAGGGGAAGGTAGATGGACAAGGGTCTCAAACAGCCAGAATGACAATAGCTTTGGCTATTTCAGCTCCTTTGCTTTCCAAATCATGTTAGATTCAGCTGATTGATAACAAAACAACATCCTACTGCAATTTTTATTGGGATTGCCTTGAACCTACAGATCAATGTGAAGGCAACTGACATCACAATGTCTCCACCCATGAAGATGGTCTAATTCTCCATTTATTCACGTCTTCCTTGATTTATTTCATCAGTGTTTTTATAGTTTACATTATGTTAGATTTACGCTAGTTTTCTTTTTTCATTTTGTGAAAGTCATACTTTAATTTAACAAAAAGTTTGAAATCCAATTTTTTATTAATATAATATGGAGGTGGGCAAAAGTAGGTTAAATTACCAGCCATCATTACCTAAAATATAAGTCATAGGTAAGGATGCAAAATAATAACAATAATAATGAGACAAGTAATAAAAATAAACAATACAATTATTAATAAATAAATGATAACGCAAGAATAAGTTGTTTCATGTACTCATAACTATAAATCTACTTTTGCCCACCCCTGTATAGAACTACAATTAATTTTTATTATTTTAAGTTTGCATTCTTCAACCTTGCCAAACTCTTATATTTCCAGGAGACCTTTTGTAGATTCTAGGGGTTTTTTATGTGGACAATCATGTCCTCTGTGAATAGAGACAATTTCATTTCTGCATCTCCAATATGCATGCCTTTTACTTCTGTCCCTTGTGCTGGGTCAGACCCTCAGTATGAGGCTGAGGAGGTGTGGTGGGAGAGGACATCTCTGTGTTGTTCCTCGTCTCAGGGAAAGTGTTGTCTTTTCAATGGAATGTGGTGTTGGCTGTGAGATTTTCATAGATGCCTTATATCAAGTTAAGGAGTTTTTGTTCATTCCTAGGTCACTGCAAACCTCAGAGGGAACTCTTCATAACTCATTCTCTGAGGCCAGTATTACTCTGATACCAGAGGCAGACAAAGACACTACAAGAAAAGAAAGCTACAGGTCAACATCCCTTATGAACATTGATGTAAAATCCCTCAACAAATTACTAACAAATAAAATTCAGGAGTAGATTAAGGGATTTATACACCTTGATCAAGAGAGATCTATTGCTGAAATGCAAGGAAGGTGCTACCTATGATAGTTGATCAGTGTAATATACAACATTAATAGAATGAGGGGAAAATACATATATGTCTCAATTGATGCACAAAAACCCCACATTTTACAAAATTCAACACCCTTTCATGACAAAAATATTCAACAAACTAGGAATGGAAGAAAATGACATATGTCTAAACACACACACACACACACACACACACACACACACGAGTGGCCAGATTATTATGATCTGTGAATGCATAATAATCTGGCCACTCAGTGTGTGTGTGTGTGTGTGTGTGTGTATGTGTGTGCGTGTATATATATATATATAATAGAGGCCTGGTGCATGAATTCATGGCTGTGGGGTCCGGCCAACCTGGCCGGGGTGGGGACATGGGCGGTTGGCTGGCCTGCCTGCTGGTCGAACTCCTGGTCGAGGGGACTATTTGCATATTAGCCTTTTATTATATAGGATATACACTGAGTGGCCAGATTATTATGCGTTCAGAGATCATAATAATCTGGCCACTCAGTGTATATATCACACAGCAAACATTATAATCCATTTTGAAATAGTGGGAGCTTTTCTTCTAAGATAAGTTACAAGATAAGGATGCCCACTTTGCCACCTCTATTCTCCATAGTACTAGAAACTCTACGAGAGCAGATAGACAATGAAAGAAATAAAAGGCATCTAAATTGGAAAGCAGTGAGATCACCTCTGCTCACAGATGTTGTAATATTAAAGGTAGAAAATCCTAAATATTTCACAAAAAACTGTTAGAACCAACAAAAGAATCCAGCAAAATAGCGGGATACAAAGTTAACACACAACACTCAGTTGCATTTTTGTACACTAACAGTGAACAGCCCAAAAAGAAAATTAGAAAAACAATTTAATTTACAATAGTATCAAAAAGAACAAAATACTTAGGAACTAACTTAAACAAGGACGGGAAAGACCTGTACAATGTAAAATTGTGGAAATAAATAAAAATTAATAAATAAAAAAGACAAATGGGATGACAGCCTATGTTCATGAATTAGAATATTTAATAGTTAGGATTTTAATACCACCCAAAGTAATCCACAGATTTAATGCAATCACTATCAAATTCTCAATGTTGTGATGTTTTCAGAAATATAGAAATCCATCCTAAAATTCATATGGAATCTCTTTTTGTTTGTTTACTAATCCTCACCTGAGGATATTTTTCCATTGAGAGTAGAAGGGAGGGGGAGAGACACAGAGAGAGAAACATTGATGTGAGAGAGACACATTGATGATTGCTTGCCTCCCACACATACCCCCTCCAGGGCCAAGGATTGAACCTGCAATTGAGGTATGAGCCCTTGACTGGAATCAAACCCATGACCCTTCAGTCCTTGGGTGGACACTCTATCCACTGAGCCAAACCAGCTAAGGCCATATGGAATCTTAAGGGACCCTGAACGGCCAAAACAATCCTTTAAAAGAACAAAGCTGTAGGGCTCATATTTCCTGATTTCAAAACTTACTACAAAGCTATAGTAATCAAAAGAGGGTGGTACTGACATAAAGACATGTAGACCAATGGAATAGTATACAAAGTCCTGAACTACACCCTCACACAACAGCTCAAATCATTTTTGACAAGGGCACCAAGTCCATTCAACGGAGAAAAGACAGTCTTTTCAACAAATGCTGCTGGGTAAACCGATACCAATATGCAAGGCCTAAAGCTCTAAAACTCTCAGAAGAAAACAGGACAAAAGCTTCACAGCATTGCATTTGGCACTGATTTACTGGATATGACACCAAAGGCATGGGCAACATAAGAAAAAAACACAAATTGGACTTTGTGAAAATCTTAAATGTTTTTGCATCAAAATACAGTATCAACAGAGAAAAAGGTAACCCAAGGAAATGAGAAAAACATTTGAAAAGCATGTATCTGATAAGGGATAAATACAGTATATAGAATGTATAGAGAACTTCTAAAAAGGAATAACAAACAAACAAACAAAATCCAAAAAATGGGCAAACGACTTGAATAAACCTTTCTCCAAAGATGATACACAGATGTCCAATAAGCCCATGAAAAGATGCTCAACATCACTGATCATTGGAGAAAAGCAAATCAAAACTATGAGATACCACCTCACATCCAGTAGGATAACTACTGTATTTTACAAAACAAATACACAGAAAACAACAAGTTGTTGAGTGCTGGATATTTTGTGTTCAAATAAGTACTCTTTTTTTTTTTTTAATGTGAGATTCTTTCTTTTAAAATATATTTTTATTGATTTCAGAGACGAAGGGAGAGGAAGAGAGAGATAGAAACATCAATGATGAGAGAGAATCATTGATCAGCACACCCCTACTGGGGATGGAGCCTGCAACCCAGGCATGTGCCCGTGACTGGAATTGAACCCCAGGCCAACACTCTATCCACTGAGCCAAACCAGCCAGGGTCAAATGAATACTCTTGACTTTTGTTCTAGGACAGTGGTCGGCAAACTCATCAGTCAACAGAGCCAAATATCAACAGTACAGCCATTGAAATTGCTTTTGAGAGCCAATTTTTTAAAACTTAAACTTCTTCTAACGCCACTTCTTCAAAATAGATTCGCCCAGGCCGTGGTATTTTGTGGAAGAGCCACACTCAAGGGCCAAAGAGCCGCATGTGGCTCCTGAGCCAGTTTGCCGGCCATGGTTCTAAGATATGGTGAAGTTCCTGGAAAATGACTCATTCTTTTTTTTTTTAATTTCTTTATTGATTAAGGTATTACATATGTGTCCTTATTCCCCCATTACCCCCCACCTCCCATTCATGCCCCCACAACCCTGTTGTCTGTGTCCATTGACTCATTCTTTAAAGTTTGCTATCAGCTTTGTCAGGTAGGACTGAACCACTGGGGCTAATTGTACCCACAACTGAGGCAATGCCCTCTGAGTGGTCTCCCCGATGTCCTGAGAATCAGGACCATGTTCCGACTGGCAGGTGGGACTAGGCGCTCCTTTGGGCATGTTTGATTTCTGGGATTAGCCCCCTAATTTTGTGGATTTCCCCAATCCCAGACTCACATGGGGTTGCTGATCATTACTTCGCTGACACTTGAGGGAGACCCTCTGAGGACCAAGAGTTACTCAGGGCAGATCTCCCCTCTGGCACTCTGGCCATAAACACTAGCTGCCTGGGGCTCCCCCATCACCCAGGGCCGCCTCTGACTCAGGGGTGCATAGAGTGCTTGGGTTTTGCACAAGAGCCTGGAAATGCTCTCATGGCGGTGAGTGGGGCCGATTGTGAGGCTCACTTTGTGTGTTCCCTCTCTCAGGGGGCCCTGGTCTGTGACCTTCAAGTCCACCATCTGAATACCATGGCTCCATGATTTGGCTAATTGTTTGGTGAGGCCCTGGCAGGAAGGTCATCCAGTCCCTCTGACTCAATCAGGGTTGGAGCAGCCCCTCCCACCCTCCCTCCCTCAGGTCTCTGCTAACAGTGCAGCCCTGTGGGTGGACCACAGGGGAGGCCCCAGGCCCACAGTCTGTGCTGCAAGGAGCCCAGGTGTTTCTGATGGGACAGTGGGTGGAATGGCCCCTGGGCCTGACACTCCTTAGACCAGGACTTTCTGCAGGAGACCAGCCTGAGGAAGCCCATGCTGGAGGGGACCCATGTCTGGTGAAAACCACATGTCCGCACCCCTCCCTAGGAAATCAGATGAAGGAAGCCATCAGGTGATGAGGTGATTTTATTGGGGTGCCCAAGAAGGTGCTGACAAGCTGAGAGTAGAGGTCAAGTGACTCAGCAGAGAAACTAGGAGGGAAGGACAAGTGGCCTGAGGCAGGTGGAGACACCTGGTAGGAGGGAAAAGCCGAGGGAGCAGTGAGGTCCAGGGGTCCTGAGACCAGAGGTCAGGTCAGGTTAGTGGAGACTGAGGGACTCTGTCCTGAGTGGGGGCAGCCACTTGGCACTGCTCAGGACCAGATTGAGGGGTGGCTGGGAGGACCACAGTCACAAAGTGGAAACTGAGCCAGGCTGGTACTGGGAGACATGTTTGCTCAGCAGCAGGACTTCTGGGCCGAGGTGGGGACGCAGCAGGCTGGGCGGGAGCACACGGGGCGGCAGAGCAGGGACATGCAGGAGGACGGGCGGCAGCAGCTGGGCTGGCAGGAGGAGGCGGGGCCACAGCAGGAGGAGGCGGGCACGCAGCAGGCAGGCCTGCACACGGGGCGGCAGATGAGGGACACGCAGGAGGAGGGTCTGCAGCAGGACGAGGTGCAGGGGGTGGGCTGGCAGCACGAGGAGGCCCCAGAGCAGACGGGCACACAGCACAGGGGCTTGCAACAGACAGGCCTCCAACAGACTGGCTTACAGCAGACGGGTGTGCAGCAGACGGGCACACAGCAGGCCTGCTGGCAGGGGGAGGAGGTGCAGCAGGAGGGCTGGCAGCTAGACTGCTGGCAGCATGAGGGCGTGCAGGAGCTGGTGCAGGAGCTGGTGCAGGCTGACTGGCAGGGGCTGGATCCACAGGTCACCTGGCAACAGGGGCTGGACACACAACTCATTGGGGTACAAATGAGGGTCATGGAGGGGGTTGGGGTGCAACAGGTAGACTGGCAGCAGGTGGGGACACAGCAGGTGGGGACACAGCAGCTGGGGGTGCAGCAGGAAGGCTGGCAGCAGGAAGGCTGGCAGCAGCTGGGGAGACAGCAGGAGGGCTCACAGCAGCTCTCTGGACAGTCGTCCACCTGCCAGGAGGAGTCCGTGCAAGAGTCACAGGACCCGGGCAGGCAGGTGCGGCTGTCGTAGCTCAGGTCGCTGGAGCAGACGGACAGGGCAGATGTGGCCATGGTGGGGCAGCGGCTGGAGGTGAGCTGGGAGGAGTGAGCGGGTGTGTGAGTGCCTATGAGTGTGTGTAAGCTGTCTTGGGACTCCAGCGCTTTTATATCTGGTCCCTGGCCTTTGTTGTCCCCAAAAAAGGCTCACATGCCCCCTTTCCTTGTTGGGTCAGTGCAGGGCCCGGAAGCCTCATTAGATGAGTCAGATGCCTGTGGGGACCTTGATGGAAGCCTGACCCTCAGGGAAGCTGGTGCTAGGGGCCTGCTGCGGTCCAATGGTTCCTCCTGCAGATCTTGATGAGCCGGGGCAATGTGTGGCCCTGATTCTCTCTGGCAGATGGTGGAGGTGATCGCTGGCAGGGCTGCTTGTGGTTGTGTTGGGTGCCACAGATTGTTAGAGAGACCTGCTCCTTGTGCTCCTGGAGAGGGCCTCGGGGGTGGCTGGTCTCCTCGGTGGGGAGGCTACGTGCCGGGCAGGAGCAGGGGGCGTAGGTGGTGAGACCCTCGGGGTTCTGGACCCTGACTTCGCCAGGTCCTGCTTGGTTCGCTCACTTTCATACCCACACGTAGGTGAGGAGTGGGCTGGTGTGGACTTTGGGCTGGAGTGGTCCCAGGGCTGCCGGGCAGTCCTGGGAATTCGGAAGGGAGCCAGGACAGCATCTTTCTCGGTCCCACTTGCACGTCTGTCTGCTGTGCACTGGGAGAGGGGCCCTGACCTTACCCTTACCCTTACCCTGTTTCCCTCTGGTAGCATCCTGCCTAACCTTAGTACAAATCACAACCAGGAGATTGAAAATCCACCCGTCTTATACAGATTTCACCAGATGTACATGCACACGTGTGTGTGTGTGTGTGTGTGTGTGTGTGTGTTTCTATGCAGTATTTTCACATTTGAAGATCATATAACCACCCCCACCATCAGACATAGTGTTGTACCATCACCACAAGGCTCCCACATCCACCCCTTTAGACCACACTCACCCGTACTCTCACCCCTAATCCCTGACAACCACCTATCACTTCTCCATCTCTATTCTCAGCTATGCCGAGAACATATATAAATGGAGTCACACACTGTGTCACTTTTCCAGAGGGACTTTTTCATACAGCACCATTCCCTTGCAATCCATGCAAGCTGCCGATCCCAGATTTGGTCCTTTCCATTGAGGATGATGCTCTATGGTTGCTTAACCATTCATCTGTCGAAGGACAGCTGGGTTGTGCGAAGGTCTTTAACTACACATTCAATTTCTTCAGTAGATATAGAGCTACTCTGGTTATATATGTCTTCTTGATTGGGTTTGGCAGTTTGTTTCTGTCACGGAAATTGTCCATTTCATTTAGGTTGTCAAATTTATGTACATAAAGTTGTCCATAATGTTCCCTTATTATATTTCAGTGTCTGTAGGATCTCTAATGATGTCACATGATATTGGGGACTAGTGTCTTCTCTCTTTGTTTTGCTGGTCAGTGTGGATAAAGATTTGTCAATGTTTTTTATCTTTTCAAGGAAACAGCATTGGGTATCCCGCCTCTCCCTGCCCCCCCCTTCCTGGCCCCATTTATTTTTTTCCCATTTCATTGCTTTCCTCACTGATCTTTGGTATTGTCTTTCTGCTCTGAGCTTTATTTGCATCCTAGTTTCTTAAAGTAGAAGGTAAGGTCATTTATTTAAGAACCTTTTTGTTTTCTTTTTTTTTATTATTGTAAGTAGTTTTATTTTTGTTTTGTTAATCCTCACCTGAGGATATTTTCCCCCCAATGATTTTTAGAGAGAGTGTAAGGATGGGGAGAGACAAACAGAGAGAAACATCGATGTGAGAGAGAAACGTCAATTTGTTGCCTCCTCCAAGCACCCCTCCCGGTGCAACTGAGGTATGTACCCTTGACCAGAATTGAACCTGTGACCCTTCAGTCCACGAGTTGACACTCTAACCACAGAGCCAAACTGGCTAGTGCTGAACTTTCTTGTTTTCTGAAAAGGACATTCAGTACTCTAAACCGCCCGCCCCCCTCAGTATTGCTTTAGCAGCATCCAATACATTTTGACATATGTTTAATTTTTGTATAGCTCAAATATTTTCTAATTTTCCCTTTCATTCTTCTTTGATCTACATGCTCTTTACAAGTCTGTTTTATTTTTGAATATTTGGGGGGCTTCACAGAATCTTTTTAATACTGAGGTTCTAATTTAATTACATTGTGATGAGAGACCATGCACTGTATAATTTAAATTCTTTTACATTTGTTGAGACATGTTTTACAGCCCACAGTGTGGTCTATCTTAGTAAATGTGGTCTATATTGGTACCTGTTTTTCATGCACTTAAGAAGAATGGTTATTCTATTCTCAACAAAATATTAGCAAGTGAGATACAACAATACATTAAAAGACTTATATACTATGACCAAGTGGGATTCATCCCAAGGATTCAGAATGTCTTAAAACCCATAAATCAATTGCTGCAATACATCACATTCAAAAATAAAGGATAAAAACCATATAATCATCTCAATAGATGTAGAAAAAACATTTGACACAATTCAACACCCTTTTCTGACAAAAACTCTCAACAGAGTGGGTATAAGAGGAACGTATCTCAGCATAATAAAGGCCGTATATGACAAACCCACAGCTAATATCATACACAGTGGTGAAAAGCCGAAAGCCTTTCCTCTAAGATCAGGAACAAGACAAGGACACCCACTATTACCACTTCCATTCAATATTGTCCTGGAAGTTCTAGCCACAGCAATCGGGCAAGACAGAGAAATAAAAGGCAGAATCAAACCATGACTTCCTGGTTCATAGGTCGATACTCAACCACTGAGCCACGCCAGCTGGGCAAGACGTTATGTTTTTAAACTGAGCTACATGCAAACGGAGGAGAAATTTTTGCAAGAATCTTCTCAGAACAGATTGGAGTAATTTAAAGGTAACAAGAAGTTGGTGTGAATTTTTCATGTATCATGTTTAAGAATATTGATCTACTATTGGGTCATAGCTAAACTGCTCATGTTTCTTTCTCCCTCCCTCCCTTCTTTCTTTTCTTTTCTTTTCTTTTCTTTTTTTTATTGTATTTTTTATTGATTTCAGAAAGGGAGAGAGAAAGAGAGAGAGAAGAGAGAGAGATAGAAACATCAATGATGAGAAAGAATCATTGATTGGCTGCCTCCTGCACACCCCCCATTGGGGATCAAGCCCGAAACCCTGCTACCTGGGCATGTGCTTTGACCGGGAATTGAACTGTGACCTCCTGGTACATAGATTGGCACTCAACCCCTGAGCCACACTGGCTGGGCCGTCTCTTTATAAGAGTAATGGTTCACTTGTCAGTTTGTGTTCTCTACGTAGCAGGTGCCAACAGGATAGCTCTGCCAGGGATTTATCGCAGGCATGTCCAAGAGCGAGTAAGGAGGAGCTGAGCAGGTGGGAGGAGCCAAGCAGGTGAAGGGAGCCGAGTGGGCCAAGACTCAGCTGCCTCCTGTGAGCGAATGCAGAGGAAAGAAGGCCTGGTGAGCAGCACATCAGACCACAACATAGCTCTGAGAAGACCTCTAACAGGTAGGGGTTCCTGGAACAAAGGGCCTATGAGAGGAGATGTGTGCCCTGCAGGTCCCCTGCTGTGCTTGGTGAATGGCGGAGAGTAGCTTGGGTGGAGCTGAGGTGAATGAGGGATGGCTGCCTGAGTGTGCATCAACCACGCTCTCATGGGGGTTTCTCCTGAGGGACTTCCGGGTGGTGCCCACAGGGACAGCCATAGTGTGCCTTTGATAAACAGCAGCTGGCAGTGAAGGAAACACTGTGTTCACCACCCCCAGGACCCCACACCAGGAGGGAGGGCCCCGGGGTGCCAAGGAGGAGAGGGCAGGTGTGGGAGTGGGTTCCAGCAGCACTAGGCCCCCAGGCAAGCACAGGGCAGCGGGGCCTCAGCCAGAAGCACAGGGTGGCTGCTCCATGGTCATGCCACACTTGGACTCCTGGTTTTTTCTGGTTCTCTTTTCCTATGAAAGGTCAAAGGAGGTTATGTCAGAAGTCCTGGGGGGCCTGTGCATGCACCCTGCTCCTTAGCCCCTGCCATATTGCACTAGGATCAGGAAAGAAAATGTGAATAAGTATTTGGTGTAAGGAAGGAAAGTATATCAACCAGATGGGCATGTCCTTTCACAGGACTGACAAGGTGCAGGAATTGGAGCAGGGTGAGGGGAGAGGGAAGAACTTGGACCCAATTTGATGACTTACCAATAAATTATATAAACTAGGTGAAGTGAACAAGTACTCAGGAACAAAAGAACTGCAAAACTAATATTCTGAGAACTGCAAAGCATTGTTTTTATGTTAAAGAAGTTGAAAATCAGTGAGAAACATCCCACGTTCATGGATCAGAGGACAATATTGCTAAGAAGGCAACACTCCCCCAATCTATCTACATATCTGTGCAGTCCTTCTCAGAATCCAAGTTGACTTCTTAGTAAAGGTTGACAAGTTGATTTTACAATTCATATGGAATTACAAGGAGTGAATAGCCAAAACAATCTTGAAAAAAGAACAAATTTGGAAGACTCACACTTCCCAATTTCAAAATTTACCACAAAGCTACAGGAATCAAGACAGTGTGGTGCCGGCATAAGGACAGACAATATTGATTTATCAATGAAATAAAATTGAGAGTCCAGAAATAAACCCACACATGTATGGCTGACTGACTTCAACAAGGTGCCAAGACCATTCAGTGGGAAAAGAATAGTCTCTTCAACAAATGTGGTTGGGACAACTGGAAATCCATAGGCAAAAAGAATGAAATTGGCTAAAGACCTAAATATAAGAGCTAACGCTATAAAACTCTTAAAAGAAAGCATTGGGGTAAATTTTCATGACCTCAGATTTGGTACTAGATTCTAAGATATGACACTAAAATATATAAGCAAGAAAGGAAAAATAAGATAAATCTGACTCTACCAAAATTAAAAGGTGGTTTTGTGCTTCAAAGGGCATTATCAAGAAAGTGAAAAGACAACCAACAGAACAGGAGAAAATACGTGCTAATCATATGTGATAGGTGACTTTATCTAGAATATATAAATTCATATAACTCACGAATAAAAAAGGAAAATAACTAAAATGACTCAATTAAAAACTGGGCAAAGGGCCCTGGCCAGGTGGCTCAGCTGGTTGGAGCATCATCCCTTTGACCAAAAGGTTGTGGGCTTGATTCCCAGTTGGAGCACATACCTAGGCTGCAGGTTCAATCCCCAGTCACAGTGATGGAAGAGCAAGGACTTGGACTTGGAAACAGAAAGGGTTTGTCACACGCCTAGGAAGTGCATTGTCTTGGATCCCACAGTACAGGACGTTACTCTCTCACATTGATGACTTTCCTTTCTCTCTCTCTTCCAAAATCAATAAAAACATATCATTGGATGAGGATTAAAAAAAAAACCCACAAAAAACTGGGTGAAGGATTTGAAAAGACATTTCTCCAAAAAAAAAAAAAAAAAAAAGATACACAAATAGACACATGAAAAACACGCAACATCATTATTCATCAGGGAAATGCAAATCAAAGCCTCAGAGCAATACCATTTCAGGCTCATGAGGACGGCTAGACTACAAAAGTCAGATAATAACAAGTGTTGACGAGGATGTGGAGAAACAGCAACCCCCAATCACTGCTGGTGGGAGTGTCAGTTGGCTCAGCTACCTCAGAAAACAGTCTGCCTGTTCCTCAAAGTTAATCATAGAGTCACCATGAGCCAGCAATCACACTCCTAGGCATGTATGCCCCCAAAATAAAAATATTTGTCCATACAAAACCATGTACGTGAATGTTCATAGCAGCATTACGCACAACAGCCAACGGGTAGAAAGAATGCAAGTGTCCGTCAACCAGTGAATGGATAAACGAATTGTAGTGTATCTGTACCGATGAATATGATTTGGTCATAAAAAGGAATGATGTACTGACATGTGCTGCAATATGGGTGAACCTTGAGCACATACTCCATAGAAGAAGCTCTATGTTATGTGATTCCATTTATATGAAATGTCTAGACTAGGCAAACCCATGGGTACAGAAAGTAAATTAGTTGTCGGGGGGGGGGGCAGGTGAGAGCTAAGTGTGCAAAGCTTGTTTTGGGGGTGATGAACATGTTCCAAATTCACTGTGGTGAGGGTTGGTCCTGTCAGTTCAATGTGCTAAACATCACTGAATTGTGACTGTAAAGGGGTGACATGTGTGGTATGTTTATTGTGTCTCAATAAGGCTGTTCAAAAAGGACTGGGCACGACAGGAAATGAAAAGACGAAGCAGAGCCAGTCCTCGGGGGATCCACATGTTGGAGTCCTCCGCAGAAAGGAATTCTTGCTTCAAATATTGGAGTCACATTGAAGAAAGTAGCTGACAAGACAGAGACTTTATCTGAGGACTGGAATTCATATAAAAAAAAAGAAGAAAATCGAGATTACAGGACTGCGATAGAAAACTCAGCAGTTGGGTTTGACAGCAGATTCGATGGAGTGAAAGGAGAGAGGCTAGTGAGCAGAAGTCCCGGGAAAGATCAGACAGAATCACAGACAAAACCCACAAGGAGGATCACAGTGATGGAAGAGCAAGGACTCAGACTTGTAAACAGAAAGGGTTTGTCACACGCCTAGGAAGTGTGTTGCCTTGGAACCCACAGGGAATGGTGGCGGGAGATGCCACATCCTTCCCCGGGGCTCCCAGCCCAGCAGGGAGGAGGCCCAGCAGGGATGGGTCTGGGTGGCTGGACTGCAAGGCACAGGTAATCAGGCCCCAAAAGGGTACGTTTTGTTAGTTTACAGTTTACTTTTCCTGTTAAATGATGTTAAACTCAAAACTCTAAGCGGCAAGAACTGCTGGCACAAACCCTGAGCAAAAGGCCACACAGGCTCTGCCTGCACACTCCAAGTGATGGGGCCCTCACGACCCATCAAGGCCGGCATGCCTGACCCCAAAGGCCGAGGAGACCTTGATCGGTGCCTCTCTGCAACCTGAGTCAGCCGTGCCCTTCACACGCGGCACTGAGGACATCAATTGTCCTAACACGCAGATGAGAAGCGTCACTGACCTTAGGGGGGAGATTGGGAGCTTTCAAGGTTACAACGATGGAAAATTCTTCAGGGAAGAGATCACATCTGACGAAAATCCTCGAAGCAGGGAAGCTCATGGCGTGGGGGCTGGAGAGCTGGAGTCCCAGCGCTCCTTGAACCCGTGTCACGCTGATGCCGCTCTCAGCGCCATTCGGAGGGACCGCCTCTGCCAGGATGTCCAGGGGGCGCAGATCTGTGTCAAGGAAATGACAGGCGGGTTATGCCAGGATGTTTACAGGGCACCCGTGTGGCTGGCCAGGTCTCAGCATGGTACAGAATCCTCGCAAGAACCCCAAGGGCTGGTATCATAATTATCCCCAGTTAACCACCCACCTGGGCCTACCGGTGACCTCTCCTACCCTCCCCCATGACCTGGCTGTGCTGGCTGTGCTGAGGGGGCCCCACCCCTGGCCCCCGGAAGTGCATGGTCCCACAGGGGACAGGCTCACACACATAAGGCATCGGGGCTGAGAGGTCAAGCCTGGCATCCCCGGTGCCCTCAGCAGTGCCACATCGCCAACCAGACATGGGGACACAACAGTGGTCCCTGCAGCTGAGACTGACAGAGTGAGGAGCCACAGCCATGCCCGGCTCCTCTGTCCCCTGTCCCAGGCAGTTTACCGGCACTGGCTGGCTCTGTCCCCATGCGCACACCTAGAGTGGGTGCTTGGTTCCTGCCTGTACCGGGGCCGACTCCACCATTCCCTGCTGGCGATGATGGACAGCGTTTTCTAGTTCCCGGTGTTCCCTGCGGGCCATCCCAGCTCATCTTGCCCATGCCCAGCCCAGGCTGGTGTACCAGGGGGTGTGATTATGTCCCTGTCCGCATGAAACCCTCCTCAGGCCTCTCCTCGGTAAATGTGGGCGAGGACACAGGTGACCAGTCAGAGAGGACAGCTTCATCTGTCGCCCTGCACTGGGCATGAGGCACGTGGCTGCCCACTGCAGTCACGTTGGACCAGACTTCAGGAGCCGGGCTGACATGTACCCCTGCAAAGCACAATGGCCCATGGGATGACCCAGAAATCCCAGGGGCACCTTCCCTTAGGGGTCAAACCAGTGCCCTTTCTTAAAGCCACGAGGGCTGTTGCCCAAGTGGCCGTGGAGCGTCTTAGGTTCATTTCCAGCCATTTTTGCAGGAAGCACAGAGTCAGGCAGCAGCGCCAATGAGAATAGTGGGCAGCAATTGATGCTGGAGAGAGGGGCTTTGAGGTCCGAGGGTCTGTACTATAAGCCAGATGGGGGGATTGGAAATCTTATCCTTCCGCTCTCTTTAACATCAATGGGGAAAAATATCCTCCAGTGAGGATTAACCACACAAAAAAAAAATCCCTCACAAAAAAGCATTTCAGGAAATCCAACATCATTCTTGATAGACTCTCTCAGCAATAAAAGGGAACTTCTAGCCTGAGAAAGCTAAACTAGCAAACACCGCAGCTAACACGGTCCATATGGGGAAGACTAAATGTGTCCCCAAGTTCAGGCATGTGTGAGTATACATACATGTGCCTCCTTGCTCTATCCACGGGGAGCGCCTGGGAGAAGTGACACGCTCGCAGCCATGAGCACACCTGGTTCCAGACCTTGGTCTCTACCTGCCGTCATCCACTGAAAGGGACCAGCGCTCCTTGGGGAAGTGGTTGACTCCAGGGAGGGGACAGGGGAATCTCAAGGTGAGCTGGCACCAGAACGCGGGAAGTCAGGGAAGGTGGCATGCCAAAGGGGTCCAAGAGCCAAATGAAGACGCCCCCGATGGCCAAAGTGGGAATGATTCGAACAACAGAAATAGAAAATGACAATAGTGCCATCCAACGCAATAAAGTAAGTACCTTTGAGTCCATATTGAAATAAATAACAGAACAAATAAGCAAATGGAGGAGAAGGGACCACTCTTCCTTAGAGGAGAATTTTAGCTAGGAAATGGCGATGGATTGAGGAGGGAAAAAATCACCATGAGAGCGCTGCAGTGGCTGGCTGCACGCAGTCCCCGACAAACAACGAAGCCATTGAGCAGAGGTTTCAGTAGAAACCGGGTATTTTCAAAGTCTTAAAAAAAATCTCCCCCAATACCTATTAATTACAAAGGGGAAGATAGTCACCTTCCTAGAGATAAGACGCATGGACAGCCTGCACCCTGCTTCACTGGACACATGCCTTCTGTGAGATTCTGCCCCCAAATATAGCAGCCCCAGACGAATTGTGAGAACACATCAGACAAACCCAACTTGAGGGACGTTCTACCATCCACCCAACCCGTGCTCCTCAGAAGTGTCAAGGTCATAAAGCACAAGGAAACGGAGCAATTGTCCCAGGCAGGAGAAGAAAGAGACTTGACAGGTGCCATGTGGGGTTAGGGGATGGAGGGAGGGCATTCGTGGGCAACTGGTGACTCGAATACAGTCAGTCCTTTAGTGAACACCAGTGTGGTTTCTAAAATTTGGTAATTGATCTATGGCTATGTAAGATGGCGACACCAGAGGAAGCTGGGCGCGGGGTATAGGTAAATTCTCTGTACTCTTTTTATGATTATCTGATAAAATAAACTTCAAGAAAATCATCCCAGGAGCTCAAGCCGTTCGTGGACAAGCAGAAGTCAGGTGCGTGCTGCCAAAAACTGTCCTTCACCTGCCGCAGACCCAAAGCCCCGAGAAAGGAGACCCGCTCAGCCTCTCCTTCCACCCTTGACCCTGGCATGGTGCCTGCTTCAGAGCAGGTGCTAGTGATGGGCTGACTCGCATCCGCGAATGTTGCCGAGCCCTCTCCCCCAGGACCTGCGAATGTGACCTTATTTGGCAATAGGGTCTTTGCAGATACAGTTAAGTTCAAATGAGGTCTTAATCCGATATGCCTGATGTCCTTATGAAAAGGGGAAATTTGGACAGAAAGGCACACAAGGACAAGGCCTTGTGAACATGGAGGCGGAGATCGGGGTGATGCTTCTACAAGCCAAGGAACCCAAAGATGGCCGGCAACCAGGAGAAGCCGGGGAGAACACGGGGGCAGGCGCTCCCTTACAGCCTCAGAACCAACCCGGCCAGCACCTGGACCTGGGACTTCTGGCCTCCAGACGGTGACAAAGTACTTTCTGCTGTGCCAGGCCCACTGTCTGCGGTGCTTTGTTATGGGGCCCCAGGACATTGATGCAGGATCCATGCACATGATGACTCACACTGTCTTTGTTTAGAAACTAGATACACCTCCAACCACAAGGCACACGACCTGGTTCCACCTGAGGGCAGCAACCTCGGGGCTCCCCCGACCAGGGACCAGGGTCTAGCTGCCCACACACCTGGGCTCTGACTTGGCCCCCCTCTGACTTGGATCCCGCTAACACATCAAGACAAGATTTCTTCCCAGGACTATAAACAGGTAAACACACCCCACGCCAATGTAAGGAGTTTTGTGAGCTGAGCAATGACTCCTGGGATGAAAACATCTGCTGCTTATTCGCCAGGACCCACTCTCACTGTCAACAAGGAAGGGACGCGTGAGCCTGCTGCTGGGACAACATACACAGCCAGGGAGGGGCATAAAAGCTGGACGGCCGTCAGCATCTCACACATTCACACATTCACTCACACGCTCACACCCTCCTCCAGCCCCACTGCCCCACCATGGCCGCATCTACCCTGTCCGTCTGCTCCAGTGACCTGAGCTACAGCAGCCGTGCCTGCCTGCCCGGGTCCTGTGATTCTTGTACTGAATCTTCCTGGCAGGTGGACGACTGTCCAGAGAGCTGCTGTGAGCCCTCCTGCTGCGCCCCCACCTGCTGCCAACCCTCCTGCTGCACCCCCAGCTGCTGTGTCCCTACCTGCTGCCAGCCCTCCTGCTGCACCCCCAGCTGCTGTGCCCCCAGCTGCTGCCAGCCCACCTGCTGCACCCCCAGCTGCTGTGCCGCCAGCTGCTGTGTCCCTACCTGCTGCACCCCCAGCTGCTGCCAGCCCTCCTGCTGCACCCCCAGCTGTTGTGTCCCCAGCTGCTGCCAGCCCTCCTGCTGTGCCCCCAGCTGCTGCCAGCCCACCTGCTGTGTCCCCACCTGCTGTGTCCCCAGCTGCTGCCAGCCCACCTGCTGCACCCCCAGCTGTTGTGTCCCCAGCAGCTGTGCTCCAGCCCCGTGCTTGACCCTCATCTGCACCCCAGTGAGCTGCATGTCCAGCCCCTGCTGCCAGGCGGCCTGTGGATCCAGCCCCTGCCAACCAGCCTGCACCAGCTCCTGCACCAGCTCCTGCACGCCCTCATGCTGCAGGCAGTCTAGCTGCCAGCCCTCCTGCTGCACCTCCTCCCCCTGCCAGCAGGGCTGCAGTGTGCCCGTCTGCTGCAAACCGGTGTGCCGCAGGCCTATCTGTTCTAGGGTCACTCTCTGCCCAGCCCCCTCGAGCTGCTACAGACCCTCCTCCTGCACCTCGTCCTGCTACAGGTCCTCCTCCTGCGTGTCCCTCATCTGCCGCCCCGTGTGCAGGCCTGCCTGCTGCGTGCCTGTCTCCTCCTGCTGTGGCCCCGCCTCCTCCTGCAGGCCCAGCTGCTACCGCCCATCCTCCTGCGTGTCCTTGATCTGCCGCCCCGTGTGCTCCCGCCCAGCCTGCTGAGTCCCTGCCTTGGCCAGAAGTCCTGCTGCTGCCTGGGCACATCCCCCAGGGCCAGCCCTGCTCAGGTCCCACCGCATGACTGTGGCTCTCCCAGCCGCCCCTCCATCCAGTCCCAACCCATGTCAGGAGGCTGCCCCATCGGGAAGCTGACTGCCACATCCTGAAATGCCCCAGCACTTAGAGCGGGTGATTGCTGGTCCAGCCTGCTGCTAAGCAGGACAAGTGGAAGAACTAAAGGACCAGACTCGATGCCATGGCTCTTGAGGGGCTCCTAGGAAGTCCTCCAGGCAGTGCCCCCTCCATGTCTCCCACCCTCCCGAGGACCAGATCAACCTCCATCAGTCTCTGACCCTGAGCCTTGTCTGGATGCACTTTAGCAAACTGACCAATAAACACGCCCTGAATTGAGCATGCACTGATGTCCATGTGTCCTCATTGTCATTTCTCAGCATCACTGCTCGTCTACTTTCCCCTTGGCACGTGGCACTCTGCCATCCAGCAGGACCCTGTGGGTTTCCTGTGGCTCCCAGGTTTCCCAGCTGGGCAGCAGAGGGTGGGGCAGGCCTCACAGCCCTTGGGCCATTTGGGACCATCTTGAGTTCATCCTTCACCCTGCTGTCCTATTGTTCACTGAATACTAGTAGTTCTTTTTCTTGATCTTACTTGGCGATGTCTCTACAGATGTATTTACCACGGGGTCTGTGCAAGCCACAGAGCCTTGGGTGGAATGGGGGTTGGTGACATCTCTTATGGAGCCCAGAGCCCCAAAAAAGTTAGGCTGTGGTTTCTGATATCTCTCCAGGACCCACTGTTAGGATCTCCAGGATCCATTCCTCCTTGGAGAATGTTGGCTGCATGGTCCAGTCCTTGAGGAAGTAGGTATGTCTCAGGTTGAGCTTGAATTTAGCTGGAGTATTTCCCAGCGAGGAAGCAGACAGACTCAGCTCCAGAGCCAGGAAAGAACTTGAGGAGTCAAAGAGGGAAGCAAGGGATTGGATTAGAAGAGAAACAGAGTCCTCCCACCCTAAGTAATTAGAAAATGAGATGAAAGATATAAAAAGCCAGGTTTCAGACACTAAACCACTGTCAGTATAGGACTCAGGTCCCCAAGAGAAGGGAAACAAGGGAAGAGAGCCCTGTCATTTAATTTCCTAATTGGACAATTTTCTAGATATCCCTCTGTTAATGATTTCTGATTCTATTGTGGTCAAACAACATTCTCTGTATGATTTCAGTTCTATCCTATCTAATAAAGAGGGAATATGCTAATTGACTCTGATGCCATCACAAAGATGGTGGTGCACACAGCCAATAAGGAGGGAATATGCTAAATGACTGCCCCACCCTCAAAGATGGCAGTGCCCACAGCCACAAGATGACGACATCCAGTCCCCTCAGTCCCCCAGTCCCCTCAGCCCCCTAGCCGCCCAGGGCCGGCCCGAGGTGCGGGCAAGCCTCAGATGGTGGCTGCCCAGCCACCCAGGGCCACCGGAGGCTCAGGTAATCAGAGCCGACTGAGGCTTGTGCTGCCGGCAGTGGCAGCAGCAGAGGTGTGATGGGGGCGTCGCCTACCCCTGATCGCCTGGTCACCTCCCGCCCCTGAGGGCTCCCAGACTGTGAGAGGGGGCAGGCCAGGCTGAGGGTCCCCTGCTCCAGTGCATGAATTTTCATGCACCAGGCCTCTAGTTAAATATATTGAGGCAACTCTTGTGCACTGCTGGTGGGAATGCAGACTGGTGCAGCCACTGTGGAGAACAGCATGGAGTTTCCTCAAAAAACTAAAAATGGAACTCCCATTTGACCTAGTGATCCCACTTCTAGGAATATATCCTAAGAAACCAGGATATATTCAGAAAGGATATATGGACCCGTATGTTCATAACTAATCAGAAAGGATATATGGACCCCTATGTTCATAACTAATCAGAAAGGATATATGGACCCCTATGTTCATAACAGCACAATTTATACTAAGATTTGGAAACAGCCTAAGTGCTCAACAGCAGATGAGTGGATTAAAAAACTGTGGTATATCTACACAATGGAATACTACGCTGCTGTAAAAAGGAACTCCTACCATTTGCAACAGCATGAATGGAGCTGGAGAACATTATGCTAAGCAAAATAAGTCAGTCAGAGAAAGATAAATATCACATGATCTCACTCATTTGTGGAATATAGTGAACAACATAAACGGATGAACAAAAACAGATCCAGAGACAGAGAAGCATCAATCAGATGCTCAAACCTCAGAAGGAAGGTAGGGGAGGGTGGGGGTAAAGGGGAGAGATCAACCAAAGGACTTGTATGCATGCTTATAAGCCTAACCAGTGGACACAGACACCAGGGGGGTGAGGGCATGAGTAGGGGTGGGGGGAGGGGGAAAAGGGGAGATAAGGACACATATGTAATACCATTATAAATAAAGAGAAATAAATAAGTAAATAAATAAATACATAAATAAATAATAAATATATTGAGGCTTGTTTAATTGCTCTGGCTTGCTGGCTGAGAGTTTCCAGACTACAGCACATGGAGGGGTCACAAATAGTGTGGTGGTTTTACAGAGTAGGAATCAGAGTTCATGGAGAATGAGGCAGCATTCAGCAGTATTATGGTTTTATTTTATTGAATTCCAACATTCAATAAAATATCAGTAGACACATGAAGAAGAGAAAAATGTCACCCCTAACCAAGAGATAAAACAGTTTATAGAAACAAACCCACAGACAGAGTTGATGGAATTAGCAGACAAGGTAGTTAAAACAGCCACTATACATATGTTCAGGATTTAAAGAAAAACATGAACGTAATGGGGAGAGAAATGGAAGATACAAAAGAAAATTAAACAGAATTCCAAACATTGAAAAATATAACATTAACAATAAAAAATTAGAAGGACGAGTCTTAAAGTAGTTTAGATACCCCAAAGGAAAAGAGTAGTAACCCTGAAGACACAGCCATAGAAATTATCCAAATCAGAGTACAGTGAGAAAAAAAACACACAAAACTTTACAGAGCCTCAGTGAACTGGGAAACAATATTAAGTGGTCTAATATAAACACATCTGGAGTATCTAAAAAAATAAATAAATAAAGGTGAGGGAGAGGGCAAAAGATATTTTAAGAGATAATAGCCAAAATTTTTTTTAATTTGATGAAATTGATAAATATACAGAAAACCTGAAAAACACTGTAAATTAACCTGACCTAATTGATATTTATACAAAATACCATATAAAAACATTCACCAAAATATATCATATGCTAGGCCATTAAACAAGTCTCAATATATTTAATAGGTATGAATCATACAGAGAATGTTGCTTGACCACAACAGAATCAGAAATCATTAACAAAAAGATACCTGGAAAATTGTCTAATATTAGAAAATTAAACAACAAATATCAAAATAATCCTTGAGTCAAAGAAGAAATCACAAGAAAGTTAAGAAATATTTTGAATAAAATGAAAATAAACTAACACAGTGTATAGGGGAAATGTATAGTTTTAATAATGTATATTTAAAAAGAAGTGAGGATTGAGATCAATTATTTAAGTTTATACCATAACAAGCTATAAAAAGAAGTACAAATTGAATCCAAAAATAAGTAGAGGGAAGGAAATAATTAAGTGTAGAAATCTACCAAATAGAAAATGGACAGACAAGAGAGAAAAATCAATAAGCCAAATTTGTTTTTTTTTTAAAGATCAATAAAATTGATAGATTTTTGCTTTATCAGTCAAGTAAAAAGAGAAAAGAAATAAATTACTAATATCATGAATGAAAGAAGGCTTACAAGCACAGATTCTATTGACTAAAAGAATAGAAGGATGAAAGCAAACAACGTTATGCTGATACATTCAACAACTTCGATGAAATAGGCAAATAACTGGAACGATATAAATGATAAAATCTAATACAAGATGAAATAGAAAACCTGGATAGCCCTCTGCCAACTGAAGAAATTGAATTCATGGTTAAAACCTTTCCCACAAAGAAGACATAAAGCCCAAATGCCTTGACTACTGAAAATCCTAAGGAAGAAATATACAAAAAAAAAAAAAAAGCTACTAAATTCAAGTGAATTTTGCAGTGTTACAGGATACAAGGTCAATATACAAAAGCCATTGTATTTTTACCTAATAACAATAAATAGTGAAAAATAAAAAATATTACCATTAATTAAAACATTAAAAATTAAATAGGAGCCCTAGCCTGTTTGTCTCAGTGGATAGAGCAGCTGGGGTAGCGGGCTTGATCTCCAGTGGGAGGCTTGCAGGAGGCAGCCGATCAGTGATTCTCTCTCATCATTGATGTTTCCATCTCTCTCCCCCTCTCTAGATATAGATTAGCCAACCAATTTGGAAAAAGAAAAACAGAATTGGAGGACTTACATTGCTTGATTTCAGCACTTAATTTAAAGCTACATTGATTAAGACAGTGTGTTATTAGCATAATAATAAACATATTTATTATTGGTGTAATAATAAACATAGAAAAACAAAGTAGATGAGAAAGTGCAGAAATAGATCTTCCATATACACGGTTAATAGGTTTTTTGGAAAGGGTAACTCAGCGGAGAAAGAATAATCTTAACAAATGATGCTGGAACAACTCACAGTGTATTAAAAAATTAACTTGAAAAAATTTAACTTGAAATGGATCATAGAACTAAGCATGAAAGTTAAAACTGTAAAATATTTAGAAGTAAGCATAGGACAAAATCTGTGTGACCTTAGGTTTGGGCAAAGATTTCTTAGCTAGAATCATTGAAGAAAACATGATCAATTTAATTCAATCAAAATTAAAGATGTCATAAAGCACTGTTAAGAAGATGAAAAGGCTAGTCACAGATAGATTTTTAATTTATGGATATGACACATGCCTGGTATCCAGACTATATAAATAACACTCACAATTTAGTAATAAGGACAAACAATCTGATTTTGTACAAATGGGCAGAGGTTTGGAGCAGGCCCTACACCGAGGAAGACATACAAATGGCAAACAAGCACATGAGATAATCGCCATCATTAGTCATCAGGGAAATAAAAATATCACTACCCACACTGCACCCACCATGCGACCACCAATGCCGCCCCGAGGCATTTCCCCAAGAGAAATGCAAACACGCTGAGTGCAGGTGTTCACAGCAGCTTCATTCAGAATCACCATAACCTGGAGACAACCCAAATATACTTCAACAGGTGAATGGGTAAACTGTGGTATATCCATTCAATGAAGCTCGACTCAGCCATTAAAAAGGAATTAACTGCGGTTATATACGACAACAGAGACAAGTAAGCGGAGCCAGACACTGAGGGCTCACACTGCACGATTCCTTCCCTGTGGCCTGTCTTTAGTGAGACAGTGGCTCAGGGCTGGCTGGGCTCTGGGTGGAGAGTGGTGGATTGGGAAGGAATGCAAGGAACCTTTGGCCTGAAGCAAATGTTCTACATCTCTCTCTTTTTTGTTTTTGTTAATCCTCATCTGAGGATATTTCCCCATTGATTTTTAGAGAGTGGAAAGAAGAGAGAGAGAAAGAGAGAGAGAAACATCAATGTGAGAGAGACACAGTTGGTTGCCTTCACACCTGTGGGCATAGAACCCTTGACCAGAATCGAACTCTGGTACATGCCCTTGACCAGAGTTGAACTTGGGACCCTTCAGTCCCCAGGCCAACGCTCTTTCCACTGAACCAAAGTGGCCAGGGCTCTAAATCTTGACATAGGCGGAGGCAACAGGATAGCGACCTTTTGAAAAACTCATCAAACTGTACAATTAAATTGAGTGCATTTGATTACATGTAAATTGTATCTCAACAAAGCCGGTTTTAAGCAGAAGTGGGTGAAAAACTGGTCAGCAGGAGAAGAGGGAGGTTTGGGTGTGCAATGTGCAGCAGGCAGGGCATGGTGTGGGGTGGGAGGTGGCCGGCGTTTCAGGGGAGGAGGCAGAGACCGCAGGGACATCAGGGGCTCCCTCCGAGGGGTCTGGCCATGTCACTGGCTGCAGGAAGAGTGAGGGGCTCACAAGCAGAGAGGCAGCACTCTGTCCACGTGCTAGGCCCAAGCGGGGCTGAACACTGTCGGATCCTTTCCGGGCTGGGGACAGTGGTCCATTTCCTGCAGCAGTTCTGGCCACTGTCCCTAGGGGGTGATCTTGCTGGGGTATTTGCACATTGTCAACATGTGCCCTTGGGTGGTGTCAATGTCATCCTGATGTCAGAGTAGGCTGTTGCCCATGGCCCTTTGGTACGTTGAGACCTGACAGGAGAGCTCAGGTCCCAGGGGAGCCCTGCATCGTGGCTCGGTGTCCCTCCCAGACGAAGCCGGGAGCTGCCAGAGGAGGCCCTCGGGGCACACACAGACATGGGACGCTGTAGGTCCTGCCACCCGCTCCTTCATATTTTGTTTCCACATCCAGTTGTTTACTCCTGTGACCTCCCTCCCTCCATCAGTCTGTGCTAACAGAGCAGACCTGCAGGTAGATGACCAGGTGGCCCAGCCCACAGAGGTGTGCCGCCTGGAGCCCCAGGCCAGCTCCCTGATAAGCAACTCTGAAGGGTGGGTTTGCCCAGGTGGACAGTGGGTGGAAATGGTCCAAAGGATTTGAGAACCCCTAGATGTGTCTGCAGGTGACCAGCCTCGGGTAAGCCTGGGGCAGGGGTCCCCCGGACACTGGCATTCATCGGTGAGGGCAAGAGTCCCACCCAGTCACCTCGCCCAGAGCAGTTAGGACACTGCCCTTTGGGATCTCTCTCTCATTTCTAGAAATACGTGAGGCGGGAGGAGACCAATGTCTGGTGAAAACCCTGTGTTCTCACTCCCCCCTCCCCCATGAAATCAGATGACAGAAGCGATCAGGTGATGAAGTGAGTTTATTGGTTTGACCAAGGAGGTGCTGACAGGCTGAGAGGAGAGATCAAGTGAATCGACAGAGAAACTTGAACGGAAGGACAGGTGACCCAGGGCAGGTGGAGACAGCTCCTGGGAGGCAAGAGCCCAGGAAGCAGTGAGGCTGAGGGCTCCTGGGAGCAGAGGTCAGCTCAGAACAGTGGAGTCTGGGGGACCCCATCCTGAGTAGGGACAGCCATCTAACACAGGTCAGGCCCAGACTGAGGGGTGGCTGGGAGGACCACAGTCACAGGGTGAGACCTGAGCCCGGCTGGCCCTGGGGGACATGCCTGCTCAGCAGCAGGACGTCTGGGCAGAGGTGGGGACACAGCAGGCCGGGCGGGAGCACACGGGGCGGCAGAGCAGGGACATGCAGGAGGACGGGCGGCAGCAGCTGGGCTGGCAGGAGGAGGCAGGGCCACAGCAGGAGGAGGCGGACACGCAGCAGGCAGGCCTGCACACGGGGCGGCAGATGAGGGACACGCAGGAGGAGGGTCTGCAGCAGGACGAGGTGCAGGGGGTGGGCTGGCAGCAGGAGGAGGTTGCGCAGGTGCCGGCCTCAGAGCAAATGGGCATGCAGCACACGGGCTTGCAGCAGACAGGTGTGCAACAGGCTGGCTTGCAACAGGCTGGCTTGCAGCAGACAGGTGTGCAGCACACGGGCTTGCAGCAGACAGGTGTGCAGCACGCGGGCTTGCAGCAGACAGGTGTGCAGCACATGGGCTTGCAGCAGACAGGTGTGCAGCACACGGGCTTGCAGCAGACAGGTGTGCAGCACGCGGGCTTGCAGCAGACAGACACACAGCAGGCCTGCTGGCAGGGGCAGGAGGTGCAACAAGAGGGCTGGCAGCAGCTGGGGGTGCAGCAGGTGGGGACACAGCAGCTGGGGGTGCAGCAGGAAGGCTGGCAGCAGCTGGGGACACAGCAGGTGGGGGCACAGCAGCTGGGGGTGCAGCAGGAGGGTTGGCAGCAGCTGGGGGCACAGCAGGAGGGCTCACAGCAGCTCTCTGGACAGTCGTCCACCTGCCAGGAGGAGTCCGTGCAAGAGTCACTGGACCCGGGCAGGCAGACGCGGCTGTCATAGCTCAGGTCGCCGGAGCAGACGGAGAGGGTGGATGCAGCCATGGTGGGGCGGTGGGGCTGGAGTGAACTGGGAGGAGGTGTGAGTGTGAGTGTGAATGTGTGTGGTGCCCAGGGCTGTTGGCTTTTATACCCTCCTGGCTCTGTGTCCCATTTCCGCTTCCCAGAGGCACAGCATGTTTGTTTGCCTGGGATGTTGTCCAGCTTGTAAATCTCCTAGATCTAAGATCGTTTAGCTCAGGAGCCTGCCCCGTCGTGTCCCCAGGGGAATAGGAGTGGGTGACAGGTCCCAGTCTGGGTCCTCAGACAGGGGAGGGTGGGGTCTTGGCTCAGGCCACCTTGGATGGGCTGGGGCATCGTCCGGTCAGCTGCCAGGGCAGCCTCAGTGCCTGGCTCACTCTGTAGGCAGCCACCTAGGAAGTTTCCCTGTGGTTCAAACACCCCATCCCGTGGGGACGCAGGACTGTTAGCAACTTGTGTGGGAGGAACGGAGAGGCCGGGGTGTTGGGTGACTTCCAGGGCCACATGGGTGCGGCAGGACCCGGACCTCTTGGCCGGAGTTCAGGGGGATTTCTTATCACTAAAGCGCCTCTCTCTGAGGCCAGCTGTCCACATGTCCACGTTCTACCTGTCCGTGAGCTTGGGAGACCACAGGACTGTATTGTAGGGAAAATCGTGTGGCTCCCTTCCCCACAGGAAAGTGACAGCTTCCTGGGCCTGGTTCCTATGCGTGACCCACAGGGAGCACCTTGGCTGAACCCTGGTCTCCCTCTTGGGTGGCCTGCTCTGTGGGGGAAGCCCGGCTTCTCCTCCAAGACAGCCCCCCACAGCCTTTGCCCAGCCCTCTGCCGGTCGGATATCCCGCCTGCCTACTCCAGACAACCCACAGGGTCGCTAAGAAGCACAGGCCACAGAGCACAAAAAAGATGCAAAATGTGGCCAAGAGAATGTCTCCCTCACCTTGTCTGTCAGCACCCACATCCCCGCTCGGGAAGCAGAGACTTCCACTCCTTTATCTTCTCTGTGCCTTGTCTCCCCATCTGTGTGTCTGTGTGTGCTACACACACACACACACACACACACACACACACACACTCTTACACATAGTCCATTCTCATTATTCGTAGTAGTTATGGTCTATGAAGTTGCCGTAAACACTGAATTAGCAAATGCTGAACCATGGCGCTGGGGGAAGTGCAGGGTTGGGACCCTGTGAGCCTCTGGGCACAGTATTTTCATCAGCCCATCAATACGTAGCCTTGTTTGATGTGTGCTTCTGGTTAAAGACTTCTTATTTAATTAATGTATACTTAATATACATCTTACGCAAAATTGGATTATAGTAGCCACCTGCACTCTCACTCTCGTGTGAACATGTATTTTCTCTGTGAAGCACAGCGCAGCCTTCTTGCACTTAGGACACCAGACGGCACTTCAGCTCCATGCTGTGGGCCATTTCAACCAGCGAAGTCACAAGCATAAAGCCCCCACATGTGGAAAATCACAGCCCCAAAGAGACCCTGGAAGGACACGTTTACAGACCGAGAGCTGACACAAGAGGCCGTGTTGTCTGTGCAGCCTCAGCCGGGAACTCAAATTTTTGGTCACCCTGCACAAGCCCACAAATGACCACACAGGCACCACAAGTGTTGATTTGGGGGTTACAAATGAATCGTAGTGAGCAGGTGAATTCACAAATAAGGAATCCCTGACTAATGAGGATTGACCGCATATCTCTATCATCTATCTATCTGGGTATAGATAAAGTCTGTGTATAAAAATTTAAAATACAAATTGTCTCATAGTTTACCCACTATGTGTTTGTTTGTTTTTTTTAAAAAAAACACCTTAATAATGTAGAGCTCCTTCCCTGTGAATACATGAAGACTTCTCTTCCTTGTTGATAGCTGCCTAGAATTCCTCATTGGTCTGGGTGCTTCTTTCCTTTTGCTGGTAACGAATTACCACAAGCTTCCTGGCCTAAAACAATGCACGTGTCATCTCAGTCTCTGGGCTCATGCTGTACTGGGTTTCTTGTGGGTTCGCATCATGGGGTCTCATCTGGAGGCTCGAATGGGGAAGGAGTTGCTTCCCAGCTCACGTTCTCATCAGAATTCAGTTCTTTGCAGGTGGTCTGGCTGAGGGCCTCTGTTTCCTGGTGGCTGTAACTGGGATTGCTCTCATTTCTTGCCACAGGCCCTGTCCATGGGCAGTTCACATGGGACAGCTGGCTCCCACAGCCAGCACAGGACAGAGTCTCCTCCCAAGACCAGCATTACAGTCTTACACAATGTTACCACACACATCCCATCACCTATATGCCTGAAGCATGTCACAGGGGGTAGGGGCCACAAATGCATGATACCACTGTTTTATTCCAAACTTAAAATAGCCATTTCCACTCAGATTATTTTTGTCTCCTTTTCCTTCAATTATTGAGATAGGTGTATTAATGTCCCCAATTATGACTTTATCATTATCTATATCTACTTTTAGTTCTGTCAATTTTTTATTTCTATGTTTTAGGCTATGTTACTAGGTACATACACATTTGGAATTGTTATAGCTTCCTGGTGGGTTGACCTTTTTAGCTCTATAAAATGTCTTTATCTCAAATAATGCTTCTTGCCTTAAAATCTATTTTTCCTGATATTAATAAGCCACACCAGCTTTCCAAAGTTGGTGTTTGCATGATGTATTCTTATCCATGTTTTTACTTTTAATCTTTTGTAAACAACACACATACCTATTTATATCTACTCCCCGATTACATGTTTTCTATTTGCCCCAAAATGTTCTTTTTAATTATTTTCTGACTATTTTGAGTTAATTGAGCATTTTTATAATTCCTCTCCCCTTTTTTAATCCTCACCAAGGGTAAGCTTTTGTTGATTTTAGAGAGAGAGGAAAGGAGAGAGAAAGAGAAACATCGATGTAAGAGAGAAATACTGATCCATTGCCTCCTGCATATGCCCCGCTGGGGATCAGCTCAGCAATGCAGTTAAGTGCCCTGACCAGGAATCTAACCCACAACCTTCTGGTATACAGGCCCACGCTTCAACCAGCTGAGCCACCCAGCCAGGACCATTTCCCTTTTCTACTCCTGATTAGTTACCCACGGTATTCACTGCCCTTTCAGTGGTGACCCAGAGATTGTAGTGTACATTCTCAGCTATTCAAGTACACATGGGTACTCTTACCACTTTCAAAGCAATGCTGAGACCTCAGAACACTTTAACTGTTTACCCTTCTCACCCTGACTGTTAACACTGCTGTGCATTTTATTTTTCTACTAGAGGCCCGGTGCACGAAATTTGTGCACTGGGGGGGGGGGGGGGCGGGGGGGGGCGGCGTCCCTTAGCCTGGCCTGCACCATCTTGCAGTCTGGGATCCCTTGGGGGATGTCTGACTGCTGACTTAGGCCCGATGCCCTCAGGGATCGGGCCTAAGCCAGCAGTCGGACATCCCTCTTGCAGTCTGGGATCCCTCGCTCCTTACCACCCACCTGCTCACTTCTCCTTACTGCTCTGCTGGCTGCTCCTTAGCGCTTCCATGGAGGCGGGAAAGGCTCCTGCCACTGCCACTGCACTCGCCAGCCATGAGCATGGCTTCCGGCTGAGTGGCGCTCCCCCTGTGGGAGCGCACTGACCACCAGGGGGCAGCTTCTGCATTGATTGTCTGCCCCCCTGGTGGTCAGTGTGCATCATAGCAACCCGTCGTTCCGCCATTTGGTTGATTTGCATATTAGGATTTATTATATAGAATTAACAATCAAGAAAATAAACAGGAACACAAGCAGTCCTCGTTCTCCATACAGAGGCCTTGCCGTGGTGGCGGTGCTTTCTGCACGGAGGCGCACAGGGACCTCTGGCCCACATACACAGCTCCCGGTATCGGGTACATGCAGATGGCGTGGGAAGGCTGTGGACGGGCATGGGGTCTGTGCCTCACTGAGTGGTCGGGCGGGTGACAGGGCTGTGCACCGCCCACCCAGGCACATGGAGGTGCCACTGCCAGACCATCCAACTTTACCTGCTTGCCGCCTGGCCCAGGGGAGTCCCTGAACTGGAGGGCGTGCTGGGAGCCACAGTGAGAAATGCTCCAGCCTCCTGCCCTCTCTGGCCCAGGCCTCTCCAGCCAGGCGCTTGGGAATCCGTGGCACCCAAACGATCAGAATCCCCAAGTGTGCACAGGACTCCCCAGGTGTCCAGAAGGGGCCGTTGGACTAGGAGAGATGGTTCTCTCGCGAGGCCAACTCAGACCCCGGGACATGCTATTTGCAGACACACACCCCTTCTACCTCAATGTTACAAACTAAAGGCAGCTTAGGGTGCATCAACAGCGCGCACAACACCCTAGGAGCTTTATCAGCGAGCAACAACTCACAGAACGAAAACACAAACCCGGCACTAATGAGAGTTCTCTGTGTCCCAAACACAAACAAGGAAGAAGCCGTGCGAGCATCCTGCGGGGAAGCACAGCCAGAGAGGGTATAAAAGCCAACATCCCAGGAACCTTACACACTCACACTCACACTCACACTCACACTCACACTCACACCCTCCTCCTAGCTCACCTCAGCCCCACTGTCCCACCATGGCCGCATCCACCCTGTCCGTCTGCTCCAGCAACCTGAGCTATGGCAACCGCGCCTGCCTGCCCGGTTCCGGTGACTCTTGCAACGACTCCTCCTGGCAGGTGGACGACTGTCCAGAGAGCTGCTGTGAGCCCTCCTGCTGCGCCCCTACCTGCTGTGTCCCCAGCTGCTGCCAGCCCTCCTGCTGCACCCCCAGCTGCTGCCAGCCTTCCTGCTGCACCCCCAGCTGCTGTGTCCCCACCTGCTGTGTCCCCAGCTGCTGCCAGCCCACCTGCTGCACCCCCAGCTGCTGTGCCCTGGTCCCCACCCAGACCCTCATCTGCACCCCAGTGAGCTGCATGTCCAGCCCCTGCTGCCAATCAGCCTGCACCAGCTCCTGCACCAGCTCCTGCACCAGCTCCTGCACGCCCTCATGCTGCCAGCAGTCTAGCTGCCAGCCCTCCTGCTGCACCTCGTCCCCCTGCCAGCAGGCCTGCTGTGTGCCCGTCTGCTGCACACCCGTCTGCTGTAAGCCCATCTGCTGTAAACCCCTGTGCTGTGTGCCCGTCTGCTCTGGGGCCTCCTCGTGCTGCCAGCCCACCCCCTGCACCTCATCCTGCTGCAGACCCTCCTCCTGCGTGTCCCTCATCTGCCGCCCCGTGTGCAGGCCTGCCTGCTGCGTGCCCGCCTCCTCCTGCTGTGGCCCCGCCTCCTCCTGCCAGCCCAGCTGCTGCCGCCCGTCCTCCTGCATGTCCCTGCTCTGCCGCCCCGTGTGCTCCCGCCCAGCCTGCTGTGTCCCCACCTCGGCCCAGAAGTCCTGCTGCTGAGTGATCATCTTAAGGGCACCCAAACACTCAAGAGCTCACTGCCATCTGCACCCCAGGATTCTTTACTAAGAGCCAAGACAGCTGCCAAGTTCCTTCACGGGTCCCCGCACTGGGCATCTGTGGTCCCCGGGCCACTGCTGTGCATTCCTCCCTCTGGAAACAGTTCACACATTTCTCCACTGACTTCCCCCAAAGCAACGTGCCCTGCCACCCAGCCCGGGCTGGCAGTGACCCCAGCGAGGCCAGCTGGACTCTCCAGGCCTTGGAGCCTTGAGAGGAGTGAAGGGAGAGAAGCTCACCACCTCAACCGTGTGGCTTAGCACCCCACTGCACCCCATGCTGGCTTCTTCACTTCCTCCCCACCCCACCCCCATTCTGTGTACTGTCTGTCCCCTCCAATAAATTCCTTGCCTGATGCATTGAACAGGATTCATTTCTGTTGTTTACAACAAAGACCCCTACCTGACATCCCCCAGATAGGGTGGGTCCCAAGTCATTCCCTGGGCCACCATGTTCCTGCCCCTCAGTGGTGACCTGGGAGCCCCCGTCACTCTGACCACATCTATGTCCAGGAGATGGACATACTTTCTGGACACAAAAGCTGAATAATCTGACAGCGGTGCCTGCCCTGGGGGAGGGGCTACTCTTCAGGGGTGACTCAGGCTGTCCTCAGAGTCCCACTAAGAAGGACCTGCTCAGGAAGGGGTTCGTATAGCAGGTCCCCAGCACATGTGACTAGGGTGCCTGAGTGGGCCTAAACCGCCTGTGCTGACACCTGCTCTCCCTCTGGGAGCCTGGAATTTGGGGAAGTGCCGGGCAGAGAGGCCATGTGACCAGCCCCCGATAAAAACCCTGGGCCCTGATCTCTGACAAGGTCCCCCATAGACATCTCACAGGTGCTGTCACGCTCCTTGTGGGCAGTTCAGTGCATCCTGCGTGATCCACCAGGACAGGCCCTACAGCTGATGTCCCCATCTCCTCCCCAGGAGCCTTTTCCTGCGCTGACTTAGCTCTGTGTACCAAGTCCTAAGAGTTCTAGAGAGTCGTCGAAACCGAGGGGCTGAGTACCCCAACACCCATCAGAATGAAAAAAAAATGTTCAAGTCTGATAATAACAAACAGGCCTAGAGTGTAGACAGGTAGATTTTACATGTAAATCGCACTTAAGTAACATTGACTTGTTAAAAGAGTATGACCAGGAGGATGGAAAGCACAGCCCCACACGGGGACGGGTCGGGAGATTCGCAATGCACGGACCCCCAGGGGTGCGCTGAGGCCGACTTTCCCAGCTTCTAAGAGCTGACCAGACACCTCTCTTCCCAGCTCAGTGTTCAGTAACACCACATTGGGAGCTATTGTGAGAATAGTTACACCATGGAAATTGGCAAACACCACAAATCGGGGTTTTTTTGGTGTTTTTGTTTCACAGGCAGCCAGTTGTTAAACATTTACCAGCAGACCCTGCACATAGACAACAAATAACTCATATTCAGAATATATAATAATTTTCTACAAATCAAAAGTGCAATAACCCTATTTAACTAAAACAAGCAAATGGCTTCAACAAGCACCTGTAAGAAGAGATATTCAAATGTTCAGTGAGAGCTTTACTCATCAAGGAACGCAAATTAATGCAACAAGACCATTCCTTCACACACTTTCCAAAATGAGTAAGATTTTAAAAGATCGACAATACCCCATTTTATACAGGATATACAGTCATTGGAATTCATAAAATTGACTAATGGGAAGGTCCACTTCTTTAGAAATGTGTTGGGCAGTATATATTAAACTAAACTCATGCCTGTCGCATGACCCAATAATTCTATTTGTGTCTGTACCCTGAAATTACTAAATATACTCATCAAAACCAAACTGTACAAGAATTTTCATAACAGCATTATTAATATTAGCCAAAATCTGGAAATAATGGAAATTTCCATCATTGACAAAGAGAATGGATAAATAACATAAAGCAGCATTTGAAATGTGATGGTTTACCTCACAGGAAAAAAAAAAAAAAAAAGAACTACTGATTCATGTAGCAACATGTGTTTATCATAGGCATTTTTTTTATTTTTATTTTTTTAGCAAAATGGGCCATAAGCAAAAAAGCAGACAGAATAGGCAGAACTAACCAAGGAGGAGAGAAGGCGGAACAGTGACTTCTCCTTAGGGGAGGTGGGTTAACTGAGAAACAGCACAGGAACATTTAAACTTCTGGAAATGTTGCACATCTTCAACAAACAGCCTAAGGGAAGCTTTTTTAATCCAGGAGACTACTCATCTAAGTTATCCATCAGCTGCAAAGGCGGGACAAAGGCATTGTTAACTATGCTGTGCTCCAACGTTTCTCTCCAATGCACCCATTTTCAGAAAGCGTCTGCAGGGTGTGCTCCACCAAAACAAGGGCAAAAAGCCAGGAAGGAAAACACACCCCACTCAGGAAGTCAGAGCTCTGTGAGTGGGGAGAGAGGAGGGAGCATCCAGAGACACCCGTGAGCGGAGAAGCCCAGGGGGCGCCTCTGCCCCGGTGGGAGGGACAGCCCACAGCCACAGAGGCCCAGGAGGGGCTTTCTGAATGAAGCTGACTGATCACCTGATACGTGTGAACCTCTTGAGCGGAGCTGGGGGACGATTTGATGACAGGTACACAGGAGAACAAGCAAACATACACAAGAAGCCATCGTTAACCCTAAGAAAGGAAAAACAAGCAAACACAAAACACGTGCAGGTAAGGATGTTAGCCCTGGTTCCACTAGACAGACCTGGCTGTGAACAATACTCAGTGAAAATAATATGGGTCTGAGCACAGATTTAACCAGTATTCGGGTCTGACTGCCTTCTGGGGCTGGGGAGAGAGGGATTTTCACGGGGCTGGTGGCAAACAAGAGAACATGCTTTCCTCCTCCACAGAAATCAGCTCGTATCTAAAACGGAAAACTCAAGAAATAACAGAATATGCACAGTATTCGGTGATTTTGAGATAAAAGGGGAGCTAAGAACAGGGTCTGGGACGGACACTGGGAGAGAAGCACACAGAGAAGAGCCATGGACACCCCACTGGGGTTTGGGGGTGGCACAGGCCAGGAGGCACTCCTCTTGGCCAAGGCCCCCTTGCCCCGTGGAGGAGGGTGTGGGACACATGTGCAGCATCTGCTGGTGCAAAGCACCCTGGGACTGGAACTCATGCTAAAGGTACACACAGGGGCTAGGCCTCACAGTCACACCCACCTCCTGAGCCGTCCTTTAGGATCTCTGCATCTCAGCACTTGCTTTCAGGACACAAACACTCCTCCAGTGACAGCCATCACCAGCCACACTCAGAAGTCTGGCATGGCAGATCCCTGCTGCTCCAGAACCTGTGTTATCGCCACACCTGCCCTGTCCGTCTGCTCCAGTGACCTGAGCTGTGACAGCCACGTCTGCACCCCCAGCACTTGCCTTAGCTCCTCCGGGCAGGTGGACAATTGCCAAGAGAGCTGTTGTGAGCCCCCTGCTGCACCCCCAGCTGCTGCCAGCTCACCAGCCACACCCCAGCCCCCTGCCTGACCCTTGTCTGTGCCCCAGTGAGCTACATGTCTAGCCCCTGCTGCCAGGGGGCCTGTGGGCCCAGTGCCTGCCAATCAACCTTGCACCAGCTCCTGCAGACCCTCATGCTGCCAGCAGTCTAGCTACCAGCCCTCCTGCTGCACCTCCTCCCCCTGCCAGCAGGCCTGCTGTGTGCCCGTCAGCTGCACACCCGTCTGTTGCGTACCTGTCTGCTGCACACCTGTCTGCAGCAAGCCTGTGTGTATGTACCTATCTGCTTTGGGGCCACCCTCTGCCCAGTTCCTTCATGCTGCCAGTCCATTTACTGCTGCTCACCCTGCTGCAGACCCTCCTCCTGCGTGTCCCTCATCTGCCGCCCCGTGTGCAGGCCTGCCTGCTGCGTGCCCGCCTCCTCCTGCTGTGGCCCTGCCTCCTCCTGCCAGCCCAGCTGCTGCCGCCCATCCTCCTGCATGTCCCTGCTCTGCCGCCCCGTGTGCTCCCGCCCAGCCTGCTGTGTCCCCACCTCGGCCCAGATGTCCTGCTACATGTGATAGGGTGTTGGCTCCAGGGAGTCTCCCTACTCTCCTGCACCTAGAAGCCCCTGGAAGCCCCTGACCTCCAGCTTCCGTGGCTCACCCTAGCTGGGTGTAGCTCAGCCCCACTTCCTCTAGCCCAGCCCAGGGGAGGGGGGTGGGGGTAGAAGCTCACGAAGCTCCTCTCCTGGCCACGGCCCTGGGTGCCCTGGCTGCGCCACACCACGCTTCCTGGCTCAAGGCCATCGCCCTCCTTTGGTCAGGGATGGGCCCTGCCTGACCCTGGTCCTGTGCAAAGCAGTGTCACTCAACCTCTGAGCACCAATAAAAACTCTGCTCCCCTCACTGGCCCTGCATGGTGACTGCACACATCTGGGGGTGGGCGGGACAGTGGTGAGGCCTGCGCCCTCGGCTGTCGTGATATCACCAGCTTAGGGAAATCTGAGGGGCTCTTGCACGTGACACCTGGAAGCTCATGTCCCCTTCATGCCGCCATTCGACTGCTTGACCACCATCACAGGTCCTGCGGGGTCCTGGCTTTGTTCTGGGCCCTATCCTGTGGACACCGCCTGGCCTAGCACCCAGACTGGCCTCTTGGGATGGCTGGGCACCCTAAATTCACACACAGTCATAGACACTGGGACACACACCCTGTGCCCCCGCACCGAGCCAGCTACTGAGACACGGAGGGCAGAGACCACACGCAGCCTTCAGAGCTCCACCTGCTGGGCTGGGTTGAGGGAGAGCAGGTGGGAAAGGGAAGATCCCGGGCGGGCGGCAATGGTGTGGAAAGCCCAGAACGCGTGGGAGCGAGTCCAAACCATGAAGTGGGAGGCAGATGTGAACACGTGTGTCCAGATGTGGCCAGATGCAGGTTCACACACGATTGAGCAAATCTGAGAACAGACTCCCAGAACTAGGACTGCAGAGCAAAGCGTGCAGACACTGGTGATGTGAAGATCACCACACTGGCCACAAGGGGTTCTGGGTCTGAACAATAATAGCACAGATTGTCCTGGCTGGTGGCTCCGTTGGGTGAGCATCGCTCCCTACACCAGAAGGTTGTGGGTTCAATTCCCCATCAGGGCACATACCTAGGTGCAGATTTGATCACCAGTTGGGGCACATACAGGAGGCAACCGATTGATGTTTCTCTCTCTCTCTTTCTCTTTCTCTCTCCCTCTCCTTTCCTTTCTCTCTCTAAAAATCAATAAACGTGTCCTCAGGTGAGGATTAAAAATATATTTTTTAAATAGCATAGATTTGCAACATGGAGGCTCACATTCCTCTACCTTTGCCAGTTTGATAAGAAAAATATTTTAAAATAGGGAAATTTGAGGGGCTCTTGCACATGACACCTGGAAGCTCATGTCCCCTTCATGCCGCCATTCAGCTGCTAGACCACCATCACAGGTCCTGTGGGGTCCTGGCTTTGTTCCGGGCCCTATCCTGTGGGTACCGCCTGGCCTAGCACCCAGACTGGCCTCTTGGGATAGTGGGGCACCCTGAATTCACACACAATCATGATTTATTTGCCGAGGTATACATCCTCCCAAAGTGTGGACACACCATTATCAATTCATGTACCGTACCAGATGGACAGGCATTTAAAGGCTCTCTAGTCTTGATTATTTCAAACACCACTGCGAGGGTCCTCACATATGCCCATGCGCACTAGTGCACGTTTTCATGGCGCTTACATTCCTTGATGTGGCATTTCTAGGACGGAATGTTTGCCAATTTTAAATTCTGGGAGATACTGACAAATGCCCTTCTAAAGACTTTTCAAAATTGTGCCCACTAAAATGTCAGAAAACATAGAAAATAGGGAACTCTAAGCTCCCCTCCCCAAAACACTGCAAGGGGGTGTGGCGTTGGCAAAGCTGACAGAATGAGCTGTATCTAAACTCTGGAAAATGGTCAAAGGTTTAAAACAGACAAGGAAATGCTTTGTCAAGAGAAAAAGCAGGAGCAGCCACATGGAGCTACTTTGCAGCGTGTTAGCCGTCCCTTGCGCCACCCCATCCCCGCTCAGCAACAGTCTGACTCCAGCAGCCCGTGCTGCTCCCGGTGAGTCCTGGGGCTGGAGGGAGCACGGCAGACCTTGTCTTAAAGGAAGCGTGGTTGTTTGTTTTAACCTGCCTGGTGGCTTGTTGAAGGACTCACACAGGGCTTGCCTTTATTTCTCCCAACTCAGAACTTCCTCAAGGCATAGAGGCATGTGCACGGGCAGTGTTTGTCAAATAAACAAGTTAAGGCACCCGAGGGAAGAATATCAGCTGTGGCAAACAGAAGACACCCTGGTAAGCCCAGAATGACCAGCTGGGGGATGGGATGCTTTCAAGAATAAGGTTTTCAAAGCTTCCACCAATTCCTGGGAGTCTAGAAGCTCTGTATGTACATATGAGGGGGTGCGTGCTCAGAAAAGACCTGAGAAGGCCTTAAATACTCACCCCTGACTGCACTTCAAGCTCTGAGAAAGCAGGAAGTGAAGGTGAAGGCAGAATTGCCCAGCTGAGGGTTGAAGGCACGCTCCAACAGAGCCCAGCTAAAAAGACTGGGGGGAAATAAAATTGGGGGGATCCAGGTGTTTAAGGAACTATCTGTCAAATTACTATTTGACTACTAACAGAGACCACACATGACAAAGAGTACAGTCACTGCAAAATAGTTTAAAAGAGTTGCTAAACAAATAAACAAAAAGCCACAACAATCAGCAACAACAAACTATATGGAGGGAAGAGAATATGATGTCAATTATCTACACTAATAAAAGAGAAAGATGCAAATTGACCATACCTTTGTGATGCCCACCAGCCAATCAGGAGTGAGTATACAAATTAACCCAACAAAGATGGTGGGTTAATTTGCATACACAGGTGCCAAGTGGCCGCGGGCAGGGCGGGACACTTGTGTCATTGCCATGGTGACGACACAGGCATTCCGCATCGCCCCAGCAGCTCCAGGCCTCTGGGCAATGTGGGAAGGCAGAAAGGTGGCTCCAGGTCAGAGCAAAGGCAGAAAGGTGGCTCCGGATCAGAGCAAAGGTGGTGCCAGCTGCCAGGGGAAGGAAGGCCCATTCTTGCATGAATCTTCATGCATTGGGCCTCTAGTCTATATATATATATAAAAGCCTAAGTGACCAGCCAACCAACCAGTAGCTATGATGCACACTGACCACCAGGGGGCAGACACTTAACGCAGGAGCGGAAACCACAGGCATGGAAACATGGAACAGACTGATGAATTTCAGAGGGAAGGGGGAAGGGAAGAGGGCGGGAAGAGATTATACAAAGATTTTATATGCATACTAGAGACCTGGTGCACAGATTTGTGCATTGGTGGGATCCCTTGGCCTGGCCTTTGGGGATCGGGTCAAAACCGGCTCTCCAACATCTTCCAAGGGGTCCTGGATTGCAAGAGGGTGCAGGCCAGGCTGAGGGACCCCACCGGTGTCCCTCAACAAATCCATGCACCAGGCCTCTAGTCACATTATAATATTCAAAATGTTTTCAAAAAAATTACAAGGCATGTAAAGTTCAGGAATTGAACTTACTAGACAAAGCCTTTACGTCAACTTTATTAATATACTCTAAGAGTTAATGAAGCCGAAACCGGTTTGGCTCAGGGGATAGAGCGTCGGCCTGCAGACTCAAGGGTCCCAGGTTCGATTCCGGTCAAGGGCATGTACCTTGGTTGTGGGCACATCCCCAGTAGGGGGTGTGCAAGAGGCAGCTGATCGATGTTTCTCTCTCATCGATGTTTCTAACTCTCTATCCCTCTCTATTCCTCTCTGTAAAAAATCAATAAAATATATTTAAAAAAAAAAGAGTTAATGAAAACCATGGACAAAGAGTTAAGAGAAACCAAGAGAATTATGTCTCACCAAATATAGTGTATCAATAAAGAGACAGAAATATAAAAAGGAATCAAATGAAAATTCAGAGTTGAAAAGTATAATAACTAAAATGAATACTTCACTAGAGGGTCTGAATAGCACATTTGAACAGGCAGAAGAAAGAATTAGTGAGAGTGAAGATAGGTCAATTGAAATACTGTAGTCTGAGGAGCAGATAGAATAAATGAAATGAAGATAAATGAATAGAGATTAAGGCACCTGTGGGACACCATCAAGCACAACAACATATACGAAATGGAGTCCCAGAAAGATGAGGGAGAGAAAAGAGCAGGAAAAATTTGTAAGAAATAGTAGTCAAGCCCTGACTGGATGGATCAGTTGGTAGGAGCCTTGTCCCATGCACCAAAAGGTGCAGATTCGACTCCCAATCAGGGCACATACTTGGGTTGCAGGTTTGATGCCTTCTCAGGGCATGTATGAGAGGCAATCAATCAATGTTTCTCTCTCATATCAATGTTTCTTTCTCTCCCTTCCTCTCTCTCTAAAAGTCAATAAAACTTGAGTGATGATTTAAAAAATAAATAAGTAATGGTCAAAAACTTCCCAAATTTGATGAAACATAGGACTCTACATCCAAGAAGCTCAATAAACTCGGGCCAGGCCTGCTGGAAGTTGCCTCTCCTTGGAGAGAGGAGGTCCTTCCCTGTCCTCAGCCTCCTCACCCTCGCAGCCCTCAGCCCTCGGCTGACACCATGGAAGTTCACAGACCCACCCAGGAAGGCCTGTCCTCACATCGCCTTTCCCTCAGAACAGGCCAGGCCTGTTCAACTTCTTTTCCAGGCACAGGCCAGGCCTCCAGCCCAGGTGAGGGCACCAAAGGCTGAGCCCACACGGAGTGCGCCCCAGGGCCCAGCTGCCACCAGGTGCCCTCCAGGTGGAAACCGAAGGGTCAGCCAAGGAGAAGCTGTGGCTTCCTTCCAGGTATCCCGGCAGGGGTCAGACTCAGGCCAGGGAAGCCAGCCCCGTCCAGGACAGGCAAACATGTGTGATCTGAGAAGTACATCTCATGACAGAGGACTGACCATAATGAAGGTGCTCACAGTGCAAACACCAACAAGGAAGGCAGGGCGTGAGCCTCCTGCTGGGACAACACAGGCACCCAGGGAGGGTATAAAAGCTGGACAGTTCCAGCACCTCCCACACTCACTACCTTCACCCCCTCTCACACCTCCTCCCAGCTCACCTCAGCCCCACTGCCCACCATGGCCGCATCTGCCCTGTCCGTCTGCTCCAGCAACCTGAGCTATGACAGCCGAGTCTGCCTGCCCGGTTCCAGTGACTCTTGCACCAGCTCCTCCTGGCAGGTGGACGACTGTCCAGAGAGCTGCTGTGAGCCCTCCTGCTGTGCCCCCAGCTGCTGCCAGCCCACCTGCTGCGTCCCCAGCTGCTGCACCCCCACCTGCTGTGTCCCCAGCTGCTGCCAGCCCACCTGCTGCGCCCCCACCTGCTGCACCCCCACCTGCTGTGTCCCCACCTGCTGTGTCCCCACCTGCTGTGTCCCCAGCTGCTGCCAGCCCACCTGCTGCACCCCCAGCTGCTGTGCCCTGGTCCCCACCCAGACCCTCATCTGCACCCCAGTGAGCTGCATGTCCAGCCCCTGCTGCCAATCAGCCTGCACCAGCTCCTGCACCAGCTCCTGCACGCCCTCATGCTGCCAGCAGTCTAGCTGCCAGCCCTCCTGCTGCACCTCGTCCCCCTGCCAGCAGGCCTGCTGTGTGCCCGTCTGCTGCACACCCGTCTGCTGCAAGCCCATCTGCTGTAAACCCCTGTGCTGTGTGCCCATCTGCTCTGGGGCCTCCTCGTGCTGCCAGCCCACCCCCTGCACCTCGTCCTGCTGCAGACCCTCCTCCTGCGTGTCCCTCATCTGCCGCCCCGTGTGCAGGCCTGCCTGCTGTGTGCCCGCCTCCTCCTGCTGTGGCCCCACCTCCTCCTGCCAGCCCAGCTGCTGCCGCCCGTCCTCCTGCATGTCCCTGCTCTGCCGCCCCGTGTGCTCCCGCCCGGCCTGCTGTGTCCCCACCTCGGCCCAGAAGTCCTGCTGCTGAGCAGCTCCATCTTCTGCCTCTTGAGCTGCTCTTCTTGCTCCTGAGCAGTTTTCCTCTCCCCAGAGCCCTGGAGCCCCTCTGCTGGGGCCAGGCCCTTCCCCTCCACCCTCTGTTGGTGCCAGGCCCTCCCCCTCCACCCTCTGCTGGCGCCAGGCCCTCCCCCTCCACCCTCTGCTGGTGCCAGACCCTCCCCCTCCGTCGGTGGACCTGAGTCACAGTCATTGCCTAATGCAGATTTGAACGTGCCCGTATCCCTTTTTGAGAAGAGATGACCCACAGTCCCTCAGTGGTGGACTTGGGGCCCCAGGAGCCTCCTCTGCAGGACCGGTGCCGTGCTTTCCATGTGACAAAAGCCAGTCGTTAAATCAATAAAACGTTTGTGCCGGGAAATACGTGTTTGCTTTCTCCTCCCCTGCGCCCCCTGGGCCACTCCAAATCTGGGCTCTGGGTGCTCCGTCTGGCAGGAGCCGGACAATAAAGACGTGCTCGCCAATCCAAGTTCAGAGGAGCTGGACGACAAGATCTGAAAGGGTCGTCTCCCTTCCCGACCCAGCGGCCCACCCTCCCCGCAGTGGCCAGCCCTCCAAGGCTGAGCCCAGGAGGCAGGTGTGGGTGCTGGAGGCATGGACCCTGAGGGACGTGGGCTCGTGCCCATGTCTGTACCCCTGCCTGTCCAGGTGAAGGGGGAGTTGGGAGCAGCAGACACCCTGTTGGTCAAGAGCTGTGTGACAGTGTGCCCTACAGGGGGACCACCACGGCCTGGGTCAGACATGGCCAGAATCTGTGCTGGAGGCTCTATGGTGGGAGGACTAAGGGTGATGCTGCCCGAGAGTCCCCACAGTCCGGGTGAACCCTGGGGTCCAGGACAGGGTGGACGCACAGGCCAGGGGAGAGCCTGGAGCAGGACAGCCCTGAACAGGGGCCCCGCTGCTAAGCACCTAAGAAGGGAACGGGTCACCTGGAGTGGGGCCTCCTCCATGGCAGGTGGGCATGGGACAGATGCTCAGCAGGAGGAGCCCAGAGAGGAAGAAGGGGCTCCAAGTCCCCACAGCAGGACGAAGGGAAGCCAGCGGCACCCTGCTCCGGACACCGCCCGCTCCTCCCCTGGGCCTCTCCCGCCTCTCCCGTCACACTGCAGCCACCGGCATCGTGGAGGAAGAGTGGACACAGGAGACTGTGCAACAAAGGTTGGGTCTATCCTGTGGCCAGAGCAAGTGCCCACGAGCATAGTGGCTGCAACAACGCAAATGTGTTGTCTCACAGCTCTGGGGGCCAGGGCCTACCATGGGTCTCTCTGGGCTGAATTCAAGGTGTGGACAGGACTGGACCCTTCTGGAGGCTCCGGGGAAGAATCTGTCCCTTGTCCCCCTCAGCTCCTAGAGGTCCCCGCCACATTCCATATTTGCATGCTCTAAGCGTCTAGGCAGCCTAGCATCTTGCTCTAATCTTCCCGGGGCCCCCTGTTTTGTAGCCCAGTCCCCTGCCCCCTCATAAGTCCCTGTAATGACATTGGGGCCCCTGGGCGACCTAGGATCATCTCCCATCGCAAAGCCCTTCATTGGCTCCCATCTTCAAGCCGCTTTGCCTGTAAGCATCATAGTCACAGGTTCTGGGATTAGGACGAGGACATCTCTGGGGACCACGGAAGTTGCCCATCAAGCCCTCTCCTCTGACTGGGAGAAGGAGCCATATTTTTCTTTTTATTTAATTTTTTAAAATATATTTTTATTGATTTCAGAAGACAAACAACCCAATCAAAAAATGGGCAAAGGACCTAAGTAGATACTTTTCGAAACAAGACATAAGAAAGGTCAAGAGACATATGAAAACATGCTTAAAGTCACTAATCATCCGAGAGATGCAAATCAAAACGACAATGTGGTACCATCTCACACCTGTCAGAATGGCTATTATCAACAAATCAACTAACGACAAGTGCTGGTGAGGATACGGAGAAAAAGGAACCCTTGTGCACTGCTGGTGGGAATGGAGACTGGTGCAGCCACTGTGGAGAACAGCATGGAGTTTCCTCAAAAAACTAAAAATGGAACTCCCATTTGACCCAGTGATTCCAGTTCTAGGAATATATCCCAAGAAACTAGAAACACCAATCAGAAAGGACATATGCACCCCTATGTTCATAGCAGCACAATTTACCATAGCTAAGATTCGGAAACAGCCTAAGTGCCCATCAGCAGATGAGTGGATTAAAAAACGTTGGCAAATCTACACAATGCAATACTATGCTGCTGTAAAAAGAAAGGAACTCCTACCATTTGCAACAGCATGGATGGAGCTGGAGAGCATTATGCTAAGTGAAATAAGTCAGTCAGAGAAAGATAAATATCACATGATCTCATTCATTTGTGGAATATAATGAACAACATAAACTGATGAACAAAAACAGATCTAGAGAAAGAGAAGCATCAATCAGATGCTCAAAACCTCAGAGGGAAGGTAGGGGAGAGTGGGGTAAGGGGGAGAGATCAACCAAAGGACTTGTATGCATGCATATAAGCATAACCAATGGACGCAGACAGCAGGGGGTGAGGGTGAGGGCAGGACTGGGGGAATGGGGGGACAATGGGAGGATAACGACACATATGTAATACCTTAATCAATAAAGAAAAAATGGAAAAAAGGAAATATATATATGTATATATTATTGTTATAGTTATTATTATTGATTTCAGAGAGGAAGGGAGAGAGAAAGATAAAAACATCAACAATGAGAGAGAATCATTGATCAGCTGGCTCCTACATGCCCCACATTAGTGATCGAGCCCACAACCTGCGCATGTGCTCTTGACCAGAATCGAACCTGAGACCCTTCAGCCTTCAGGCCAATGCTCTATCCACTGAGCCAAACTGGCTAGGGCAGAGCCATGTTTTTCAATGGAGCATGCAGGTTTGAATTTAGCTAGAGGGGAGCAGGGGACCTGTTTACCTAAATGGGGTCAGGTCAGCAAGCTAGTGATTTGCCTTCAGTCCCACCCCGAGCTGGCTAAGAACTGAACTCGTAAATTCAAGGGACAATGTGGGACAAAGGAAGCCATGTGGCTGGACACTAGGAGCACCCCTGTCACCCCAGAGGTGGCCTTTGAAGGGTCAGTCCCTGCCCTCTCTGCAGAAGGAACTTTCCAGAATCCTTGGAAACCACACCCAGAAGCAGTTTAGGGAACTGAAGGAGGGGCGTGGCCACACTTGGGTGAGCATCACACTCTGATATTTGTTAGGCCTTGGATGCTGGAGGATGCAGGGCCTGGACACTGTGGCACCTGCTGGTGGGATGAACTGGGGGCAAGTCCCTGGGCCTAGCTCGCCGGGATCCAGTGGCCGTACTACAAAGTGGTCTGGTGGGATCCAGGAGGTCTGAAATGGACGTCTGGACTGACTCAGAGGAGTTCATGCAACCGGCTGCTCCTGACCCCAGGAGGAGGGGTCCTGGGAGGCCACAGGCTCAGGGGCCGGAAGGTGTGCAGCAGGGGACCTGTCCTCTGATGAGGGTGTGGCAGGACGGCTGGCTGCATCCAGAGGGCTGGCAGGAGGGGGCATGCACACAATGGGCCTGCAGCTCACGGGCACACAGAAGGCTGCCTGGAGGCCCAGGGACATGCAGCTGGTCGCCTGGCAGAGGCTGGGCACACAGCTGGCCAGGCTGCAGGAGGAGGGCTGCTGGGCAACATGGGACAGGCAGCTGCAGGCCCATTGGCAGGAGGTGGCTGAGCTGCACACTGGCAGGCAAGCAGAGCCGCATGGGGGGCACAGCAGGAGCTCCCGCAGCCCAGGGGCAGGCTACAGGCGGCAACTCAGCCCAGGGGACTGGTGGAGCAGCTGGTGTGGCCCATGGTGGCATGGGGCTGGTGTGGGGTCAGGGCAGAGGGCAGGGCTGGTCTGCAGGCTCCTTCCCGGGGCGACCTTTACACCAGGCCGCAGTGTCCCTGCAACCAGACGTATGGTGCCTTCCTCGTGGCTGCCTCACCGGGTTCTCGTCCTCTTCCCGCTTCATGTGCCTCTTCCTGGTGGAAGTGACCCTGTTCAGGAAATCCCAGTGGCCCTATGATTTCTGGAACCAGAGCCCAGATTGGATAGTGAAGGGCCATCGTTAGGGGACAGGGGACCCAGCAGTGATTTTCAAGGTCCTCCCCAATTTTAAATACCCTGTCCTCTGTCCACGTAAGCACAGTCACACTGCTGCACTGGGAGGGTCCCCCGTTTAGATGTGGAAACTCAGTGATTCAGCTGGTCTTCCCAACGCTGTTGGGCTCCCCAGGGGGAGCGCAAGGACCACGTCACCGCAGTAACAATAGTAACGGATCTAGCTTGGTGCCAGGTCTGTGCTAAGTATTTTACACGATCTGTCTCATAATTGATGACTTATCCATCTGCACTATTCCAGGATGGGTGACGTGTGCCCGCCCCGTCACCGCAGACAGAGAAGCAGGCGTGCGAAATGGCTGTTTCACTCTAGAGTCCATTGTGCCGAGAAACGCTAGGGCTTTGGGGTTCTGAGATTCTCCCATCTATAAGTTGGGTTTTTTTACATCAAATTTGGGGATTTTGTCTGTATTTCTTCAAGACATCCGTATGTCTCAATGTCATTCTCCTCTTGGGTTAAAAGTACCTCTATGTTAGTTTTTTTTTATGTTCTCTCAGAGGCCCTTTTCTTAGTTCTTTTCCCTCTTCTTCAGATTAGATACTTTCTACCGAGTGTCTTCGAGTTCACCAACTCTTTCTTCTCCATCAGCTCGGGTGGCATGACCTGAATCAGTCCACCTGCACCTGTGCCCTAGCACCTCAGATTCTGGGACTCCCCATCGCTCCCCGAGCGTGCCCGTTCTGCAGCAGTGCCCTCACACCCCGGGTGCCTCTGCCGGGGACACTGCCCTTCACATCACCCACTGCAGCTCAGCATCACCTCTTCATGGAGGCCCAGCCGCCCGCCAGCACCCTCACTCCCTCTCTGCTGCCCCTGTTTTCCTCCCTGAATTACTTTGTGCATGAATTTCTCCATCCGCTCGTTTACTCCTTGCCCTGGAAGGCTCCCGAGGCCAGGATGGTTCCACTGCCTGCACGCGGGGTGGGCTATTTGTTGCACAAACAAGTCAATTTCTGCCTAAATTTTGGGCAAACTTTCTGCCAAGGGCAGATGGTGAGCATTCCGGGCTTTGCTGCCACAGGGTCTCTCCCAAAACTGCTCAGCGGCTTGCGCCTCAGCAGCCCTAGACAGACGCGGGGACATGGACGTGGCTGCGTCCACAAAGCTTTTATTCGCACACGGGCAGCAGCCAGCTCCTTCCTGCAGACCTCAGTTTGCAGAGTCGCTTTAATGCTTCCTGTGCGGAATACACGCTCAGCCTACATGACTGCCTCACGTCTTCACTGAGGGCATGAGACACCAATGGCCAGAAGGACACGGTCCTCTGAGCGAGCCAGGTGCTCTGTGCACAATAATGGCCTGGAGGAACCCCAGGCGCCCACGTGGTCAAACCAGAACACCCTGTTTACAGAGGGACCCGGCCTCGGAGCCAAGCTTGTTTATGTGGAGCCTCGCACAGGAGAGCGCGTCCCAGGAAAGAAGGTGCTGGAAGCACGGAGGAAGCAGCCGTGGGGAAGCACGAGGAGGTCAACAGGCGTGCTTCCCTATTGCCAGGACGCCCACAGCCTGGGTATAAAGGCCGCCAGGGAAGGAGCCCGCAGACATCTCCGCCCTCACTCCCCCGCAGCCAGCCCACGACAACATGTGCCACACCAGCTGCCACACAGGCGGCCAGGCTGGCTGCTGCTCGCCCAGCCCTTGCCAGTCCTCCATGTGCCTGCCCATGAGCTGCAGGCCCACTGTGTGCATGGCCCCTTCCTGCCAGTCCTCCGTGTGCCTGCCCGTGAGCTGTAAGCCAGCTGTGTACGTGCCTGTGAGCTGCCAGGTACCCTGCTGTCCTGTGAGCTGCAGGCCCACTGTGTGCATGGCTCCCTCCTGCCAGTCCTCCATGTGCCTGCCCGTGAGCTGCAGGCCCACTGTGTGCATGGCTCCCTCCTGCCAGTCCTCCGTGTGCCTGCCCGTGAGCTGCAGGCCTACTGTGTGCATGGCTCCCTCCTGCCAGTCCTCCGTGTGCCTGCCCGTGAGCTGCAGGCCCACTGTGTGCATGGCTCCCTCCTGCCAGTCCTCTGGGTGCGTCCAGCCCTCCTGCCCCACCCTGGTCTGCAGACCCATCTCCGGTGGCACCCCTTCCTGCTGCTGACCGCGAGCCTCCTACCCAGCTGCTCCCCGTGCAGACGGGCCACACCTGCACTCTCCCACAGCCAGTCCTCAGCGCCTCCAGGTTCTGCCCGTGGCAGAGGAAAAGCACAGAGGAAAAGCACGTTGACAAGCCCTCTGAACTCCAGGAAGAGAAGGCGGCAGGGTGATCTGGATCCCACGTGGCCCTGGCATCCCCTCAGGGAAGCCCTGGAACTTAGGGTCCCCCTCTGGCTCCAGCAGGAAACCTCACCCGGTGTGAGGCAAATAAACCACGCTTTCTCCACACAGCTGTGCCTCTTTTTTCTCCTTCACATATATTTTAAAGTTTTTTTCTTTGAAGGTGAATACCTGCCTAAGCACAGCCACACCTCCTCAAAGAGCTCTCTCCGGAAAGCCCAGCTAAAAGTGGGGGTGTCCTCAGTGGGTGGGGGTGTCCTCTGTGGGTGAAGGGGTGAGGGAAGGTGCCATTCCCAAGGCTGCAACCCAAGACATTGTCAAAAGGGCAGAGGAAAAACTTCTCTCCAGCTGAGTGGGATGGAAAACAGTCCTGGGCCCTGGGTCATATAGGGTACCCTAAAGAATTGCTACAACAGGGGTGATAAGAATCAAGATGGCAGCATAGGTAAACGCCTGTACTCGCCACCTCCCACAACCACATCAAAATTACAACTAAAATACAGAACAACCATCACTCAGAACCACCTGAAAGCTGGCTGAATGGAAGTCCTACAACTAGAGAAGTAAAGAAGAAAGCACACTGAGACTAGTTGGAGGGGAGCCCGAGCTGAGCAGGCTGGTACAACACCCACGTGTGCCGGTTTTTCGATCAGGAGGGAGATTGTCTTTGTGGAGGCTGCCAGAGAAGGGAAAGGGGTCCCAGCCCCACACCAGACTCCCATCCCAGGATCCCAGAGCTGGGAAGAAAAGTCCCCATAACTACAGGCTGTAAAAACCAGCAGGAATTGTGGCCGAGAGACATGGAGGCTGCTGGAGACCCAGCTGTTCCTATTAAAGGGCTGGCGCACAAACTTACCTCGACTCGATACCACTGAGCTCCAGCACCAGGTGACTCTGGGGGACCCAGACACATACGGAGAGGAACTGGACTGTCTGGCATCTGTGCAGGAACCCAGGGGTGGCTTTCTTCCAGACAGGGGTGCTCACAAGGGTCATTGTTCCCATGATGGGGTCTCCTCTGTCGTAGGGCTGACTGGCAGCCCTATCAGCGTGGCTCACACTGTTAGTTCTGCCCAAGTGGTATGCAGCAGCTTTTCCAAATGAACAGCCTGTCCTGGCTCAGGCTTCGCTAAAATCTCTGAAATAAGCTGCAGCTGGTGGCAGCCCCAAACCTATCAATAAAAGGTCCAAGACCTGGCACTAGCATCAGCCAGCCTTGCTTCACAGCTGGGCCTTGAATCCTGCACAGCAGCTCTCCCACTGTAGTTGCAGCTGGTCCTCCCAGCCAATTGGCCTGAAGGTCAACTCCTCCCAGAGACGCCAACAGCAATCAAGGCTCAACAACAAAACTGTGCACACAGCCCACACAGGGGTGCATCTAGAGTGCCCAGCTGTGGTGACTGAGGAGGCTGAGCCACTGGGCCCTACAGGACACCTACTATACAAGGCCACTCTACCAATTTCAGGAGATATAGTAGCTCTACCCAATACACAGAAACAAACACAGGGAAGCAGCCAAAATGAGGAGACAAAGAAACCTCACAAATGAAAGAAATAGAAGCAAGCAAACTATTGGATACAAAGTTCAAAACCACGGTTATAAGGTTACTCAAGGATCTTCATGAGACTTTCAAGGATCTTAGTGAGTATGTGAAAGAGATGAAAGAGGACCAGTCAGAAATTAAGCATACACTAACTGAAATAAAGAACAATTTATATGGATTCAACAGTAGAGTAGAGGATTCTAAGATTCAAATCAATGATTTGGAATATGAGGAAGCAAAAAACACCCAATCAGAAGAGAATAAAAAATATGAAGAAAGTATAAGAAGCATCTGGGACAACCTCAAGTGTACCAACATTCGCATTATGGGGGTGCCAAAAGGAAAAGAGAGAGAGCAAGATACTGAAAACCTATTTGAAGAAATAACGACAGAAAACTTCCCCTACCTGGTGAAAGAAATAGGCTTACAAGTCCAGGAAGCACAGAGAGTCCCAAATAAGAGGAACTCAAAGAGGCCCACACCAAGACACATCATAATTAAAATGCCAACAGCAAAAGACAAAGAGAGAATCTTAAAAGCAGCAAGAGAAAAGCAGGTAGTTATCTACAAGGGAGCACCCATATGACTGTCAGCTGATTTCTCAACAGAAACTATGCAGGCCAGAAGGTAGTGGCAAGAAATATTCAAAGTGATGACTAGTAAGGACCTACAACCAAGATTACTCTGCCCAGCAAAGCTCTCATTTAGAATTGAAGGTCAGATAAAGAGCTTCACAAACAAGAAAAAGCTAAAGGAGTTCATCACCACCAAGCCAATATTATATGAAATGTTGGAGGGTATTATTTAAGAAGAGGAAAAAAAAGAGGAAGAGGAAGAGGAAGGGGAAGAACAGAAAAAATATGAACAATAAAATGGCAACAAATACATATCTATCAACAATCAAATCTAAAAATCAAAATAAATGAACAAGAAATCTAATGAACAAAATTAACTAAATGGGTAAATATGATGGAATCAGAGGCATGGAAGCATGGAACAGACTGATGAATCTCGGAGGGAAGGGGGAATGGTGGGGCGGGAAGAAATTAACTGAAGATCTTACCTATGGACACAGACCGTAGGGTGGTGAAGGCCTGGGGTGGAGCAAGAACTGGGTAAAGGGGAGCAATGAGAGGGGACAAGGGGGGCATCTGTAATACTTTCAACAATAAAGATTTTTAAAATAAATAAATAAATAAATAGAATTGCTACAACAGGGAGGGCAGGAAACTTTCCCACAAACCCCACCGTGTACAGAGTGGAGTCTGGCCGTCCCAGGGAGGAGCAGCAGGAAGTCTGAGGAAGCCTTGCTCTCCAAGTCCCAGGTGGACTTATCTATAATAATAAAAGCATAATATGCTAATTAGACCAGACGTCCTTCCAGACGACCTTCCAGACAAAGCCAGGACTGTGAGGGAAGCCTGGGTCCCGGGTGCCAGAGGGAAGCTGGTGCCAGCAGCCGGGGGAAGGAAGGCCTACTCTTGCATGAATTTCATGCATTGGGCCTCTAGTCCTATAAAATAAAAGTGTAATATGCAAATTGTCCCCTTAACTGAGAGTTCGACCACTCGCTATGATGTGCGCTGACCACCGGAGGGGGGCATGGAACATGGCGGCATCGGTGATGCAGCACTGGCAGCAGGCGGCAATGGAGGTGCTGCTGGCCCCAATGACAGTGGGACCATGGTGGGATGGTGGAGCAGGTGAGCGGGTGGTGCCAGGCCAAGACAGATGTGAGCAAAGCCCGATGGCCCCACAGATGGTGACCAGTAGCAGCGGCAGCTCCCAGGCACTGAGGGAGCTGGGAGGGGGTGCGTGGGGGGTTAGGGGCCCAGGTGCTTCCCAGGGCCCAGAGATCAGCTGGGACCTGCCCTTCCATGCCAGACAATCACGCTTCAATCACCGGCCAGGCCTAGGGACCGCACCTGTGCACAAATTTCATGCACCAGGCCTCTAGTTTAGAAAATAACCCCCCCCACACACACACAGTGAAATAGAAAAACAACAGAAGAAATCACAATGAAACCAAAACTGCTTCTTTGGGAATAGCAATAGAATTGATAAACTTCTAGCCCAATCAGAAAAATAAAAAAGAAAGGAAAGGCACAAAATACCAATATTAGGAATGAAAGAATTATTACAGATCTTAGTCATTAAAAAGATTATAAGGAAATAATACCAACAAATTTATACCCATAAATTTGATAATTTAGATGAAGTGGTCAAATTCCTTAAAAGACTTAACTACAAAAGCTCATTCAAGAAGAAACAGAAATCCTAAATAGTCCTGTATTATCAAAGAAATTCAACTTGCAAGTTAAAAATCTTACAACAAAGAAAACTCTAGGACCAAATGGCTTTACTGGCAAATTCTACCAAATATTTAAGGAAGAAATACTGCCAATTCTACATGAATTCTTCCAGAACTTAGAAGGAAAGTACTCTGATTCATTTTACAGGCCAGCATAACCTTGATTTCAAAATTAGACAAAACCATTACAAGAAACTATAAACCAATATCTCTCATAAACAAAGATGCATACATTCACAACAAAATATTAGCAAATCAAATCTGGAAATATATAAGAGAGATGAAATGTTGTGATCATGTGAGATTTATCCCAGGAAACAAGGTTGGTTCGCCGCTCAAAATTTAATTTATATGATTCACCAAATCTACAGAAATTTCATCTCAATAGATTCAGATAAGCATTTGACAAAATTCAAATCCATCTGGGTAAAAACTCTCAGCAAACTGGGATTAAAAGGAACTTCTTTTAAAGGGCATGTATGGAGTGTGATATGAAATTTGATGAAAAACTACATGATTCTTCCTTAAAACCAAAAACAAAGCAAGGATTTCCCATTTCAGCTCCTCTATTCATTATTATGTTGGAGTTCCCAAACAGTTAATAAGAGAATAAAAATAAGTAAAAGGCATACAGACTGGAAAGGAAGAAATAATACAGTCTCTATTAACATTACATTATCGTTGATCTAGAAAATCCAAAATATTCTATAACAAAGCTGGACAGAGGCCTTCAGCGGAGTGCCAGCACAGGTGTGGCAAGAGTGGCACCCCAGAAACTTCTCATTCAGAGAAGGGTTCACACATTACAGACAGCATGTCACCTCCAAACGGGTCCTGAAGGAAACAGAAAGTCAGCATCCACAAAAGCCAAACGCCAGTGTCTGTAACCGTCTCAGCAGAAAGAACACAGCCTGAGGCGGTTGGCACAGGGGTCTGGCCTGGCCGGCCTCAGCGGGCTCCCTGTGTGGCTTGTTTCTCTGCTGTCACTCTCTTGACATTCATGCCTTTATCTGTGCCTTGTGTTTCGTGACAATGGAGCAGGTGTGAGCAGCCGACATACATGCAGCACATAGGGTGTCTGAGATGCCCAGGAGCTCCGGGGGCCTACTATGCCCAAGGTCAGCAAAGTCAAGGTGAGTCCAAGGTAGGGAATGGGCTCTCGGCCTCTCTGAGCCTCAGGTGCCTCAACCGTGCCATCAGGAGTAGGAACTGCTTCTTCCGAGAGGCAAAGGGAAGTTTCGTGGGGATCCTGTATGGAGAGGCTCCAGCACGGCCTGGGGCAGGGCCAGTTGCATTCCATCCCTCTTGTGGTCACCTTCTGGCTCAGGGAATGCTTGGTTTGCCCTTTCCCAGGGGCTGTAGGACCTTGGGCCCCAGCTATCCTGGTTGGACACTCCTGTTGTGGGTCAGGCCCGGATGACCACAAGTGTCCCCCCTCTCTTCTGAGATCAGGACCCCATCCCTGCAGGAAGAGGACTGAAATGGGGGGCTGACACCTGCAGCCGATGGGCCTGAGCGGGGGTCTGTGACAATGCCACCCCCTGCCATGGGCACCCATAGACACACTGCAGAGTGCGCATGTCAGAGCCCACCAGGGACACCCAGGGAGTGGGGAGACAGGTGCACCGAGACAATGAGCCCAAGGTCAGGTTCGCTCAGTGCCACCAGGGCCCTGGGCCCAGCCCAGCATGAGCCCAGCCCACCCTGGCACTGGACACTCCAGCTCAGAGACTGCCCTCTACACGTGGGCTTTCTTTATTGGACTGGCTTCATGGGGCACCCAACACAGAAACAGGGACGTGACATCAGCAATAACAGCAAGCAGTGGACATGTTGCCAAGACACAAGGCCCGGGTAATAAAGGCCACCCTGGGGGAGGAGCCTCCAGACCAGCCCCACCCCAGCCCCACAGCACCACATGCCACGCTAGCGACTCCCAGGTCTAACCACCTGCCTTGGGCCCTCCGTCCCTGTCCCTGTCCCTGCCTGCAGCTCTCTCATGGGCTGCGGGAGCTCCTGCTGCTTCCCCCTCCCTTGTCTGCTGTGCTGGCCCGCGGATGCGTCGGCCGCCTCCTGCCAGCCTGCCTGCAGCCCGGACTGCTGCCTGCCCGCCGTGTGCGAGACCTCCTCCGGTGTCACCGTGGCCTGCCTACCTGTCTTCTGCTGCACCCCTGTTTGCTGCTGACGCTGTGACCGGCACACCAGCCTCTCCCTGGTCACAGACAGCCGAGCTGTGCCCTGCACGGGAACACCCTTTCCAGGCACCATAACTGGTCTCTGGTTAATGACCACGGTCTTTGCATGGCTCCTACTGGATGACTGAACCAGGAACCACCCGATGGCTGGTTAAGACACTGATTCATCTGGCATTCTCTCTGGAAATCTCCATTAGCACCCTCCCCTGGGGCGAGGAGGGGTGGTACAGCCTCCAAAAAGAGGGTCTGGGATGAAGGGCTGGGGCTGGCCCATCCTCATGAGGATGGTGAGTGTAGCCAGAGCCTGGTGCCCACCTCTGTCCTGCCTGCAGGCTGCTGGCATGCCCCCTGCCCTGGGCCACACCGGTGAAAGAGCACCCAGGGCCAGGGCCGCCACCGGGAGACTGACACGGAGATAGCACAGGGTGTGGTGACAGCCCAGCCATGACCCTCTCCGCTCCCCAGCAGCTCCCTTCTCCCACTGACCGGCTCGGGGCAGAGAAGTGGCACATTCTCTGAACCCAGCACCGACGGGCTCCTCGGCCAGCTCCCTGAGCAGCATGCTGGTATGCTGGCCTCTGCCATCAGCTGGCTGGGGATGCTCCTGGCCATGGCTCCCTAAAGGATAAAGAGCAGGACACCAGGCCCTCGTGTCTGACCACATTTCCCACGCACCTCTGCACTGGCCCAGGGCAGACAGCCGTGAGCTAGGATGGCTGAGCCCAGCCCCGTCCAGTGGGGGGCGAGGTGACTCTCAGTGACCACATAGATCAGGGTGAACGTTCAGCTGAAGCAGAGCAGAGGAGCCCGCCCTCCTGGGTGGTCTGTCATCCTGGCCCCCGCTCAGCCTGTAGTCTAGCAGTGGTGTCTCGCACACTGTTGGACTCCGCCTTCTCCTTCCCCTTTCCCTCATGGAGGCTGGCATCTGCCTCGTCGGGGGCTCAGTGCTGTGCTGTCAGGTGGAGCTGGGTGTGAATTGCAGCTCTGCCATCTACATAGCCACCTGGGGCACAATCTGCCTCTCTGTAACCTCAGTGTCCCCACCTGGCACGGCTAAGAATGTGCCCGGAATTGACTCAGGAGACTGCCATGCTCAGTCAGACACCATTTAGAGTAAGTAGAACAAAGTTCCTGGCATGCATTTTCTAGAGGCATGCACACCTTCAATCTGCTTTTTAGAGTTAACATACATAACGCAAGAACCTCACGTGTGAGCCCACAACCCCAAACACAAAACACATGAGAGCATGTACGCACACAAGCCAAGGGTCATAAGAACAACAGACGTGCCCTAGCTGGTTTGGCTCGGTGGATAGAGCGTCAGCCTGTGGACCAAAGTGTCCCAGGTTTGATTCCAGGCAAGGGCACATGCCTGGGTTGCGGGCTCAGTCCAACCTGCAGGAGGCAGCCAACCAATGATTCCCTCTCATCATTGATGTTTCTATCTCTCTCTTCCTCTCCCTTCCTCTCTGAAATCAATAAAAATGTATTTTTTAAAAAAGAACAACATGGGGCACAGACCCTCACCCCCCCCCCAACTTTGCAGGGGCCTGAACCCTCACCCCTTCTGAGGGAGGTCTCCTGCCCTCATGGCTGCTTAACTTCCCATGCCCAGCTCAAATCGGGACCCAGGTAACAGACAGAGACTTGGCCAACAGCAGCTGCCCTCTCACTGCAACAAGACTTGTTTGAGTTGTCTTGTACCCATGGTGAGGGGAAGTGGGTTTTTGATATCTAAATCCAGCCTAGCACCAGGAATGCTCAGGGCCTACTCAAGAAGGCAAATAATCCTTTCCACTAATATTTACCGGGTAAAATAAGATTGTTGTTAGAGTAATAAATTTGACAGTAAAATAGTAGTCAAGTTTTCAGGCTAATTTAAATTGGCTAATTGAAACAAGCGAATATTCTAGAAAAATTAATTGTACTGGACAAAAAGCAGTTCCTAAAGTGTTAACTAAAATTTTTATTAGTAGTTCATCTCATGATAAAATTGCATAACATGTACTGAACCTAAAGCAGTCATATTATAATGCAAAAAATTAAAATTTAAAAGCTATCAAGACTACATTATAAAATTTTCAAAAGCCTCCTAATATTTAAATCAAAAAGGGGGGATAGTAGAAGAATGTCATGTAAGGAAAAATATCCTGTAAGTAAATTACATCTAGAAAATTTGTACTTTAGAAAATTAATTATAAGGCTAAAAGCAAGACCCCCATGAAAAACACACAGGGTGTCAAAACAAGTCAGAGGAAAATATTTGGGCAAAAAATTAAAAAGGATCCCAAGTCAAATTTATAGAAAATATTCCTTTATTAACTTTTGGTCGAGAATATGTTTGTATATTTTCAGAAAACAACTCCGAGATCATGTGGATTCCAGCAACAGAGAGGAATCGACAGGACTACTCCAGCCATGAAGACAGAAGAGAAGCAGTCCAGAGATGGAAGACGCTGACGTCGCCTTACCATACTAGCAGTCAGCAGCTGTGCGTCACTGCAGGTTGCCCAGGACCAAACCAGAGATGGTCGGACCTGCATTACCACCATTTGTCCACCATCCAGAACTGAAATGTCATTGCTGACATGTACACATAAGGAACTGTTGGACATTGAAATTGGGTCTCAAAAGAACTGTTGGCCCAGAAAGAAACTCACTACAGACTGATTCATTTGCCTGTCACCATAACCATTATTGCTTGTCTCATTTTCGGTTCTTATAAGTGTATTTCTAGTAGCACATGATCTCACTCATCTAGGGGAAATGATGAACAACATAGACTGATGAACAAGAACAGACCCAGAAACAAGGAGGCATGGATCAGACTGTCGGGCCTCAGAGGGAGGGTAGAGGAGGGTGGGGATAAAGGGGAGAGATCAACCAAAGGGCTTGTGTGCATGCATATGAGCCTAACCAGTGGTTAAGGACAACAGGGGGGTGGGGGCATGTGTGGGGAGGGGTGTGGGATGGGAATGGTGGGATGAGGACAAATATGTAATACCTTAATCAATAAATTTAAAAAAAAAATAAATAAGTGAAAATTCTAAAAAAAATAAAAAAAAAAAAGAACAACAGACCTGAAAGGGAAATGCTACCCAGCCATTGATGCAATAAGGGAGACACAGTCCTAACCCTTAGTCTGGTGGAGAAGGCATTGTCCCAAATCCCAGCTTGGTGGGGAAGGCATGACTCGAACCCCCAGTGTTCCAAGGACTCCATGTGGTGGAAATCTTGATCACAGAATTGTAAATCAGTGTGCTTAAGAACAAAAAATAGAATGGGAAACATAAGAAAGGGACAAAATATACCCTTTAGAAAGATATATTGGAGAGAACCAAATACAACTTCTAAAGCTAAAATATGTAAAGTCATTGAAATAAAACCCACTGCCTGGGTGAGATGAAAGATTAGACAGGCTGCATGGAGTGTGCATGAATTAGAATGCTGACCTGAAAAATTATACAAAAACAAGATATTTTTTAAAAATTAAAAAGTGGCTAAGAGACTTGGAAGATAGAAAAGGTTCAATATTCAATTTAATTGACATTCCGGAGGAAGAGGCCAGAGAGACCTGGGGAAAGGCAACATTCAGGAATGTAGATCGTTTTCCGGAAATGAGAAAAACTTGTACCACTGAATCACAAAGCACAACACACACGAGAATAAAAAGAAATGCCGAGGTCCATGCAGTGGAAGCCAGAACACTCACGAGAGAGAACGTGTTGAAAGGAACCTAGAATTACCATATGACCCAGAAATTCCTCTCCTAAGTTAATACACAAAAGAACTGAAAAGGGGGACTCAGCTCTTCCTTGCAACCTTATTCTCAGGAGCCAGGAAGTATAAACAACCCAAGTGTCCATTCCCGGAGGGATGGGTAAACACAATGGGGGTGTCCATACAGTGGAATATAATTCAACCATGAAAATACAAGAACTTCTGATTCATGCTACAATGCACATGGACCTTGAGGACATTATGCCAAGGCCACACTCCAGGGGCCTCCTACTGGCCATACCCCAACTTGGCTCAGAATCCCTTCAGGTGCCCAGGACCCCCATCATCTGAGACCCCTTTCATCTCCAAGTCCCTGGCCCCCAAGGCGTGCCAGCTCATCCTAATACATAAAAAGCCAGGGGCCATCACAACCGAAACAACCGGACAGACGACCAAACAACAGGCTGTGTGGGGTGACAAGGCCAGCAGGGGGGTTAGTTAGGGATGACCAAATGACTGAACAGCAGGCTGCGTGGGGTGACAAGGCTGGCAGGGGGGGCACTTGGGGACGACCAGGCCAGCCCGCGGGGGGAGGGCAGTTAGGGGCAACCAGGCCTGCAGAAGGGGGCAGTTGGGGGTAACCAGGCCGGCAGGAGGGGCAGTAAGGGGTGACCAGGCCGGTGGGAGGGGGGACAGTTAGTGGTGAACAGGCAGGCAGGCAGGTGAGCAGTTAGGAGCCAGTGGTTCTGGATTGTGAGAGGGATGTCCTGGGTTGGAGAGGGTGCAGGCTAGGCTGAGGGGACCACCCCCCATGCACGAATTTCTTGCACTGAGCCTCTAGTGTGGTTTATAAGAACCAGATGTGCAACAGTCAGGACGTTTGCAAGCCAGTTATTAAACCACTATTGGCTTGAAGTCAGCCATGGCGGGAATATTCATACCACCGTCACGGGCAATCCTGCCAATCTGGGCTTTTCATTTCAGAGAGGCCAGTCCCCTCTGTCAGCCCTCACTCCTCCCACTGCCTGTGGGCATCAGGCTCCCTCTGACTGGGTTCAGCCAAGCAGTCCCTCTTACTCTTAGTCCCATCCCAGCCGTGGACCGCAGAGTTCTCAACAAAGAAGGCTGTAGAATGTCTTTGTTCTCTTTATTTTCTTTTACTTTTCGATTACAGTTGACAAAATGTCTCTGTTCTTGACTTTAAAAACGACTTGCCTCCCAGCCTCCTAGACACCCCCTCTGGGTGGTGGCTTCCCCTCACTGTCATACTGTCCACATTCCTTCCTGCAGGTAAATAAACGCTCATTTTCTCAAATTCCATTGAAGAAGCTCCTTTCTCAGAGCTAGCCCCTGCTCTCCGGGCACCCACATTTCCTCATACACCTCACACCACAGTTCTAGTCCAACTTCATCCCGTCCCCCACCCCTCCCACAGAATCCAGATTTATTGTGACTTTCCCTGTCTCTCTGTCCTCTGGGGAGCGGAGTTTATAGTTAAGGACACAGGCCACTGGGTTCTGATCCAGGCTCTTCCGCTTGCTAGTGTGGCTTTGGTGCAAGTCCTTAGCTGTGCCTCGGTTTCCCCATCTGTAAAGTGGAAATAACAACAGCTCCTCCCTCACAAGGCTGTTGTGAGGGTTGTGGAGTTAATATGTATTAAGCTGCTCAGAATAGATGCTGGCATAGCAAGAGCTATTATTTAAGTATTTGCTGATACAATAAAAGTCAACACAGCTCCCAAACCACTCATTGCTGTGGATTCAGGAGAGAATCACACCCCTAAATAAGTAGGATATAAAACAGAACAAAATATGCTTATGATCCAACTGAGTGTTGAGAAATAATAGTAAGAAACCCCAGAAAGCTGCTCAGAGGGGGGCTGTGGGGAATACCTGGCCCTCCTGTGTCCATGCCCAGGTCGGCCCCAGCTGTTGAGGCCTCCCCTGCACCCCAGCTCTGTGGGCCCCTGGCCTCCAACCTCTCAGGGGTTTAATGAGCTGAGCTGTCATGGGTCTATGACAAGCGTCCTCAGCGACCTACTCCAACAACAAGGAAGCAGACTCTTCCATGCCCTCGTGATGGGACAACACACACCGCTGAGCCTTATAAAAGCCCGACCACCCTGAGCAGCTCACACAACCTCACAACCACTCCCTCACACACACACACTCACACCCTCCTCCAGCCCCACTGCCCACCATGGCCGCATCTGCCCTGTCCGTCTGCTCCAGCGACCTGAGCTACGACAGCCGAGTCTGCCTGCCCGGTTCCGGTGACTCTTGCACCAGCTCCTCCTGGCAGGTGGACGACTGTCCAGAGAGTTGCTGTGAGCCCTCCTGCTGTGCCCCCTCCTGCTGTGTCCCCAGCTGCTGCCAGCCCACCTGCTGTGTCCCCAGCTGCTGCCAGCCCACCTGCTGCACCCCCAGCTGCTGTGCCCTGGTCCCCACCCAGACCCTCATCTGCACCCCAGTGAGCTGCATGTCCAGCCCCTGCTGCCAATCAGCCTGCACCAGCTCCTGCACCAGCTCCTGCACGCCCTCATGCTGCCAGCAGTCTAGCTGCCAGCCTTCCTGCTGCACCTCGTCCCCCTGCCAGCAGGCCTGCTGTGTGCCCGTCTGCTGCACACCCGTCTGCTGTAAGCCCCTGTGCTGTGTGCCCATCTGCTCTGGGGCCTCCTCGTGCTGCCAGCCCACCGCCTGCACCTCATCCTGCTGCAGACCCTCCTCCTGCATGTCCCTCATCTGCCGCCCCGTGTGCAGGCCTGCCTGCTGCGTGCCCGCCTCCTCCTGCTGTGGCCCTGCCTCCTCCTGCCAGCCCAGCTGCTGCCGCCCATCCTCCTGCATGTCCCTGCTCTGCCGCCCCGTGTGCTCCCGCCCAGCCTGCTGTGTCCCCACCTCGGCCCAGACGTCCAGCTGCTGAGCAGGCATGGCCCCCCCTCCCCCAGGGCCGCCTTAGGGTCTGTCTCTTAGGAACTCCTGAGGTGCATGGACAGCCCTTCCTCCTCTCAGCCCAGGAGGATGGCCCAGGCCCACTGTCGCACTCCGCCTGGGGCCCCAGGGCTCAGGATGGGGGGTCCCTGTCCACAGTGCAAGCCTCAGCGGTCTCACCTTCTCAGAAGCTGCTTGGAAAACCTAATAAACTCACCTGCATTTAACCCTGATGGCACTTGGCTCTCTTTAGGCCATTTCTGTTCCAATTGCCAGCCAGTCCCCACAGAGGCCGGCCCACCTGCTGTGTCCCTGCTCTGGCCCTGCCTGTGCTGGCCTGGCACCTGGCTCCCATCCCCCAGGACCTGGGCCAGGCCAGGAATGGTGGCCTCGGTGTGGGCAGCCCCCTTCCCAGGAGCCCACAGCGGTCGATCCTCAGGGACTGGGCAGTGGCCAGTCCTGGCACAGTCACCACACTGCCCTGGGCATCTCCCTCAGAAGCCCGCTTAGAGGGGGGCTCCCTGCAGAAGGGCCTGGCAAGACATGGGGTTCAGTGTCTCCCCCACGGAGGTGCGGCAGCCCCTCTGCCCACGCCCGGAGGATTGGGGTCCTGCTTTCCCAAGCCCTCCAGCCCCACCTGCCTCCTCCCCTCTCTGGAGCGTTCTGCTGGGATCACCCAGATCCCCAAGTCTCCTCCCACATAACAACGATAAATAAAGCCAGCTGTCCCCCCTCCCGCTCAGTGCTGCCTGCACCCCTCACCCCTCCAGAGGGGAGCTGCCCCATTTCTCCCCTACTCACCCCTGCACCGCAACACCCTTCCCTTCCCCTCACACACCACGCCGCTGACCCTGCCAACAACTGCTGAGATCAGCCTCACTCTCGTCCCTTCTCCTGGGGCCCTGTCCCTGCAGAGCTTGGCCCTCAGCCCCAGGAGGTGTCCCTCCTGCCCCTTCACTCTCTGCCCGTCCTGTGCCCATCAGCCCCCTCCCCTCCCCCCCACTTCCCTAGGGTATGAGGACTTGGCTCTTTCTCCTGACACACCCCCAGGGCCTCTCCCGGACTCAGGGCACTTACACCTCCAGACAGGAACTTCCTCCAAACTCACCTCTCCCAGTCCACCTACCCCTGCCTCAGAGTGGGACCCCTGCCCAGCCCTCTGGACTCTGCCCCCACCCCCTCACCCCTCACACACACATCCGGTCCTGCCACTGAGCCCGAGGTGCTTCCCATTGGTCTTTGTTCCCCTGCTTGCTAACCGACTCTGGGCAGCCCAAGACAGGCCAGGTCCCAGCTCTCAGCGCCCCAAGGCTGCCCGCTGCCAGGCTCTGGGGTGAGACCTCCCCAGCAGAGTCGGTGTTCTGGGGGCTCCCAGTGGCACGTGCACATTCTTCTCTAGAATGCATTTTGGGAAGAAAATGAGCCTTTGTCCAGTAGAAGATGCCGATCCGGGAGAAAGATGATGGTGATAGGTTTGGGAGAAACTGCCATGTAGGGTCCCACATCATCGCAGCCACAGCATGAGCGAAGGGAGCCGCGGGCAGAGATGAGCGGCCCTGTGGGCTCCCACTGCGCTTGGCTGGGCAGAGCCATTTGTCTGTCCTGTGGTCCTGCCCTCACCTGAAGTTCTGAGCACGAACAGCTAGGATGGAGGGAAGTCTGCGCCAGAGAAGCAGAGAGAACAGACTGCCTGGGGTGCCCACAGCCACCTCACAAGCAGCAGCCGGGGAGCTCATTTCCGTGGGCGGCTGCCTGTGAGAGAAGTGTCTGGACGGACGGACAAGGCCTCCTGTTCCCTCAGAACGCTGTAGAAGCCCAGGAAATCAGTGCTTCGAATCTGACTGTAGGGCCGGGTAGTGTGAGCTCGCCATTGGGCCTGAAGCCTCGGCCCCCTGCTGTACATGTTCCCGTCAAACCCACATGCTGGACCAGCAGCAGGATGCAGCCCGGTTCTTCTTCGTGGCAATCGGAGTTGCCTTGCTAAGCACGATGCTGCCATGTGGCCAATAAAACCACAGTAAGACCAGTGGCTTGGTGACGCACCGGGTGAGCATCAAACACTGAATGTGTTCAAATCACACAGCAGCCCTGGCCGGTTTGGCTCAGTGGACAGAGCATCGGCCTGTGGATTGGATATTCCCGGGCTCAAATCCGGTCAAGGGCACATACCTCGGTTGCAGGTTCAATCCCCGGCCCTGGTCAGGGTGCATGCAGGAGGCAACCAATCAATGTGTCTCTCTCACATCAATGTTTCTATCTTCCCTCCTCTCTTCCACTCTCTCTAAAAAAATAAAAATTAAAATCAATGGATAAATATCCTCGGGTGAAGATTAACAAAAATAAATAAATAAATAAATAAATAAATAAATAAATAAATAAATAAATCACACAGTGGCCTGGGTACACTGGGACCCCATCTTGTTGAAGAGGAAGCGGGGACCCACAGTGACCTGCCAAGGTCATACACACCAAATCAGGCAGTGAGAGTGAGGGGTGGGTGGAGCGGGGAGAGACCATGTGGGGAGGTGAGACATGGAGTGTTTGCAAAGAATGCTGCCGTGGGCCAATCTCGTCCCCAAAGACAGCCTCGTCCTAACGCCACACCTGTGCGGAAGGACTCTGCAGACTGACCAGAGGCTGCTGACTAAATTAAGAATCTCGCGATGGGACACAGTCCTGGGTCAGCCAGGTTGGCCCCACGGGGCCTCACAAGTGCCCTTCACAGGGAGAGAGACGCCACTTCCTTCTCACACAGACAAGGAGGCGGACACATAACCAGAGGCAGAGCCTGGAGCGCCGGCATCACGGCCACGATATGCCCGGAGCCTCAGCAGCTGGAAGCGGCAGGAAAGACACCCCTGGAGCCTCCTGGGGGGTCCCTGCGACACCTGGGGTCTCAGCCCAGGAAACTTCACTCAGGTGGTCTCCAGAGTCTGAGAGGACCCATGCCGGTCGTTTTAAACCATCAGGTGTACGGCCAATTGTTACAGCCCCAGGACACAAAATCAAATGTACGCCAGCCCTCGCTGAGCGTTGTGGAGAGATTCTGCAGTTTTAAGGGAAATGACAAATAACAAAGTCAACTTAACCACAGGCACTGAGACAAACAAGAGTTAGGTTCCTACGGCATCTCATCAACATTATAATGAGAAATATCAGTACTTGGGGACCTGCTGCAGGTGACAAACTTTGCATGATAAATGTAGCTTTCATACTTTCTAAGGATTCTGGTTAAAATGTCATTGAGCTCAGCTGGTGTGGCTCAGCGGTTGAGCAGAAATCTAGGAACCAGGAGGTCACGATCCAATTCCCGGTCAGGGAACATGCCCAGGTTGTGGGCTCAATCCTCAGGAGGGGGCGTGCAGGAAGCAGCCAATCAATGATTCTCTCTCATCACTGACGTTTCTATCTCTCTCTCCCTCTCCCTTCCTACATGTGTCTTGACCACCCTGCCCTTGCCCACAGCATAACCCCGCCAGCTTGAGCCACAGGCTGGAGGAAAAACAGCGCAAAGCCGCTCATCCCCAAGCTGCACCTGTCTATCAGGCCACAACCTGAGGCAGGGACAGCTGGCGCCAACCACAGGCAGAACTGGCCACAACCCTTCCCCTTCCTCCATCATCTACAGGAACTCGGTGACAATGCAAGAGAAAGGGGACCCCATGCCCCAGAGACAGGCACTCACATGAGGAGCCATTCCTGGGACCCAGAATCCAAGTTACCCTCCCCCATCACCAGGTCCCTGCGATGAGCACTCAGCAGCCCACCCTCTGTCCACCTGCCTCAGCTCCACCCAGCCTGGTCTCTCAGGCCACTCAGCAGGCTTGGTCAGGACTGGCCACCCAACCTCAAGCACAGGCAGGATTTTACGAGCGGGCCAGCATCTCTAAAGAAAATAAACCATCCCTAACGAGGGCTCCCCAGGAACAGGATCCAAACACCAACAAGGAAGGGAGGGCGTGGTGAGCCTCCTGCTGGGGCAACACACAACACAGAGGAGGGGTATAAAAGCCGACAGCCCTGGGCACCTCACACACTCACACTCACATACCTACACACTCCTCCCAGCTCACCTCCAGCCTCTGCCCCACCATGGCCGCATCCACCCTGTCCGTCTGCTCCAGCAACCTGAGCTATGGCAGCCGGGCCTGCCTGCCCGGGTCCTGTGACTCTTGCAACGACTCCTCCTGGCAGGTGGACGACTGTCCAGAGAGCTGCTGTGAGCCCTCCTGCTGCGCCCCCACCTGCTGTCTCCCCACCTGCTGCACCCCCAGCTGCTGTGTCCCCAGCTGCTGCCAGCCCACCTGCTGTGCCCCCAGCTGTTGTGTCCCAGCCCCCTGCTTGACCTTTGTCTGCACCCCAGTGAGCTGCATGTCCAGCCCCTGCTGCCAAGTGACCTGTGGATCCAGCCCCTGCCAGTCAGCCTGCACCAGCTCCTGCACCAGCTCCTGCACGCCCTCATGCTGCCAGCAGTCTAGCTGCCAGCCCTCCTGCTGCACCTCCTCCCCCTGCCAGCAGGGCTGCAGTGTGCCCGTCTGCTGCACACCCGTCTGCTGTAAGCCAGTCTGTTGGAGGCCTGTCTGCTGCAAGCCCCTGTGCTGTGTGCCCATCTGCTCTGGGGCCTCCTCGTGCTGCCAGCCCACCTCCTGCACCTCATCCTGCTGCAGACCCTCCTCCTGCGTGTCCCTCATCTGCCGCCCCGTGTGCAGGCCTGCCTGCTGCGTGCCCGCCTCCTCCTGCTGTGGCCCTGCCTCCTCCTGCCAGCCCAGCTGCTGCCGCCCGTCCTCCTGCATGTCCCTGCTCTGCCGCCCCGTGTGCTCCCGCCCAGCCTGCTGTGTCCCCACCTCGGCCCAGAAGTCCTGCTGCTGACCGAGCACATCCCCCAGGGCCAGCCCCCACTCTCCTCACAACTGCCTTCAGGATTTAACCCAGCACATGCACTGGGACGTGTCTCAGCAGGAACGCTTGCGAACCTCAGACCCCAACAACCAGGCTGAGCCTGTCTGCAGCCTCCACATCAGGCCCAGATGAAGCTGAGATGACCCTCCCCTATTATTGGGGGTCCCAGGTTGTTTCTGACAGACCTGGCTCCTGGCCTTTCTCCCATAGCCTTACTGAGGCCCCTGCCTGGTCTCGACCCCCGCACCCCAGGTGCTGTCTGCCCTCCCCTCTTCATACACGTTTCTTGAGCTGAGTGAATAAACTTGCTGTCCTGGCCACCGTTGTCCTCTCTCCGGGCCTAGTTGTGGGGTTTGTCCAGCTTTCCAGATTAACAGAACCCCGGCTTCTGCATCTTTAGACACAAGTCACATCTTGGGAGCTTTCCAACAATGCTGTCTGAGGCCCACCCAGAGCGGTCCCCGGGCCGCACTCCTGTGTCCGCACCTCTGGGCAGCTCTGGGTGGCTGTGCTGCATGCCTGGGATTCAAGTGGCCAACAGCCCCCTGGCCAGCAGGCCCTTGGCGGGAGGACCCTGTTGTCCCTCCCCGATCAGGGTGAGGACCCCAGGGGGCAGGGCCCAAGCTGGCTTCTGGGCCAGGAGGCTGTGGGACCGGGACATTCCTGGGCCAGAGCTGACACAGAGGGTTTCTACAAACACCCAAATTTCTGCGCCTGTCCCTCCACCTCGCCTTGAACATCCTCATTGTATTCAAACAAACGAAACCTACCCGACTGTGCCCGCACAGGCCAATGACAACGTCCTTCCCCTGACCCAGGACCAGCTGGGTGTGGCAGAGGCCACGGGGACCCTTGCCTAGGTCCAGCCTGAGCGTGGCAGAGGTCAGAGGGGAAAGCCAGAGGGCAGGCAGTTCAAGGGCTCACACTCTGGGGTCCAGGCTTGCTGCCTTTGGAGGGTTTTCTCTCCTTGCCAGTCTGGTTGGGGCCCCCACATTTCCCAAACTTCCCAAGCCCAGCCCCCACTCCTGGACAGAGCCACTTCCTAACTGAGGTCCTCCTGCCTCCATACTCCAGCCAATGCCACCTCCTCGCCCTTGACCCTTCCCTGCTATTGACATGACACCCTGTCCCACCGAGGAGGCCAAGAAACCAAGTAAAGCACTCTCCAAAGGCGGGCCAACGTGAGTGCCCCCACCCTTAGAGCAGGTTTAAGAGATCATCTGACCTCACGTACTCTCCCCTGGAGAACCTGGTCCAGACCCCCTGCGCTGGGCTGGCTTTTCCAGAGTCACCCACACAAAGTGGGGGTCCTCAGGGAACCTGCCAGTGGAACGAGACTTGGATGGCATGAATTCATGCAGACCAGTGCCCACAGTCCTTCCTCCTGCATTCTGAGGCCGCTTCCCCTGGGGGACCTTGCCCTGCCCGCCCCCACCACTCTCCTGGGGGAACCCTGCCCCTCCCTCCTGGGACCCTACTATGAAAGGGGTGGTAAGAAATCAATTCCCCCAGCTGTATTGGGCCAGAAAATTCCCTGGACTTCTGTCCACTGTAACCTTTAGCAGCCTGCTTCTGGACAACTTCATCTGCACCCTGTCCCCCGAAGACCGTGAACTGGGGACCCCAACCTTCTGTGGGCCTGGACCTCTCTGGGCACTGGAAATCCATAAGACACCTCTTAGGAACAGGTATCCTATATAATAAAAGCCTAACATGCTAAGTGTCCGACCATTCACCTGACCATCCATTCAACTGTTGGACCAGTCGCTATGATGTTCACTGACCACCAGGGGCAGACGCTCTGACTGGTAGGTAAGCTTGCTGCTGGGGTCCAGCTGATCCGGACTGAGCGAGTAGGCTGGACATACCCTGGAGCCCTCCTGTGGTCCCTCCCCAGCCCCAATCGTGCACCCTCTCACAATCTGGGACCCCTCAGGGGATGTCGGAGACCCGGTTTCAGCCAGATCCCCACAGGCCAGGCCGAGGGACCCCACCAGTGCTTGAATCCATGCACCAGGCCTCTAGTCTATAATAATAAAAGGATAATATGCTAATTAGACGGGACATCCTTCCAGATGACCTTCCAGATGAAGCCAGGGCTGCGAGAGAAGCCTGGGTCCTGGGTGCCAGAGGGAAGCCGGTGTCGGCAGCGGGGAGGGAAGGAAGGCCTACTCTTGCACGAATTTTGTTCATTGGGCTTCTAGTTTAAATATGATACTCTAGATTTCAAGGGGAGACAATTGTTTGAAAACATAGTTAACAAAATATTTTTGTTAATCTTCACCCAAGGATATTTTCCCCTTGATTTTTAGAGAGAGGGGCAGGGAAGGGGGAGAGACAGAGAGAAACAGGATGTGAGAGAGACACACCAATTGGTTGCCTCCCAGACACACCCTGACCAGGTCCTGGGCTCCAGCCTGTAAGGAGGTAGTACCTGCCTGCCCTTGACCGGAACCAACCCTGGCCGCATCAGTCCCCAGGATGATGCTCTCTCCACTGAGCGAAATCGACTAGGACCCAAAATATTTTTAAAACAAGTGCGCAGTGAGGTGGCCTTTTCGTTAAGGTATTAACCAACAGGAAGAAAGGCGGCCTCATGAGGATGGGGGACAGACGTCCCCCCAAATCTACCACGGGGCACAGGATGCGGGTGCCGGTCCCAGGTGCCTCCGCCACCGCGCACACCCGCACATCCCGGCAGGGCTGCTGCGAATGGGTTGGAGTCATGACGACAAAGGTGCAGTAGTTCCCACCCAAGTTCACGGCCCTGAATTCCATCCCCCACCCCGCGACCCGGACCGAGCCCCGCGGAGTCCGGAAAGCCGCCCTGGCCAAGGCCCCCTGGTTTAACCAGAAACAGCCAGAGAAGCCGCCGCCTGCGCGCGGGTCCGCTCGGCTCTGCGGGACGCCGGCAGCGGCCTGCCCCCCACTGGTGACCTTCCCTGGAAGCCCCGGCTCGGCCCCGACCCCGCGTGCGCGGCTCGCAGACTCCCAGGGAAGGCGATAACCCAGCGCAGGGGTCCCCCGCGCGCCCGCCCCAGCAGCGTTCCCGCCGGCTGCTCCGTCTCCAGCCGCTGCTCTCACGCCGCGCCAGGGGGCGCTGTGGAGCTGCATCCGAGGCTGGGGAGGCCCCTACCTCCACGCGCGAGACCCGCGTCAGGGCGCCGTTCAAGCCGCGGGAGGAAGAGCGTGGAACGAGTTTTATCTCCTGGGTGGATATGCGCTGGGTTTTTCTCTCTCAGCGGCGCACGCGCGTGCACACTCACACGCACACACCGCCTGCCCCTCTGCATAGCACGACACCCTCCCGTCCCCCCTCGCTCCCCTCGGACCCAGCCCGGCCCGCAGACCCGACCGCGGGCCACCTCCACCCCCGCTCCCCCGCCCAAAGGGGGCAGCTCCCGACTCCAGGTCGTCCCGCCTCCCCCTTCCGTCGCCAACAACCCAAGCGGCAGCGGAGGGGGCTCCCAGGCTGCAAGCCGACCCTGGAGTCACCTGGGCAGCGAGGTTGGCATTCCTCTCCCCCCCCACCACCACCACCAATGGCAGGTAAGTCCACCATTGCCCGAGATGCTCCTTAGATTGGATTCTTCTGAGACCACCACCCGCCTCCGCCCCCGGAAGATCTCCACCGCAGGGCAAAGGTTAACAGAGTCGCTGCGAGGGAAGGGAGGGGCTCTAACGGCCAGAGCCCGCATTCGGGGTGCTCCTGCAATCGGAGATGCGGGGTTGGGGTGCGGAAGGTGACAGCCAAGCATCCTGTCCCATCTTCCTACCCCCCACCCGCCCAGACTTGGATGAGAAGGGTAGTGGGCGCCTCCTGCCCCAACACGGAGTTCTCTAAGCCTGGGGCTCAGAATCCACCTGGGAGGATGGGGCGGGGGAGAGGGGGTGCAGAGGGGACGGGGAAATGGGGTGGTCCATCAGGAAACCGGTCCAGACCCGAAGCATGCGCCCGAAGCATGGAAAAAGACTGCCGGGAAATCCATGATTTACTTTTAAAGATGGAAACCACAGAATCAGCGGTTCTGATCTTTATGAGGTTCCATTAGAAAAAAAATGAATATTCTTTGTTTCCCGATTTCTGTGCAGACAAATGATTAAAAAATACCCCTGTCAAAAAAAAAAAAATACCCCTGTCCTAACAGCTGAGACTGTTTTAAAGGAAAACAGGTGTCAGGGTGACAGGGTGCCCTGGTGTAAGGCCGGCCTCCTCTGTGCCTGGGGGGAGGGGATGGGTGTCCCTCAGACTTGGGTTTGGAGAGACAAGGGGAGGGTTGTGCTGGGGTCTCCTCCAGAGTGCAGGTCGCCGAACCTGTCCTGATGGGGTGGGAGTTGGCCTTCATTTAATGTCACGTATGAACTTTGGCTAAAAGTGACAGTCGCGAAAAGCGTTAGCGCTGCAGGTGTTGGAACTGGCTTGTCCCTGATTGCCAGCCACTCCGGGGCCCAGCAGAACTGTCAGCCTCCTCCCCCTCCTGGCCTCCGGTCTCCGGGAATCACCCACTGAAGCACCACCGACCGCAGAGCTCCTGGTAACGAAGTCCAAGGACGAAGTCCCTGAAAGGATTCGGCGCTCCCCACCCCTGCTCACTGCCCCAGCTGCAAAGGGGGCCAAATGCCCACTGCCGCCCAGCCAGCTGGCTTTAAAATGCAAATCTGTTCCCAGCATTCCCTGGGTACTTCTCCCTCTCCAAGGCTGCAGGGCACGCCAGGCCTGACCACTCTACGCACTCCTGCATTCGGCCCACCCTGGGGTCCCTGCCGAGAGCCTTGGCCATGTGGCTCCCCTGGGTTCTCCTGGCCTCCTGCCCAGGGGGCCACAGCTGTTGGCTCTGCACAGCTGCAGTTTGATGGAGGGGTAAGTCCCCAGCCCTTGGGACACACTGCCTTCTGCTGTGACCCAGCGGCAGGCACAGCCGCCATCCTTGCCTAGGTATTGGACAAATGAAGGAGGGAAGGGGGGGGCATGGATGGGTGCCATGCGGATTAGGCCCTGAGTCCTGGGTGAGGACCCACCTCTGACTGGTTCCAGGTGACAGACGACACTCACAGACACAACCCAGAAGGCGGGACACGGTTCTCCTGACTTCCCATCCCCATCAGACACCCCACTTTACCCCTTTCTCTGCCCAGCTCCCCTAAGCCTGTCAGTGACCCCGATGCATTGGGTCAAGCTGTCCCCCAGAATTATGGCTCCCACAGAACTCTCCACCATGGCCTCCTGCCTGGCTGGGACAAGCTGAGTTGGGATGGACAACAGGGACTTTCCATCAGCACCACCTGGCCCCCACCCATGACCGCTGCCCCTTCCCTGATGGAGAGCCCCCTCTAGGACATGCCCACCCAGGTGTCTCCCCGAAGGACACCCACACATATGTCATGCAGCTGGAACCACAGGCCTTTTATAGGAGCCCAGTGGATCTTCGCCATCCCTATTTCAGCTTCTCTATTCCAAGGCAACTGGCCTCTGCTGAGGGGTGCAAGCCTCAGAGGGCACAGCCTGGCTCCAAGGGTCAGGGAGGCCAATAGCACGAGAGGCATCTTGGCCCAGAATCCTGCCGGCCACACTCAACCCAGGGAGCTCACCCAGCACACCCCGGCACGCCCTGAGCCCCAGCTGCTCGCTCCAGAGCCCCTTCCACCCTCTCATCCTGAGGCCGGTCCAGTGGCTGCACCTCCCACCATGCCCCTGGCCCCTGGGGGCTTGTTCGTGCTGACCAACGGCTGGGTCCTCTCAGGCTTGGCTGAGACTGAGACTTGACCACCAGACAAACTGTGCAGAGGGGCCAGCCAGTCCCCCGGGCCCCACCCCTCTGCAGAGGGTCCCAGCCACACCGCCTTCCCCTAGGACCGTGGTCGGCAAACCACGGCTCGTGAGCTACATGCGGCTCTTTGGCCCCTTGAGTGTGGCTCTTCCACAAAATACCACGGCCTGGGCGAGTCTATTTTGAAGAAGTGGCGTTAGAAGAAGTTTAAGTTAAAAACATTTGGCTCTCAAAAGAAATTCCAATCGTTGTACTGTTGATATTTGGCTCTGTGGACGAATGCATTTGCCCACCACTGGCCTAGGAGGTGTCCATCGCCATGAGCTTGCCCAAAAATGGCCTTGGTGACCTGCTGCTGGTCAGTGCGCTAATCAGTTGGGGCGCTGCTGGTCAGTCCACACCTGAATGGTCCTGGCCAGTTTCCCAGGGACCCCTGCCTGCTCCCCTGCCCAGACCCCACGCCCCCTTTAACTGGGACACAGCTCCTGCAGTCCCAACCCTCCGAAAGCCAGCTGAAGTGGCCTGCTTCCTGTCCAGACAAGGCCCTCCCTCCCCACCCCAGGCCTCCTGCACTGCCCCTCCCCGTACCTCCCGAAGCCATACAGACACCAAGTCCCACTGAGCCACGGTCCCCTGTTCTCCCAGCTCCCGGGCCACTCCAGCCTCCGCATTTGCCCAGACTTCCCGAGGTGCGTTTCTCTCCCCTCTGCTGCCCCACTGCCCGGGGACACCTGAAAATCCTAGTCTGGACGTCCCCCACAGCCCTGCAGTGACCTTAAGCAACCTGATACTAGGGAGCGAGTGTGAGCAGGACAGAGAGATGGCACAGTGGTGGCAAGCAGAGCGGCCTTCTCCCAGCCCAGCACCCTCCAGCCTTCACCGCTGTCCTGTGACCCGCACGTCAGCCACCAGCCACCCCTCCAACCTGGACGGAGTGGGGGCCAGGACTTCAGATCCCGGGTACCGCAGCCGAGGCCCCAGCATTTCCCATGCACGCGATGACAGGTCCGTGAACAAAGCCCAGAGGAAAGTGGAGTCCAGCCCCTACGCACGCACGCACACACACAACCCTGCAGGTAACTCGCGTGCTTTGCAAAACTGAAGGCAATCAAAGCGGTGTTTTTCACTCTCTGAGCTCCCGGCTCGCCTTTCTACAAGGGTCTTGGGAGGGTTCCAAATGTAGTTCAATACTATTTCGTGGCTTTTATCTTTCCTCTCTCGATTGTGGTGTTTAGAACTGGGTCATCTTTTAACTATTCGCAGTGTACCTTCAGGGGAGAGGGGGCGGGCTTTATAAATAGCCTGTATTATTAGGGTGCAGGTTGATTCTGTTCCCAGCGCTGCAGGGAGCGTGAAGGTACATGTCCGTGACTCATCCCCACCGGGACACCGCCGCGAACTCAGGGCGGCACGGCCCCTGCGCGGCACGGGGTCCTTCGGGGGCTGCTGGGACCCCGCGTGCTGCTCCCTGTGCCAGGGAGGGAGTTGGGCCTTCCGGAGGTCACTTGAGGCCAGGGGACTTCTCACAGGTTGACCTGGCTCCTGCCTGATTTTTCAAATCTGGTGCCCAAGACAGTAAAGGGCGCAGGTGCAGCCCCCTACTCAGGTGCCCCTACACCCCACGCAGCGGCGGCCTCAGGACCCCACGGGCTGCTCACCTCCCGCTCGGGGGCGCTGGCTGTTTAGGGTGGGGGCTGGGGACCTTAACAGACACCCCCACCCATGCCAGTCAGTGCTCCAACTTAGATCATCAGCAGGCATCGCCTGGTCTCCTCATTGGGAGCCAAGTGCCATCAGAGCAAAGAGCCATGACATGGAGGGGCTTCGCTGACCCCAGGGAACCAGGGATGAATAATTTTCAAATAAAACCAGAACCCCACAGCAACCCCTCTCGGCGACTCCCTGCGACACCCAAATTGCCACGGTCGTGAGGCCACACGTGCCCACATCACTCGCTCGTGGTCCAGCAACCGGCTTTCTGGCTACCAGGCCTCGTTTCCCTGTTACTTTGCTTTTTTTTTAAATTATTATTTTTTAATCTCTTGGTAGACAATCCAGGAAGGTATGGTGGTGTCATGGTCATTAGCAAGTCCACTCGGCCTTTCGGAAAAGAAGGGGGCACCATTTGCCCACCCCTCACCCCTGTTTCGCCCACCCGGCCGCCCTGGTGAGCTGGCCAGTGGAGCCGCGGTCTGATGGAGACCCCCCCAAAAGGAGTGTTTGGGGCTGTTCCCATCTTCCTCACTCCTCATGGGACAGAACTACCAGGCTGGGGGGCGGCCCTGCGCTTCGCTGCGTGCCCACCTGGGTCCTCCGCCTCCTTCGAGAGCTTCATTCCTAAAGCAGGTGGAAGGCCGTCCCCCAGGAGGGCAAGCAGGTAAATACATGTGAAGGGCCTCCGATGGCGGCTGCCTAGCGCTTTGAACCGAGTCCCCACCCTGTTCGCAGTTCAAGACCGCGTTTCTATTGTGATCGCCTCCCCGCTCCCTTTCATCTTCTCCACCCCTGCCCGTCCCACCTCCACCTGTCCGAGGGCACCAGGGACCCGGAATCGCATTAGGAAGTGGCATTCAGTGCCTAGCAACGCCCGCCCGGCTCCCAGGGCAGCAGCCCCCTTACCTGTGCAGGGCTCCCACTGCCGGCCACCTCGGCCCGGAGTCACCAGGGGCAGGAGCACGGCACACAGCGTCAGCAGGATAGACATGAGGGGTCTGGGGCCCAAGCTCCATCCAGGGCTCGCACCTGGCCCAAGGGGAGGCAGCTGCTCCTCAGACACCTGGGTCAGCCAGCCCCTTGCACGGGGGCCCCTGGCCGTCACTGGGATGGCCACATGCCAGGGCCTGTGGCGGGGACAGAGGTGGCCCTGGCGGCAGCCCGCGTCTGGCAGCTCCGCCGGGGAGGCAGGTGGTGCTGGCAGGTCGGGGCTGCAGCCGCCCGCTGTCTAGCTCCTCATTTCCGCATGGGCTCGGGGGCTGCGGTGCAGGTGACAGCTGATAACATCTCCGCACGGGCCGCCTCGATTAGTCATTGGCAAAGCACATTTTTCCCAAAGGAAAGACAGAAATAGATCGTCCAGGGGAGAGCTGAGAGCAAACCAGAAAAACTCAGAGAACCAGTTTTCCTCGCAGGGAGAGCTCCGCTGGCTGCCCTGAGGACTGAGCTCGGCCACCAGCTGGGGGGCGCCCGGCAGATCCCCGAGGGCGCTGGCTGGCTGGCTGGGCTCCGCTGCAGGTGCCCCGCGGTGCTGGGGTCCGGACGACAGGCCCCCACGCTCTCCCGGGGCCCCAGTCCCAGGTCCCCGCACTCTGCTGGGTCCCCCGGTGGCGGCGGCAGGTCCCCACTCTCGGCAGTGGACGTCCCCCTTTTATCTGGTGCCCGGCCCTCCGGAGGGTGTGTGGGTTTGTCAACTGTTGGGTTTCAGGAATTTCCCTCCGGAGGGAAGTCAGTCCTTCAAGGGAACAGCTAATGAGAAGAGAGTCGCCCGGGGGAGGGGAGTGAGCACGTGCGTGTGCGGCGGGCGGTTCGCATCTTCAAGGCCCAGGGTCACTCCAGTCTGACCTCTCAAAACCGCAGCTGACGTGAAGTGCCGCTCCAGGCCGACAGCCCTGAAGTGTGGCTAGTCTTTGAAAAACAGCCCGCCCGCCTGCCCCTCCCAGCAGCTCAGGGACAGGCTGGGAGGGAGTTCCCAGCGGTTGGCAAGGGGCTTATGTCCTTGTAGGAGACCCTGGCATCCCAGTCCCGCACTGGCAGCTGCCCCTGGGTCAGTGGGACCCCTCTCAGCGGCCCCTGAAATGCAGGTTGCAGTGTGAGCCCCAAGCTCCCCTGGGGAACCCCAGCTCCAGGTCTGGGCAGAGGCTGCTCGGGACACAGGTGTTTGTGAAAAGCACACACCCTGGGGTTGGGGCTTGCTGGAGGGTGGAGACAGAGGCAGAGACCAGGAGAGAGACAGGCAGGGAGGGAGGGAGGGAGGGAGAGTGAGTGTCACAGGCTCTTTCCGTAAAGCAACCTCTGTGCCTGGAGAGAGTCTCTCTCTCTCTCTCTCTCTCTCTCTCTCTCGTTCTCTGTCAATATACACTGAGTGGCCAGATTATTATGATCTCTGAACGCATAATAATCTGGCCACTCAGTGTGTGTGTGTGTGGTCCAGCCAGCCTGGCCAGGGGAGGGGACATGGGCGGTTGGCCGGCCTGCCTGCTGGTCAAACTCCTGGTTGAGGGGACAATTTGCATATTAGCCTTTTATTATATAGGATATACACTGAGTGACCAGATTATTATGCGTTCAGAGATCATAATAATCTGGCCACTCAGTGTATAGATAGATGATAGATGTGTGTGTGTGTGTGTGTGTGTGTGTGTGTGTGTGTATATTCACCAGATACTAAGAGACGGTTTTCGTCCTGGTCATATGGTCACATGGTCTCAGTTATCTGGGGTCATGTGAAGAAAACCTGGAAGTGGCTCTTATTACACAGAACCCCATTCCCAGCCCCAGGTGAACCCTTGAGTTGGTCCTCCCTCCCCTCCACCCCAGGACCCACAGGCCTGGCCGGCACACAGTGTGGGGACAAAGGCTTTCTGACCCTCTGGATCTTAGGAGCTGTGAAACGTCACACTCCCAGTAACAACCATTATAACCATTATCTGATCGAAGGAAGGACATAGCCCTCCATATGTGAAAGGCTGATCTTTGGGGAAAAGGCAGCTGTGTAAACTGGATAATCGAGCTTTCCTCTTTTCCTTCCCAATTGATGAGAACTTTGGGGGTCACAGTGGCCCTGGGTGGGGCAGGAGCAGGTCAGGAGGGCAGGGGACTTCCCACAGGATGGGAGATGTCACTTGGGCAGGCCACAAACCCAGGCCCCGTCACTGTGACGCCTGTCAACCTCGCCAGGTGACCCTTGACCTCTGGTCCCAAGTCTCTCACTGACCTTTAATTGGTTGATAAAAATGAGATCATGTGTCATCTTTTAACTACCAGATTTGAAGCATCAGAATTGTGGTGCCTTGAACCCTCCCAGGAAAGGTTTCCTCTGTTACATCCGACCCAGTAATGCTCTTGATGACAAACGGGGTAATTAGTGGGATCTCGTTCCTATTTTAAAATGCTACCGTACGTGCCTGAACGCAGAAAAGTGCTCAGAATTGCCTTCTGTAGACTGGGCCCCGTATGGCCCTGGACAAGTCACTGAAATGCTCTGAATGTTGATCCCCCATCTGTGAGACGTGCCTGGTGCAGGGACCTGCCTGGGAGGGAGAGCCTGCAAATTAAGTGATGGGTGCCGCCTCCATAAAGCAGCATTTCTGCAGACCCATGGCCAGCACGCGGGCTCTGAGATGCCCAGTGAGAACAGGAGACTCCGTGTGGGATTCCTCCAGGTCCCCTCCCTGGGGACACACCAGCACAGCCACTGGATGAAGGATCGGAGGCCCTGGCGACACAGAATGCGTTTCAAGTTCCCTGCCCGTTTTCTCCACGCTGAGTTCACTGCCCCGTGCCACACACGGAGGCCCCAGGAAGCCACCAGCCCAGCCCAGGTGTAAAGAGCAGAGGGGGGCCCTGCCAGTGTCACAGACCAGCGCTCCGGCCATGACTGTTCAGAACCTGCTCAGACCTTCCGTTGTCGGGCGTCACCCCCAGGAAGCAGGCTGGCTACATCTCCTATTGGGAGCCAGACACAGCCCCAGCAGCCCCCCGAAATCAGGCCCGAAGACCAGCCCGCCCTGGTCCGCCAGCTGCCTTCCCATGAGACAACAGGAGATCTCCCCCAGCACAGCCTGCTGGGCTCCGCTGAAGGCCTGTCGCTCTCCCCTCGTTCCGCTCCCTGGTGGAGAGGAGGGCCACGCTGCCTCTGCTGGGACAGGACTATTTACCCACGTGGATGCGCGTGCACCACAGGCGCTCAGCCGGGGCTTCCTTATGGCGCGACCCCTGAGAGCATCACCGTGGGGCCGACGGTGGCCGTTAGTGTGTCCCCGTCTCCTCGGGGGCTGGTCAACATAATCCCAACCAGGGAATGAAGCTTTCCCTGGGAAAATGAGATGAAGTGACAGGTAAAGGAGAAATTTGAAATGATAACTCCATGTTACCAAAATAAGATGCTAATACCATGCAATCCCCCCCCCCAGTTTGGGGTTATATGAAGCTAACCTGTCGCTTATGTGGAATACTGGGGGGTGGGAGGGAAGAGAGCACTTGACATGTGACCACGGGTCTAGATAGACTAGAATAGGTGGCAGGCTTAGACGGCGAGCAAGGGCCACCTCCCTGGGCTCGCACCTGGCCCCCAGCGCGGGTCCACCAGTCGCTGACACCTGGAGGGGCGCGTGTGAGGCCCGGCGTCTCCAGGAGACGCAGGTTAGAGCTCCACTTTGAAAGTGATTTCATGAGAGAGGTCTCGTGAGGTTACTGAATAAGAGAGTAAGACTTGGTTTTTCCCGTCCCCAGAAGATTTCTTCAGATCAGCAGGCCATTAACGCTTTGTCTGCTGAACGGTTGCTGCAAACATTTCATCCCTATCACCTCTTTTTTGATGCTTTGGTTTAATTGCTTTTTTTTTTTTTTTAAAGGAATGCTTTTTGGAGCTTTTGTCTTTTGCCAGGTATTTTAAGCTTTTATTTAGTCAGTAACATTTTCTTAAGACGTATGGATCTTAAAATACGATTTTTAAATGTCTCCGGGGTCTTGTTGTGTTTATGTTTCGCTCTCCATTCCGTCTGGAGTGTGGGCACGAACATGGGCCATGCAGGGAGTGGGACTCTGTGTCCAGAAGCTGTTACGCACCATTTGTTAAATGCCTCTCCTTCCCCGCCACCTGGAAATGTCACATGTAGGATGGATTAGGCTCCTACCTACACGTGGGTCCAGTCCATTAACCTCTGTTTTAAAATCCTTTGGTCCCTTTCCTTTGCCAGCATATTATCTCAATAACAGTCTTTATAGTAAGTGTTCAGACCTA